>NC_139222.1:242959485-243459485 GCF_055691185.1 Crinia signifera | reverse complement strand
GATTATTTGAATGTTAAGGTGAGTTAGTTTGTTGTAGTGAGTGCTGGGCCCCCTGTGTTTGTATTTACTAGTGTGTGGTCACAGGCCACCGCACCCCACCCTGGGATGTGGGTGCTGTTTGCACCCCATTCCTAGGAATGGCGAGTGTGTTGGTTCTTCTGTATCTATATATTTGGGTTGATTTTTAATTAACCTCTGTTACTGTGATCATAGCTTTCTCATGCACCCTTGATAAGCTCATTTACCTGAAACCTGTGACAGCTGCCCCTTTAATACTAATTCAGGTGCTGTGCTTGGGATTGTCTCACCTTATAAAAGCCATGTTACTTGGCAGTTGAGCATTAACCCAGAGAAAAAACACATGTTCATTTTAGCTATGATGTGTAAGCAGGTGCCAGGTTCCCAATAAAACCAGTTAGTGTAGGACTTGCAGTGAAATGGGGTCCCTTGGCGATGGGCTGCAAGCTTAAATGCATTGATCAATTCATGAACTAAAACCCCATTATTTATTTATTGATTATTTGAATGTTAAGGTGAGTTAGTTTGTTGTAGTGAGTGCTGGGCCCCCTGTGTTTGTATTTACTAGTGTGTGGTCACAGGCCACCGCACCCCACCCTGGGATGTGGGTGCTGTTTGCACCCCATTCCTAGGAATGGCGAGTGTGTTGGTACTTCTGTATCTATATATATATATATATATATATATATATATAATTAATATTTATATACATTTGGTCTATCTATAATACTTTAACTGACCCGGCATATACTGGGTCACTTAAGTGTCCATCTCTGTGCTTTGCTCCGCCCCTCTGGAAACCCCCTTCTGAAAATCCTGCGTTTGCCCCTGGACAACCACACCCAGTCACCAACTTTAAACTGACAAGAACGTCTGGATCTGTCAGCGAACACCTTTTCTTTAAAGGCTGCCTCCTTGAGAGCCTTATGAGCTCTTCTCCAAATAACTTTGAGGCGAGAAACGGAAGAATAAGGGGACCTGGGGGCTTCAGGTCCTAAGGAATTGGCCCGGGGATGAAAACCATATACCACAAAGAAGGGTGAAGCTTTCGAGGTAGAATGATATGCATTATTATACGCAAATTCCGCTAAAGGTAGGAAGCTGACCCAATCATTTTGCAGTTTGGACTCAAAACACTGCAAGTATTGTTTGAGTGACTGATTCAATCGTCCGGTTTGTCCGTTAGACTGCGGGTGAAAGGCAGATGTTAAACTGGTCTTGACTTTAAGAGAGGAACAAAAAAGTCTCCAAAACCATGCCACAAACTGTGGACCTCGATCGGACACAATATTGGAGGGTAATCCGTGGAAACAGAAAATGTGTTGCAAAAACAACCCGACCAACGCCTTTGCAGATGGCAATTGTTTCAGAGCCACAAAGTGTGCCATCTTGGAAAACCTGTCGATGACAACCCAAATGACTTGACACTGGGAAGACACAGGTAACCAAACTATGAAATCCATGGCCAAATGCGACCAAGGCCTAGAGGAATGGATAAGGGCACAAAGACCCCAAGAGGCCGGGACTGAGGAACCTTATGTTGGGCACAAACTGGACATGACAACACAAATTCCCTGGTGTACCATGATATACCCGGCCACCAGACAATACCGGAGAGAAGGTCTAATGTCTTGACAATTCCTGGATGACCCGCAATTTTGGTATAATGCAACTTAGACAATACCCTGCGTCGCAAAGACTCAGGAACAAACAGTCGAGCGGTTGGGGTTTGGGCAGGAGCTTGACTCTGGGCCTGACGAATCAGACCTTCCAAGGTCTGGTTGATCCCAGCATGGATACAGGACGCGGGCAAAATAGGGATCTTGCTAATCCTGTTCTCGTGTTGGGGAAGAAAAGAGCAAGAAAGAGCGTCAGCTCGAATGTTCTTTGAACCTGGTCTATAAGATATTAAAAAATTAAACCGCATAAAGAACAGAGCCCAACGAGCTTGCCGAGCATTGAACCTTTTGGCTTTTTCGATATATTGTAAGTTCTTGTGGTCAGTAAGAACTAAATTCTGATGAACAGCTCCTTCTAACCAGTTACGCCACTCATCAAAGGCCCACTTAACAGCAAGTAACTCTCTATTACCAACATCATAGTTGGCCTCGGCTGGAGAAAATTTTCTCGACATGTATGCACAGGGGTGTAACTCCAGAGACTCAGGATCTCTTTGGGAAAACACTGCTCCAGCCCCCACCTCGGAGGCATCCACCTCCACTATGAAAAGGAGATCAGGATCTGGATGTTTCAGAACCCGGAGCCGAAACAAAGGCCAGTTTTAGAGCCTTAAAGGCCTGCTCTACTTGAGGGGACCACTTAGATGGATCGGCTCCCTTCTTGGTTAATGCAACCAAGGGCGCTACAATAGAAGAAAATGAATTAATAAAACGCCTGTAATAATTTGCAAACCCAAGAAATCGTTGGACCGCCTTCAAGTTGGTGGATCGAGACCATTCCAGAATGGCCTGAAGTTTCTTGGGATCCATCTGAAACCCCTTGGCGGAAATGATGTAACCCAGAAAAGATACCTGAGACACTTCAAATTTGCATTTCTCGAGTTTTGCAAACAATTGATTTTCTCTTAATTTTTGCAAAACTTGTCTGACTTGTCTATGCGAGTTTAAGTCTCGGGAAAAAATCAAAATGTCGTCCAAATAGACGACAACAAATTTGCCCAAAAAATCATGGAGGACATCGTTAATCAGGTCTTGAAAGATGGCTGGGGCATTGGAAAGGCCAAAAGGCATTACTAAGTACTCATAATGCCCACACTGAGTACTAAAAGCCGTCTTCCATTCGTCACCCTCCTTGATTCGGATAAGATTGTAAGCTCCCCTGAGATCAATCTTAGTAAAGATGGTAGCTGACCATAACTGATCAAAAAGTACCGAAATCAAAGGAAGAGGATACGTATTTTTAACCGTGATCTTGTTGAGGGCATGAAAATCGATACAAGGCCTGAGGGACCCATCCCTTTTGGCCACAAAAAAGAAACCGGCACTAAGGGGGGATTTAGATGGTTGGATAAACCCCTTCTTGAGACTTTCCTGGATGTATTCATCCATCGCCTTAGTCTCAGGGATGGACAATTCGTACAATCTTCCCTTGGGAAAAGGAGCATTGGGAACTAACTTAATGGTACAATCGTAGGAACGATGTGGTGGAAGACTGTCCGCTCTCCCTTTAGAAAACACATTATAAAAATCTACGTAAGGAGAGGGGATCTCAGAGAGGGACACCGCAGCTGAAAACATAGGGATATGGACACACTGTTCCGAACAATAAGGACTCCAATGAGCAATCTCCCCCGAACTCCAGTCAATGATGGGATTATGTTTTACTAACCAGGGGTGACCCAAAACAATGGGAACGCCAGGGCAAGAAGTAAAAAGAAATGTAATCTCCTCTGAATGAAATAAACCAATGGTAAGCAGAACCGGGGGAGTCTGAAAACAAATTACACATTAGATAAGACATTCCCATCTAAACCCGGTAGGGTGATATATCCCTTGAGTTTGAGAAAGGGAATACCCAATCTTTGGGCTAAGGAAATATCTAAGAAATTTCCCGCCACAGAGAATCGTTAGAGGAAAAAAGCTGGTGGCTTAAGTGAACCCTCTCGTTTACTTGGCCTGGGCTTTTACTGGCCTAACAGGACAGTTACGGAGGAGGTGTCCTTCACCTCCACAATACAAACAAAAGCCGATACTATACCGTCGGGCTCTTTCTTCTGAGGAGATACGAGTCGCCCCTAGTTGCATAGGTTCTTTGCTATCCTCGGGGACCAGGGAAACAAATGGAAGAGGGCGTACTTGTACCGCCCGCTCAGATCTCCACTCACGGAGACGACGGTCAATTTGGATAGTCAATTCCATGAGCTTGTCCAAAGAGGTGGGTGCCGGATACTGGATTAGACTATCCTTTAGGGCGCAGTCATTTGACCAACGGCGAAATACCGTACAGTAAGCCTCTGCTGGGTCCTTTCCCTGTTTAAGGGCCGGAAGATGGGTCTCTGCAGAGGCCTCTTGGTCAGGATCATCATAGAGAAGGCCTAGTAAACTAAAGAAATTCTTTACTGATGACAGGGCTGGACTATCAGGAGGGAGGCCGAATGCCCAGATCTGAGGGTCTCCTTGCAGAAGTGACATCACTTATCCCACTCGCTGGGACTCTGAGCCGGAAGACCGGGGCCTAAGCCGGAAATACAGCTTGCAGCTCTCACAGAAGTTAAAGAAGGCCCTCCGATTGCCCAAAAAACGGTCCAGCAGATTTACTTTGGGTTCCATTACCGCGGGATCTGAAGACCGAATCCTCTGCTCCTGAGAGTCCACTTTCAACGACAAATTTCAAACCATTTGTGTCAACCCCTGGACCTGATCCGAAAACGTCTAGGGGGTGGTAGTCATCTCTCACAACACCAGAATAATTGCTATATAACAGATACTTTATATAACCTGTTTGGGCGGTTATAATGTTATGCCCGTGGGCTGGGTTCTGGACGTCAGGCGTGAGCCCGTAGCCGAGACTGCCGGTTAGGACGGCCACAGCGAACCCTACATTCACTCTGTTGAGTACCTCTGGCAGATGTCAAGCCCCTGCGAGCACTAGTGTTCACCTGTGGCCGCCGCGTTCGAATGAGCGAGTTAGGCCCGCTCCAACCCCGATGCAGCTAGGTCTTATGTGGGGACAAAGGGCTAGCTATCGTCAGAGGTATGCTCAAGAGGTAAACTGACTACTGGGCCTAACTGGAGATGACACCCTGTCTGCCAGCACCAGGCCAAGGATGGGGATGCGACCCAGTCGCAGTCACAGGTGGAAAGATACGCGGAATCACCACAAACCAAGACTGGAAACAAAAACAATGAATTCCCCAAAATGACTAGTGAAGTGACAGGAACAACACCCTGCCTAACGAGGACTCCCAAGGAGGGAGAGTATCTACAGAAATCCGGAATCAGCCCCACTGCTAACGGAGACCGGTAGGGCTGACAGAGAACCTATCCCTGACCAAAGAGATGGGCTGGGCAGCCAGAAATATAATAACCAAAAATAGGGGCAATCTGCCACTGAGAGATAATGAAAAACAACCAGGCTCCAGAGGAGCACTTACGTGGCCCCTGGAGGGGGAGCAGGACAAACGGAGCAAAGGCACCAGGACTGCTGAACCAGAGATTCTGGAAGACAGGGTCTGGGAGCTGGAGAACCGACCAGGATATCTAGGGAAAAAGCTATAACCGGCGCCATGTTGCCTGCGCCCATCCCTTAAGAAGGATGGTGCAGCCAATCAATGGCGCCGCCAGACACCCGGCCTCCAGAAGAATGTAATTCAGGATGACCGAGCGCGCCTCCCTCGTGGCTTTCTACAAATCAGGCTTGGTATGTTAACAACTTTATAAAAACTATAATATCATCCCAAATGGCTAGTGTTACCAATCTGTAACCATTATTCACAAGACGGTGTCTAATAACTATTGAAGGAATTGTGCACGTTATTGCAACATCAATACGGAGATTACAATCCCAACAGAACTATACCAGATTGGAGCAATAATGCTATCATATTAATTGTGTGGAGCCTGCTTAATTGGAGTAATTCACTTTATGGACCCTCTGATTGCTCAAATTAGTCCAAGTTCAGAGACTTTGTTCCCTACTGAAGTCCAGTTGCACTTTGATTTAAAGTATTAACACTCCCCCCGACTTTTCCTTGTTTATTTTTAAATGTGGTATTTTATGTGATATATTAATAAATAATATCAGTGTTTGAAATATATAGGTGTCATATGTTCGCTCTCTTAAACATATATTGTTTAAAAGTGTATATAAATGTGAGATTAGGTCACAGTGTTGTAGCGTTGTTGGCTTGTTTGGGCCCCACAAAACAAGCTGGCAATGCTCCAAAGAGCACATAAGGCAAAGAAAAGAGGTGCAGAGATGGATTGTCATTGGGCCCTCCCAACCACCCTTATGTTGTTTAAACAGAACATACCCAATTTAATAAACCCATAATTTCAGGGACAGGTCATACCACTGGAAAAAGCTTGCCAAGTTATCCGAATCATAGCTAGCTACAAACATGCCACCTCCATATTTGATGACTTTTCAGTTCTCTATTGTGAAACTTATTGTTTGTATAACTTATGTATAACTTATATATATATCAGTATCAACATTTTATTTTAATTATCCTACAATAACTTTAATTTTATTTAAATTCATGAGGAGAAAGGCACTGGGATGTTTTGATGCTAATGTAATAAATTGAGCCCTATGTGAGCTAATTAAGGGCCCCGCTGGGATCTATTACATAGAAACAAACTACTGTTGTAAAACTGAAAACATATTTATTTATATTTCCATAATTGCAAGTTTATGTTGCACACTTAGGTGTTACCATAATAACCATAGAATACCTTACATAATTATTTCCATGACTCATGGGTTTTATAGAGGATTAAAGAGGACATTATTTATTCATTGAGATAACTAAGTTGATTCTTGGAATGTTCTCAACAGATTACAATCTAATAAAATTTTATAAAAATAAAGAAGTCAAGAAACAGGCATTTCTTTATATAGACGTCTTGCAGAAAACTGTCAGTTTCCCGAACTCCATTAAACAACTGCAATTGGGTTACTATCACTCGTAAATTTGAAAACTTAAAACTCTTTCCTAAAATAAATGGTCAGATTACGATATTACAGCAAGTAACTTGTCACAATGAACTAAGGGGAGTTTTCTGAACTGATTGCTGTTGGCCAAAGTCTGGGGGTGGTAAAGGTTGCCATATGCTACTGCAATCTATTGCAGCAGTGTATGGCCATCTGACCCCCTCTGAGCCACCTGCATGAGCTCCTTTTACATGCAATGTCCACTGCAGCCGTGAGGGGGGTCGATTCAGATTTTTGATGGGCAGCAGGTTCAATCTCTGGAACCCCTTTTTTGTGCATAAAAGTATTTTGAGTCCCTATACACTAAGAGGGGACTTGTCCCATGGTTATAGACTCATTCCTATATTGAACATGATGCTATTTCAATGAAAAAAAACTAGCATTGTGTTTAAGAGGCCATTGGGATGTAACCCTTACCCGCTGGACCTTAGCCTTGGTTTGATAATATAAGGTTGGGCTAGTTTAGTCCATGATTAATCTTTAATCTTATTTAATTTTGTTCATGCACTTGGTTACCATAAAACCTTAGCTAACCCCTGATGAATTCTTGTATGAGACAAAACACTACCTCCCCTTTTTAATATGTTGTGGTTTAATTTTAGCAATGGGGCCATACACAAAACTAAGAGTCATTGTGAGGCTCAGGTGCTATAATAAGTTACCTTAGAATGCTGTTTGGACATGGAACTGGTGCCAGTACCATAGAGAGGGTGGAGGAGAAGGAGGTGCATAAGAACTGCAGAAGAGATGGGGTTTGGGCTGGGCTGGGATGTGTGTATGTGTTGTGTGGGTGGGGACTGGAGGAGCTCTCTTCTCATGATGTCAGCTCCTCTGCAGGCAGGATGCTATACTTACCATGACAGGCAGATGTCAGCCTGTCTGTCATGCCTGAAAGCTGGCAGTGCTGAATGGCCGGCTCTGGCTGACCCTAGCCCTGGATTCAGCCAGCTGCCCGTGCAGCCGACTCTCTGAAAATGAGACGACAGCTAGAGCATAAATTACTCGCCGATTGTGAATCACTGAGGGGAGATGCCATGCTGCCCCCAACAGGTGCCAACCATAGACCCATGCCTTAAGTACTTAGTGGGAAATTTGGAACAGACCATAACTGTTCCTTTGTTCTTAATGGTGTGCAAAAATAATTATCAATCAAATTAATCAATCAATCTATCTATCCATGACATACTTTTTACACCTGTACTGAGTGGCTCACTCTCTTTAGACTATAGTCATGTCCCTGGTCTGCCAGGAAGGGGGCACACATGCATGAGAGGCGCTTGTGCCCCATTCACGAGTGTTCCAGCAGCGCGATTACCAGCACAGCAGAGCTCTGCTACACACCTGCACCAAATCCCGGAAGCCTGTACCAGACCCCCGAAGGTACACCCCATCTACACCCCATCACATAGCAATGGGACGCGCGAGCGAGTGAGACGCTCATCGTCCCCACAATCCACCAGCTGTGCCAGAACCTGCGATATGGTGAGCTGGCGGGATGGCTGAGAGGGGCTCCATCTGTATGTCAGACTCAGGTCTTTTTATTTCTCCTTCTCTATTTTTATTATTGATAATTATATCTGTTTATCTTTTCTTATAGAATAGAATAATAATTTATTGTCACTACAACATTAAAAATGTAAAGGGAAATTGACAAGGAAGAAAAGAAGAGAAGAAGGGAATACTCATATTCAACATTCATATATCACAATTCAAACACAAAATAACAGATGGGAAAAAACTGTTCCGCAACCTACTAGTGGTGTCCTATCCATTATATGATAAATTAAATCAATCAAAAACATGACATTCTTTACTTGGCTTCTTCTACTCCACATGTGTACCATGTCCAGGTCTTTGTTTTCATTTTCTCTATTATTTATAATTATAACTGCTTTGGTATTCTTGGTGTAGTGAGCACTATTCAATTACTAATAAATCAAATCAATCCATCAATGACATGCTTTACTTGTTTTTTTCCACACTACATACAGTATTTTCCATGCCCACGTGGACAATGGGGGTATGACGTGGATTGTGGGGATATGATTGTATTAGTGTGTGTAGTGTGTGTATAGTATATGTGCATAGTGCATTATACTTACCTTCAACGATGTCCCTGGTGCCTCCGGCACTCAGCTTCTCGCATCGTGTCCTCCATAACAGTCCTCCCTGGGGGCAGCAATGTACGCAATTAGCATAATGTGCTCCCCAGTGTCAGTACGCTGAATTACGTACATTGCTGCCGCCCAGCCATGACGCGTCTCCCCCCGCCGGCTGTTACTATCCGCCGGCTGCTGGCGGTATCTCCTCACTCCGCCCAGCCACCGCTCAAGCCCCGCCATCCGGCCTTCAGCCCGCCGATGCAGAGGCCGCCGGTCAAGCCCCGCCGCCCGCCCTAAGGTAAAGGCACAGCCACATATTAGCAGGGCGCCTGGCTAGGCTACGCTGACAACGTAGCCTAAGGTACGTTGTCAGCGTAGTCTAGCCGGGCGCCCTGCTAATACATAAGTACCTGGCCTTCTTCTGCACTATTAGAGGGCAGAGAACCTTGCGGTTAATGAAAGGAAGAAGTATAGTAGTGTGCTCTAAGTTTTCACCATAAGAAATACACAATGGTAAAACATGGATGTAGTTATTCAAATCATTGATGCATAGATTTATTCTTCAAATAAGAATTTTACATGTACTGTAGTTCTAATATTTGATCCAACACCTGAATACAGTCAGTCCACAGATATCAATACAAACAGAACGATTGGGCGCGAGAATTAAGAATATTGCTCCACTATTCAGTTTATAAATACATGAATGATAAAGAATAATCTATAGAGAAATTTATAATAAGGCTGCTCCCAAAGGCAATTTTGGACATTGCTAATGAACACTATATAATTAAATACTTTTAAACCTATCAGTTTAGTACAATAGTACACCTAAATATATATTATGAGCAAGTAAAAGAGAGCGCCACACATCACATTAAGAATAGCAATTTTTTACTTACAAATATTCAATTATATAAAAACAATTTAATTTTCTAAACACAATTGGTATAAAAACAATAATAATAATAATAATAATAATAATAATAATAATAATAATAATAATAATAATAAGCTCTTCATATATAGAATTTCATGAGGTACATTTCATTTATAAGCTAAGCCAACTCCGGATTCCTAGCGTGTCTATAGATTTAATGAGACAAGTCTCTAAATTGACACGGGGATGTCACTTTATATATGAAAACAGTGGTGTGGAATGAAGGGTTAATGAATTATTCCCACTTTGTGTCCACAATAAATTTAATCCACAATTACTTTTGGGGGGAAAAACACTTTGTGCGGCAATACCTCTTAATTTATGTCCAGTCCCAAGTTCCTGCGGTAGCCAGAGAAAAATGGAGTATGGCTCCAGCTACAGCCCGCTGGGCGATCGGCTAATAGCCGGCTGGCCACCGCTTCTTGGTAGAGCGGGGAGCGAGCCACACTCACCTGTGATTGAGTGACAGGCACTTTGTAAACGGCAGTCCAGAGTGAGCAGTCAGCGGGCTTTTCAGCGATGTTTTAGCTGAGAGGTAGAGAGGAATTCGCCGTTTGTGACAAGTTTTAGGGGTAGCAGGCAATCCGGTGGGTAGCAGATAGAGTAAGATGAGCCCCAATTAGAAACTTGACGCATTTCTCCGCCAAATAAGCACGGCGGTTTCACCAGAAGGAGAAATACACCATAAGAAATACACAACGGTTAAACATGGATGTAGTTATTCAAATGTATGAACCTTATGTACCTTAAATTACATATTGCTGATTAGAAATACTGATTTAAGAGGAAACATGATAATACAGAAGAATTTAGGAGGAAACATGATGGTAAAGAGGAAGGAGGGGGGGGCAAGAAGAACTGTTCTTAGGAGCTCCAAGTTCTCTAGAACCATATGTACATATATTTTGTCTTGTACAAAAATAGGTCCAAATTACAACATTTTAGTTATTGTTAATTAAAAAAAATCCAAATACATAATCAAATCCAAATCTAAACCAAAATAGTAGAGAGCAGTTTTGAAAAAAAAAAAAAAAACACAATTCCCAAAAATTACTTTCAAGCTATCATTTTAAAATAGGTTCAGATCCCTATTGTGGAACTGATAACTTATGTATCAGTATCAACATTTTATTTTAATTATCTTACAAGATGAATTTTTTTCTCTAAAATAATGTAATAAATGGAGCCCTATGTGAGCTAATTAAAGGCCCCACTGGGATCTATTACATGGAAACAAACTACTGTTGTAAAGATGAAATCATATTTATTTATATTTCCTTATCAATAATTGCAAGTTTATGTTGCACACTTAGGTATTACCATAATAACCATAGCATACCTTACATGATTATTTCCATGACTCATGGGTTTTATAGAGGATTAAAGAGGACGTACAGTACTGTAATTTATTAATTGAGATAACTGAGTATACTTGGAATGTTCTCAACAGAGTTGAATACAATCTGATAACATTCTACATATATATATATATATATATATATATATATATATATATATATATATATATATATATATATATATATATATATATATATAGAGAGAGAGTTAAATGGGATTGATCCGGCTCTCCCTGTAATAGGCTGGTCTGCGCCGGGCGCCCGCTCCAAAACATAAATAGAAGGCAGGGGGGGGGGGGGAGAAATGCAGCACTCCAGGCATCTTGTCAGAAAAACACGATCAGGCCATCCAATATGGACAACGTTTCATTGATTTTATTTCAGCAATTTCGTCAGGTCATGGCATCAACAATAAACAGCGTTCATGTCTTACCTTATATTCACCCCAGTGTGTGACAGCGTCTTCCGGAGTCGGGACCGCACGCCCGTCCGACTGGCGCTGTGTGATGACGTCACCAACGTGTACGTCCTGTCTGTGCTCCCGTCACCAAGGCAACCAATCAACAGGAAAGCGCACCGTTACGTGCGCTGCTATAGCAATAACAATAATAATAACAACCGCATTAGTAAAATCAAAGCGCTGGTACATACAGGCTCCAATACATGTAATGGAGTGATGATGCACCCAGTGGCGGCATTCGAAAGAAGTAGGATACTGTATATATAGCAGAGAAGTAAAAAGCTGGGTGAAACCACGCATACAGTACACAAGCGTTCGAAAGTTCAGAATATTTAGCAGAGCAGAATAGGGGGAAAATCATACATACAAGATGATAGATAGCATAGGCATAGCAATAATCATGGTGCATAATTAGGCATAATAAAGCAAACATGTAAAAATGTAAAAAACATTAGAGCAAGTCCATATCTGTGCATACAAAAAGACGAGTGCACTAATACACCAATAGGTGTGTAAAGTCAGATATATTTAGCAGAGAAGACAAAGTTAAGAAAGGTATCACACATACAGATCACATACATACAAAAGAACAGAGTATTTAGCAGAGAAGAAAAGCAAGAAATCATGCATACCGGGAGAGAAAAGAGATGAGAAATATTTAGTAGAGAAGCAAAGTTAGAAAAGAATTAGATAACAATGTCAGTCTGTCAGTACTGAAGGTGTAATATATGTGGACCACATTATATAAGAGTAGGGGCACCTAGTGGATAATGTATAAAATATCCAATCAAGGTCAAGGTAGGAAAAATTTAGCAGAGAAGTAAAAGTGGGTAAACTATTCATACAAGACACAGACATACAAAAGATAAGAATATTTAGCAGAGAAGAACAGAAAGAAATCATTCACACCATGTAACTAGAAGAAAGAGAAACTTTAGCAGAGAAGAATAGTTAGAAAAGACATTATGTAGATGGATATATACATATCATATGCTAAGAGCTATGTGGATGTATGTCACTGGGTAACCAGTGATATGCTATGCTGGTATCAGGGTAAAGATAGAATAAAAAAGGGGAAAAAATATAGAAAGAGGAGATGAGGAGTGTAAGTAGGCAGGGGGTGAGGCTGCAAGAACTGATCAAAAATAAAAGTACTAGAAACTATACAAGGAAGCTATACAAAGAAATATAAGGAGTCATTCAAGAAACATAAGGGTAGCATGAATGAGTGTAATCAGAGCATGGGATGCTACAGAAAGTAGCTAAGGCTCATGTGGTCATTGAGTCCTCTTGGTACTAGAGTTCCCAACTTGAAAATCCATCGAGCCTCTAATTGCATCAATTTGGTGGATCTGTCTCCTCCTCTGATGTTGGGGGCGACATGGTCCACCATTCTGTATCGGAGGGAATTCAAGCTGTGGCCATTGGTGCAGAAATGGCGGGCAACCGGCTGTTCGCTATCGCCTTTCTGTATGGCAGTTCTTATGGCGGATCTATGGGCTGCCATGCGTTCCTTAAACATTCGCTCGGTTTTTCCGACATATGATTTCCCGCAGGGACACAGGAGCTGGTAAACCACATATCTTGAGTTACAGGTCAATGTATGATGTATATAAATCTTTTTCCCGGTCAATGGGTGCGGGAAATTGTTACCTACAAGCATAAATTGGCACGTGGTACAGATGCACTTAATGCAGCCTCTGTGGTTAACGCTGGTGGATTGCCCATCATCAAGATCAGTGATGTTAGTCTTGACAAGAATGTCACGCAGATTTTGTCCTCTTTGGTAGCATGACATTAGTTTGGTGTCCTTTAGTTTGAGGTCAGGGTCTGTCTGCACCAGCGGCCATAGTCGTTTAGATATATCATTAATGCCTTTACTGGCTGTGCTGAATCGATTGACCCAGGGTAACATTTTCTGATCAGCTTGTACCTCTTTCTTCTTCAGTAGGTCCATTCTACTGCAGCTATTGGCCTTCCTCATTGCTTCTTGCAATAATTGTAGAGGGTAGCCCCTTTGGAGGAATTTGTTGGTCATTTCCACCATTTGTTTTTGGGCTAGGGCTGGGTCCGAAGTTATTCTTCTCACACGGATGTACTGAGAGAACGGAAGTCCACTCTTAAGTGGGGTAGGGTGACAGCGTTGATACTGCAGTAGGTTATTCCTGTCTGATGGTTTTGAGTAGAGGGATGTTTCAATGGACCCTTGGTTCAATGTAATCTGCACATCAAGGTATTGGATCATAGTTTCACTGATAGCATACGTTAATTTAACTGGATGATTTTTCTTATTATGCTGGTCAATGATGTCTCTCAGCGTTTGTTCATCCCCTCTCCAGATTAACAGGAGGTCGTCAATGTAACGACAATAAAAGGCAATGTGACCTGCTGTAATAGGGTCATCAAAAAAGATTTCTTGTTCGACACCAAACATGTATATATTGGAATATGAAGGGGCCACTGAGGACCCCATTGCGCATCCTCGGCCTTGAAGGTAAAAGCGGTTATTGTGCAGAAAGAAATTTTTTGTGAGTATGAGGTTCAACAGGGTAGTGCGGAAGCTGACATCAGGACCCATATAGTCAGGGTTATTACCAAGGAACCTGGATACTGCCTGTAGGCCATCGTTATGCAGTATTATAGTGTACAGGCTTTGTACATCTATGCTACACAACAATACTTTATCTTGGAAAGTTGGAAGTTCCATGAGTTTCACTAGCAATGTAGTGGTGTCAAGTAGAAATCTAGGGTGCTTCTGTATGCAGGGTTGGAATAGTGCATCTAGGTAAAGTGCTGCCGGCTGGAACAGTGATCCATTTGCCGAGATGATCGGCCTACCCGGTGGTTTGATCATCGTCTTATGCACTTTTGGGGTAGTGTATAGTAACGGCACTTTGGGGTGCATAGGAATTAGTGCAATTTGTAACTCTTTGCCAATAATGCCTGTTGTAACTGCAGTGCTGAGGACACTGGTCAGTTCCTTAGTGTATTTGGCTGTGGGATCCTGCTGTAGTGGCAGGTAAGTCTCTGTGTCTCTGAGTTGAGATGCAATCTCCTCCATGTAGTCACAATGGTCTTGAATGACCGCCTTTGTCAGCGGGCCTAAAGATGATGTTATGGTTAGCTGCCAAATTTTTGAGAGCCTCCTTTTCTTCTTTATTGAGGTTTGATCGAGGAGTAGGCATGGTATGTATATGTGACTCACATTGATCTTCCAACATTCTGGTGAATGTTTTAATAGAGGCATTGTGGCTCTGTGGCTCAAATTTAGATCTTGGTTGAATTTTCTTAACTTGTGCAGGGATGGTTGAGACCGGTGTATCAGCATCACTGGTGTTAGCGGTATTCTTAGAGAAAAATTCTTTTAACTTCAACTGGTGGTGGAGTTTATATTGTTCAACCTGCCACTGAAATTGATCATGTTTTTGAGTGGGTACATAGGATAACCCTTTAGAAAGGACTTGTACCTCTATGTTACTCAACTCATAATGCGATAGGTTGATCACTGGGGTCTCTGGTGTTTGGGCGGCCGCCCTGGACCTCTTTTGGCGGATGTGTTGTCCGCCCCTCCTTGTGTGGCGGCGCGTACGCCTCGCCCTCCTACGCCTATCTTCGCCCGGGTAGTAACCCCTAAAGGGCCACTCCTATCAGTACTGTGGGCTAGATCTGAATCACTTGCGCTGGAGGTGTGATCATTCGAAGTGTCCATATTTCTTTGTCTACCCCCTCGTCGGCGGAAGAATGGTCTGCGACGTTCATTTTGTACTCTGTTGTCGGTCCATCGGTAGACATTATGGTGTTCGTAGTCTAAGTCGACTTTGGAGCATTTTTCGTTCTTAAATTTAATCAAGTCGCGTTTATAGATCTGCATCTGTTGGTTCAATTTTTCGTACCATGCGTTGGTCTCATCCGCCTCTAGGGTGGGTTTATGTATGGTCTCTAATGCTTCAATATTTGCTTTGAGCATGTTCATCTCTTTCGTTGATTGCTCTATGATCAATAAGATAAGATCATAAGAGCATCAATTGAGTATGCCTACCCACTTTTTGCAGAAGGCAGGATCATTCCTGCCGATTGTGGGGGAGTTTTTAACACGCAGGCCCCTGGGGATCTTCTTAGAACGATAATACTCGCTGAGTGTAATGCAATCATAAAAGTAGTCTGTCTCTTTTCTCTTTAACTGCAACAGTTCCCGATAAATGTCCTCTAAAGGGGTTGCTTCCGCTTGCCCTTTAATGGTGCCAGTATATAAAATCTTCTCGATTTCAGCCTCGGAGAAGGTATGGATAAAGCCGTCTGTGTTGGGTGAGCAGCTGAATCCTGGGATCTCAGTGCTGTCAATTCCCTCTGCCATGGTAGATGTAGATACCGTCACTTTAAATGGCTGGCCAAGTGTGTGGCCTAATGCTGTAAAATCGTCCGTATCCTGGTTGGAAAATGCAGAGTGCACGTGCAGTGTGGAAAAAGAAGTTTAAAAACACATGCAAAGATAAAGCATGTATAAATCAAAAAGGAGTCACTAAGTACTCCTAATACAATGGTAGGTAATTACCACAAACATATACCACAATCTGGGGTTAGTTCAGGTGAGCCTTGATAGTGCTGGCTAAACAGCCACACACATATGCAGAGTTAAATGGGATTGATCCGGCTCTCCCTGTAATAGGCTGGTCTGCGCCGGGTGCCCGCTCCAAAACATAAATAGAAGGCAGGGGGGGGGGAGAAATGCAGCACTCCAGGCGTCTTGTCAGAAAAAACACGATCAGGCCATCCAATATGGACAACGTTTCATTGCTTTTATTTCAGCAATTTCGTCAGGTCATGGCATCAACAATAAACAGCGTTCATGTCTTACCTTATATTCACCCCAGTGTGTGACAGCGTCTTCCGGAGTCGGGACCGCACGCCCGTCCGACTGGCGCTGTGTGATGACGTCACCAACGTGTACGTCCTGTCTGTGCTCCCGTCACCAAGGCAACCAATCAACAGGAAAGCGCACCGTTACGTGCGCTGCTATAGCAATAACAATAATAATAACCGCATTAGTAAAATCAAAGCGCTGGTACATACAGGCTCCAATACATGTAATGGAGTGATGATGCACCCAGTGGCGGCATTGGAAAGAAGTAGGATATATATAGCAGAGAAGTAAAAAGCTGGGGGAAACCACGCATACAGTACACAAGCGTTCGAAAGTTCAGAATATTTAGCAGAGCAGAATAGGGGGAAAATCATACATACAAGATGATAGATAGCATAGGCATAGCAATAATCATGGTGCATAATTAGGCATAATAAAGCAAACATGTAAAAATGTAAAAAACATTAGAGCAAGTCCATATCTGTGCATACAAAAAGACGAGTGCACTAATACACCAATAGGTGTGTAAAGTCAGATATATTTAGCAGAGATGACAAAGTTAAGAAAGGTATCACACATACAGATCACATACATACAAAAGAACAGAGTATTTAGCAGAGAAGAAAAGCAAGAAATCATGCATACCGGGAGAGAAAAGAGATGAGAAATATTTAGTAGAGAAGCAAAGTTAGAAAAGAATTAGATAACAATGTCAGTCTGTCAGTACTGAAGGTGTAATATATGTGGACCACATTATATAAGAGTAGGGGCACCTAGTGGATAATGTATAAAATATCCAATCAAGGTCAAGGTAGGAAAAATTTAGCAGAGAAGTAAAAGTGGGTAAACTATTCATACAAGACACAGACATACAAAAGATAAGAATATTTAGCAGAGAAGAACAGAAAGAAATCATTCACACCATGTAACTAGAAGAAAGAGAAACTTTAGCAGAGAAGAATAGATAGAAAAGACATTATGTAGATGGATATATACATATCATATGCTAAGAGCTATGTGGATGTATGTCACTGGGTAACCAGTGATATGCTATGCTGGTATCAGGGTAAAGATAGAATAAAAAAGGGGAAAAAAATATAGAAAGAGGAGATGAGGAGTGTAAGTAGGCAGGGGGTGAGGCAGCAAGAACTGATCAAAAATAAAAGTACTAGAAACTATACAAGGAAGCTATACAAAGAAATATAAGGAGGAGTCATTCAAGAAACATAAGGGTAGCATGAATGAGTGTAATCAGAGCATGGGATGCTACAGAAAGTAGCTAAGGCTCATGTGGTCATTGAGTCCTCTTGGTACTAGAGTTCCCAACTTGAAAATCCATCGAGCCTCTAATTGCATCAATTTGGTGGATCTGTCTCCTCCTCTGATGTTGGGGGCGACATGGTCCACCATTCTGTATCGGAGGGAATTCAAGCTGTGGCCATTGGTGCAGAAATGGCGGGCAACCGGCTGTTCGCTATCGCCTTTCTGTATGGCAGTTCTTATGGTGGATCTATGGGCTGCCATGCGTTCCTTAAACATTCGCTCGGTTTTTCCGACATATGATTTCCCGCAGGGACACAGGAGCTGGTAAACCACATATCTTGAGTTACAGGTCAATGTATGATGTATATAAATCTTTTTCCCGGTCAATGGGTGCGGGAAATTGTTACCTACAAGCATAAATTGGCACGTGGTACAGATGCACTTAATGCAGCCTCTATGGTTAACGCTGGTGGATTGCCCATCATCAAGATCAGTGATGTTAGTCTTGACAAGAATGTCACGCAGATTTTGTCCTCTTTGGTAGCATGACATTAGTTTGGTGTCCTTTAGTTTGAGGTCAGGGTCTGTCTGCACCAGCGGCCATAGTCGTTTAGATATATCATTAATGCCTTTACTGGCTGTGCTGAATCGATTGACCCAGGGTAACATTTTCTGATCAGCTACATGGACATTGCATCTCAACTCAGAGACACAGAGACTTACCTGCCACTACAGCAGGATCCCACAGCCAAATACACTAAGGAACTGACCAGTGTCCTCAGCACTGCAGTTACAACAGGCATTATTGGCAAAGAGTTACAAATTGCACTAATTCCTATGCACCCCAAAGTGCCGTTACTATACACTACCCCAAAAGTGCATAAGACGATGATCAAACCACCGGGTAGGCCGATCATCTCGGCAAATGGATCACTGTTCCAGCCGGCAGCACTTTACCTAGATGCACTATTCCAACCCTGCATACAGAAGCACCCTAGATTTCTACTTGACACCACTACATTGCTAGTGAAACTCATGGAACTTCCAACTTTCCAAGATAAAGTATTGTTGTGTAGCATAGATGTACAAAGCCTGTACACTATAATACCGCATAACGATGGCCTACAGGCAGTATCCAGGTTCCTTGGTAATAACCCTGACTATATGGGTCCTGATGTCAGCTTCTGCACTACCCTGTTGAACCTCATACTCACAAAAAATTTCTTTCTGCACAATAACCGCTTTTACCTTCAAGGCCGAGGATGCGCAATGGGGTCCTCAGTGGCCCCTTCATATTCCAATATATACATGTTTGGTGTCGAACAAGAAATCTTTTTTGATGACCCTATTACAGCAGGTCACATTGCCTTTTATTGTCGTTACATTGACGACCTCCTGTTAATCTGGAGAGGGGATGAACAAACGCTGAGAGACATCATTGACCAGCATAATAAGAAAAATCATCCAGTTAAATTAACGTATGCTATCAGTGAAACTATGATCCAATACCTTGATGTGCAGATTACATTGAACCAAGGGTCCATTGAAACATCCCTCTACTCAAAACCATCAGACAGGAATAACCTACTGCAGTATCAAAGCTGTCACCCTACCCCACTTAAGAGTGGACTTCCGTTCTCTCAGTACATCCGTGTGAGAAGAATAACTTCGGACCCAGCCCTAGCCCAAAAACAAATGGTGGAAATGACCAACAAATTCCTCCAAAGGGGCTACCCTCTACAATTATTGCAAGAAGCAATGAGGAAGGCCAATAGCTGCAGTAGAATGGACCTACTGAAGAAGAAAGAGGTACAAGCTGATCAGAAAATGTTACCCTGGGTCAATCGATTCAGCACAGCCAGTAAAGGCATTAATGATATATCTAAACGACTATGGCCGCTGGTGCAGACAGACCCTGACCTCAAACTAAAGGACACCAAATTAATGTCATGCTACCAAAGAGGACAAAATCTGCGTGACATTCTTGTCAAGACTAACATCACTGATCTTGATGATGGGCAATCCACCAGCGTTAACCATAGAGGCTGCATTAAGTGCATCTGTACCACGTGCCAATTTATGCTTGTAGGTAACAATTTCCCGCACCCATTGACCGGGAAAAAGATTTATATACATCATACATTGACCTGTAACTAAAGATATGTGGTTTACCAGCTCCTGTGTCCCTGCGGGAAATCATATGTCGGAAAAACCGAGCGAATGTTTAAGGAACGCATGGCAGCCCATAGATCCGCCATAAGAACTGCCATACAGAAAGGCGATAGCGAACAGCCGGTTGCCCACCATTTCTGCACCAATGGCCACAGCTTGAATTCCCTCCGATACAGAATGGTGGACCATGTCGCCCCCAACATCAGAGGAGGAGACAGATCCACCAAATTGATGCAATTAGAGGCTCGATGGATTTTCAAGTTGGGAACTCTAGTACCAAGAGGACTCAATGACCACATGAGCCTTAGCTACTTTCTGTAGCATCCCATGCTCTGATTACACTCATTCATGCTACCCTTATGTTTCTTGAATGACTCCTCCTTATATTTCTTTGTATAGCTTCCTTGTATAGTTTCTAGTACTTTTATTTTTGATCAGTTCTTGCTGCCTCACCCCCTGCCTACTTACACTCCTCATCTCCTCTTTCTATATTTTTTTCCCCTTTTTTATTCTATCTTTACCCTGATACCAGCATAGCATATCACTGGTTACCCAGTGACATACATCCACATAGCTCTTAGCATATGATATGTATATATCCATCTACATCAGTGGTGGCCAACCTGTGGCTCTAGAGCCTCATGCGGCTCTTCCCCTTGTAAAGTGTGGCTCATGCTCCCACTGCTGCCCGCCGCCCACAGTCTGTCCCAGTCCCCCCTGCTGCCGGTTCCCTGAATCCCTTCTCCTTCTGAGGGGAGGAGAGCGCTCATCGCGCATCTCTCCTACCCCTTACTGTGCAACCTTGTGACTGGGCCGTCCGCCAATCAGAGCTCGTGGGCCAGCAGCCAATCAAGAGCCGGCCAGTGAGCTTTGATTGGTGGGCGGCCCAGTCACAGGGAAGTGAGGGGGAAGGAGACGTGCGGTGTGCTGTGCTCTCCTCCCATCGGTGACATGACAGGAGGACTGCAGGGGGACACCAGACTGTCCTCTCCCCACCTGGCAGCAGCAGCAACAACGGTGAGTGCTGCTGCTGGGAAATTTGCACTTTGGGGGCATAGCAGTTTGTGGCACTGTGGGGGCATAGCAGTTTGTGGCACTGTGGGGGCATACCAGCTTTTTGGCACTGTAGGGGCATACCCGGCACCGTGTGGTGCATACCTGGCACCGTTGGGGGCATATGTGTATCTGCACTATTGGAGGCATATTTGTATCACACCCACCCAAGGGGTCAAAATAGGCTACGCCCCTTTTTTTGACGCATGCGCCTTCGGCGCACGCATGATGTCGGCTCTTTAGCTTGACTACCGATATTTTCGGCTCTTTACCTGTGACCGGTTGGCCACCCCTGATCTACATAATGTCTTTTCTAACTATTCTTCTCTGCTAAAGTTTCTCTTTCTTCTAGTTACATGGTGTGAATGATTTCTTTCTGTTCTTCTCTGCTAAATATTCTTATCTTTTGTATGTCTGTGTCTTGTATGAATAGTTTACCCACTTTTACTTCTCTGCTAAATTTTTCCTACCTTGACCTTGATTGGATATTTTATACATTATCCACTAGGTGCCCCTACTCTTATATAATGTGGTCCACATATATTACACCTTCAGTACTGACAGACTGACATTGTTATCTAATTCTTTTCTAACTTTGCTTCTCTACTAAATATTTCTCATCTCTTTTCTCTCCCGGTATGCATGATTTCTTGCTTTTCTTCTCTGCTAAATACTCTGTTCTTTTGTATGTATGTGATCTGTATGTGTGATACCTTTCTTAACTTTGTCTTCTCTGCTAAATATATCTGACTTTACACACCTATTGGTGTATTAGTGCACTCGTCTTTTTGTATGCACAGATATGGACTTGCCCTAATGTTTTTTACATTTTTACATGTTTGCTTTATTATGCCTAATTATGCACCATGATTATTGCTATGCCTATGCTATCTATCATCTTGTATGTATGATTTTCCCCCTATTCTGCTCTGCTAAATATTCTGAACTTTCGAACGCTTGTGTACTGTATGCGTGGTTTCCCCCAGCTTTTTACTTCTCTGCTATATATATCCTACTTCTTTCCAATGCCGCCACTGGGTGCATCATCACTCCATTACATGTATTGGAGCCTGTATGTACCAGCGCTTTGATTTTACTAATGCGGTTATTATTATTGTTATTGCTATAGCAGCGCACGTAACGGTGCGCTTTCCTGTTGATTGGTTGCCTTGGTAACGGGAGCACAGACAGGACGTACACGTTGGTGACGTCATCACACAGCGCCAGTCGGACGGGCGTGCGGTCCCGACTCCGGAAGACGCTGTCACACACTGGGGTGAATATAAGGTAAGACATGAACGCTGTTTATAGTTGATGCCATGACCTGACGAAATTGCTGAAATAAAAGCAATGAAACGTTGTCCATATTGGATGGCCTGATCGTGTTTTTCTGACAAGACGCCTGGAGTGCTGCATTTCTCCCCCCCCTGCCTTCTATATATATATATATATATATATATATATATATATATATATATATATATATATATATATATATATATAGACAGCAGAGGTCTGGAACTCCAATGTGGCAGTAGAGAGCTTCAGCCGGTGCCTTCACAGAGGGGTAAGTATAGCAACTGGGGGTGCGGCACTCACGGCTTCGTTTTTAAGAAATCAACACACCATGAAACTGTTTTAGGGTGATCTTCAACGTTTCAAATATCGTGTATTTGTCATCAGGATCCTGATGACGCCGAGACCTGTCATTCAGGAAAGACGGCGCCTCACTTTGGCTTCAAAACGCACATCAGTGCGCATGCGCGCCGAGACCCGGAAGTAATAAGCAGCTCACTGAGCCGCAGATGCACCCTAAACAGGAAGAGAAGTGCGTTACACACTTCCGGTTTCTAAAGTAATTTTTTAACGTTTTCCACTGCTTGTTTTTTGATCTAATAAATACTTATGATCTTTGTCCTCCCTGCTCATGCGATCCTAGTATATTTTAAATGTTTTTGTGATATGTATCTCTTAATTATGTGCAACACAGGTGCCAAATTGAGCTGCTCATTACATATTCACTCAGGTATATAAACCCTTGAGGCACAATGACTCTATACACCTTGAAAAAGCCACTGCACAGGCGAAACGCGTTGGTGGAGGAGAGGGAATATTGCTGCCTAATACTACCTATACCTATACAGCGGTAGCTACCTTGGAGATTGGACCAGCCCTACATACTCTATACCTGCACAGCCATACCTACATTGCTCCTCCCAAAGGACAGAAGGGAGTTTTTGCTAACCCATCCAGTGGCCCCCATATACAATACGACTGGGGAGAGATACCCCCCCCCCAAATGGAGAGGAATACCACAAAGGGAAACAGAGCAAGCAGGTTGTGAAAACCTAAACGGGCATTATAGGAATGGACTCCCACCTACATCAAAGTCTGATACGGTACCATATAAATTTACTCACATTCCCTCCCAATTCAACTTTTTCAGCAGCAGCTTATCGCAATATTTTTATTATTATATTTTAGAATATTGCCTTGATTGAATGTAATATGTTTCTGATTGATTTTTGATTTTTTTTAATATATGGTAATAAATGTATTTTTATTCAAATCTGAATACCAATGGCACCATAGTTGCACTTCTTTGTTGAATATTGAAACAATTGTCTACCAGATTTTAGTGCAGTGTACGCCCCCTTTTTTCTTGTGACTGCAAGGGATGCCTGCTGGGCTATGTACACACTGCCTATATGTCTACAAAGTATGTGGACATATATTAGGATGTGGTATAATACCCCGACAGTCGGGATTCCGTCAGTCAGTACTCCGACGTCGGAATCCCGACTGCACAGCGTGGGGAGCGCAATGAAGCCCCTTGCGGGCTCGCTGCGCTCACCACCTATTTTATTCTCCCTCTATGGGGGTCGTGGACCCTCACGAGGGAGCAGTCGGGATTCTGATGTCGGAGTACTGACTGTCGGAATCCCGACTGTCGGGGAGCCATCCGGCACCCATATATCTTTGGGAGAGTTCTCTTTATCGCACTCCATGCACTTTGTGGTTAATGAATTTTATCATTAAAAACTGTATTGCACCATATGCAGTTTTTCTGTATTTTCCATGTACCATTTGGAATCCATTTAATGGTGACATCTCCGCTCCCCAAAATACGCAAACTGTATACTGGGAAAGTATACAGTATCAAAGGGTATGGGTCACATTGATATTTACCAGGAGTTATTAAATTTGTATAATTTTGATAAAAACTGTTTTACACCATAGTGGTCAATTTTCCTTTTCTTTTGAGGCACAATATTGTGAAACCAAACAAAAGAGGAAAAGATCGCTGTCAGCGCCAAAGGATATTGGTATTCTTAATTATCTTATTTGTCTTCTGTATGAAGGGTGATTCATACTACCCAATTAATCCATCAGGCAGCGATGTCATTCTGTGAACTCGGCGTTTGTGAGAAATCTGTGCGAGCAAGTAGAGGTCTGTGAGAGCATAGAGAATAAGGGATTGAGAGCGATCCCTGACCGGGAATAGAACCCGGGCTTCATCAGAGAGAGCCTTATCCTAACCACTGCATCACCAGGGCTTTGTTAGCAGGGTGGAAAAAGCATAGCTGAATTTCTGACGTCATCAGGTTGTCGGTTCGCTGTGGACAAGACTGTGTGTTAATGCTATTACCGGAGCTGGATACTTAATATTATAGGAGCAGATTGGGTTCTGCAAGTTCTGGGTGCGACTGATGTAGACTGGGTGCAGGATACGACTGACATAGACAGGATATGAGATGTGGCTGTACCGGACTGCACCGGTGGATACTGGAAACAACTGCGGTAGACTGGATAACGAAGCTGGGCTGGTCTGCGCCAGGAGACACTGGAACTGGACTGCACCGGTGGACACTGAGGCTGGGCCGGACTGCATCAGCAGACCCTGGACATCGGATCAGACTGCGCCGGTGGACACTGGACTGGACTGCCCCGGTGGACCCTGGACCGGACTGTGCCGGTGGACCCTTGACTGGACTGTGACGGTGGACCCTGGAATGAACTGCGCCGGTGGACGCTGGAGCTGGATACTAGATAGTGGCTTTGGAACACCTGAGCTACAAAAGTAGGAATTCACAAGAGCTAGGGTAGCCAGTATATTCACACAGGCAGCTCTCATGCTAAGCTCACACTGAGCTGTGTGACTTGAGGAACTGACCGCATTGGAGTCCCAGGTCTCTCTATTTATACCCATACTTGCCTACTTTTGAAAACCAGTTTCAGGGAGAATATAGTTAGTAGAATTTTGCACAGTGCCCCATTGAGGGGGCATGTCATGCTCCCCCCAAAGGGCTTGTCTAGTTGCATATTTGGAGAGATTGTTAAAAGAGATTGTGAACATGGCACCTAGAAGTGTGGGTGAGGAATCTTTTAAAATGACTTAAATTCAAATGTAGATGAGCCCCAAAGCAATTAGTAAGAGCTACTGTACTTGCTAACTGCTAGGAAATGGTGCTGATGGTTCAATGTAAATGTATCTATATCTTATTTTCCCCAAAAATGTAACAGTGTAATGGGGGCTAGGTGAAATGAGGGAGATTGCTAGACTAATAAGGGAGAGAGGGAGATTGCTGCTATTTCAGGAGGGTAGGTAATTATGTTTATACCTGGTTGATGGGTGAATGGAGGCAGGTGATATTGAGAGACTCAGGCTGACACAGGATTGGATGACTTATGGTCAGATGACCAGACCCTGTTATGTCAATACTCCAGGTAGGCTTGAAGTGGAGAGAGGCCTAGTAGGCTGATAAACCACCAACAATCAGCTCCTACCTGTCATTTTTCAAACACAGCCTGTGGCATGTCAGTTAGGAGCTGATTGGCTGGTGGTTTATCACTCTCCATTTTATAAATTTTCAAGCTTAGTACATCTGGTCCCAAGTACTCTACTTCTATCTCTGATCCTAATCCATACAGTACTTCCCAACTGTCTCAATTACAGCAGAATAGTCCTGCTAAATGCAAACTTTCCCGCTGACACTTCAGTGGGTCACACTGTCCCATGGGCAGGGGGCAGCTGGGGGGGAGGCAGTGATCACTGCTGCTCAACTCTGCAGTGCAGCCGGTGATCACTAAACAGAGCGGCGGGGGCTACTCAGCATCTTGAGGAGCCCTGATTTGATAAAAACGTGGTTCATGGCATCAAACCATACCCCCTATCCTAGATGCCAAACCCCCATGCCGCAAGCCCACCGCCCTTCCCGATTGCTGGTCGTGGTTAAAAAAATTATTTTTGGGAAGGAATGCCTAATCTTAACTATAACCCTCCCGCCCGCAGTTTAAATTTAACCCACCCGTACTGTACTTCCACATAACATTCCCATCCCACAGCTTAAAATTGTACACATTCTGTAAATATCAAGAACAAGTTGGCTTGCGGATTGAGGTATCCTGAAGATTATACATATATTATTTCTATCGACTGCGAATAGGGGTAGGATACGATGTGTTGGTACCCTGGTCCCTATACCGTCTTGTTTTTTCTTGTTTTTATAGCCATATTTTGGACATTAATGAAGGTTTATAAAATTAGGTGGTTATATACCCGTACAACTTAGGATGTATGTATATCTGTTTTATATTGCTTATTATGGACAGAGAAGGGGGATGTGTAGTGTGTGGAAAAACCTCACACAGACTACATTCTAAACATTTGCATATGCTACACATAATTATTCCAATAAAACATTTATATAGAAATAAAACCCCAAATGGCCATGAAAAGGTCACGCTTGCAGTAAGAAGGGGATCTCCGAGTGTCCCATTTGCAAGATTATTAGGGGTTAATTGCAGTCACACATGAGTGTTAGTGGTGACATAATAGAACTGAGGCAGACAGGCGGGATGATGAATGCACAAAGGCAGTTAGCATATGAAGCAGATGTGCATAAAACAGTTGTTAAGCGATGGTACACTCAATTCGGCACTGAATAGTGGTTGTATACCTCACCCTCCATATTGGGTGTTGTTGGTACCGGAGGACAGGGAGCTCATCCAAACTGTGGCTTGACCCTGTAGATGTAGAGGATGACACTTGGTCCGAAGCATGAAGATTAAATTTAGTAGAGCAATAGTATGGTGGTGTGTAGATGGTCGGCTGGTGCAAGTGCCGGCCAGCGGGAGGTTCACCTCGACCGCTAACTTGAATCCAGTAGCTGCTGCCCAGTAGAAGTGACTCATGTAGTGAAGATCACAGCAGACCAGCTGACATAGGATGAAGTGGGGAAGACACAGAGGCTGCAAGCGTTACCCGGAAGTGACGTTGACGCGTTTCATCTCTATAGTAACCGGAGACTTTTTCAAGACGGATGGCTACTTCCTACTAGCAATGCTATTTAAAGGCTACATAGCTCATATCAATTATCCAATTAATTTGGTCAATTGTCAAATCAGTTTGCGAGTTAATAAGGTGCGTCCAATGAGAAGACTTGGTGTGAACACATGATACAGATAAGACATCATGTTTCATTACAGATAGCTAATGCATTATAGCTCACAGACAGTGGCGTAGCTACGTTTTGGGCGCCCCCCGCCGTTAGAGGGGGTGCCGCCCCCCGTCGCCGCCCTGCCGAGCACCCCTACCCCGCCGCCCCGCCGAGCACCCCTACCCCGCCGCCCATGCAAACCCCCCCTCAATCCCCCACAGCCTTACCTATCGCGCTGGTCCCGGCGGCTCCGTTCTTCTGCTAAGGACCACCAGAAAATGGCCGCCCCCATACAGCAGACAGTTTCAGAGAACTGTGTGCTATATGGGGGCGGCCATTTTGTGGTGGTCCTCAGCAGAAGAACGGAGCCGCCGGGACCAGCACGATAGGTAAGTCTGCGGGGGATTGAGGGGGGGTTTAACTATAGCACCGCAGCCCCCGGCGCCCCCACATGCACAGCGCCCCCCCCCCCGTGGTGACGGGGGCTGCGGTGCTATAGTTACGCCCCTGCTCACAGACTATATATTAAATTCAGTGAATACATAAATTACACAGAATGTCCAGAATTTAATCCCAACCATCTATGTTGGAATTTATTTAGAGGCTTTTAAGGAAATGGCTATACGGAATATATGAGATACAGCAGAGTAGAGAGAGATATAGTTCAATTGAATATAATATAATATAAAAGTATAAATATTGTTGTATATTATATATGAAAATGGATAAAAATTGAAAAATAATAAGGTGAATCAATAGAAAAATAGGAAATATATATATAAATATGGAGATAAAAAAAAATGTAATTATAAAAATAAATAAATAAATAAATGGGTAAATAAATAAAAATAATAATAATGAAAAAAATAAATATAAAAATAAAAATAAATAAAAAATTAAAACTAAAAGCGAGAAAAAGTAAGGATTAATATGATACAGTATATATAATATGTTGAATAAAAATAACATGTAAATGTGTAATTAGTACTGAACAGATTGAGGGAGATTTAGAGGTCACATTTACATGATGAGCAATAATTTTTATTTTACAATAATTTTTATATAAAAAATGTGTGTATATTTCGGGGTGTAGTACGCCCTGTGCAGGATTTTATACTGCATTTCTGCATAAATCGCAGAGACCAGTTGTTTGTTAAGCCGGACTGTCACTCTAATTACGTCCATTGTGCTAAGCCCTGGGGGTGTGTCTTGCCATTTAGATACCCCTGTGGAATTCACTGTTAAATCTATTTTCTTCCGTGTTAGATCATAAAGTACAGAAGTTGACACGGATCTACCCTCACTTGTGATTATTAGATTATTTAACGTATTGGTAAATTCAGCCTTTGTAAGAGTGGTTATTAATTTTAACTGGGGTATTTGACAATTCCAACTGT
Source organism: Crinia signifera (assembly GCF_055691185.1). Lineage (NCBI taxonomy): Eukaryota > Metazoa > Chordata > Amphibia > Anura > Myobatrachidae > Crinia > Crinia signifera. The sequence continues at coordinate 243,430,746 of NC_139222.1, read as the reverse complement.
TTTAAGTGTTCATCGCCAGATGCAGAGATTACCCACTGTCATTGGTCCTGTGCAATTGTACAGCTTTTTTGGGATGAAGTGCAGTCGTATATTAACAATACTTTAAATATTTTGTTTAAGATTACTATGCCTTGGGCCTTGTGGAATTACTATCCCCCATCCCTCAACCCCAAACTAACGTCTGGGACGCGCCTCCTTTTAGCCAGGATAGCCACTGCGGCAAAGAAAACCATATTGTCAAAATGGATACAATCAGATCATTTATCAATAACACTGTTTATGCCCAGATTGATTTATATGTATCAGATGGATTGGGTAGAATGTGTACTGGATGTGGAATCCCGGGCATCCAAGTTTTTTGATATCTGGTTGCCTTATGTACTTACGCTATCTGCCACAGAACGAGACATTATCAGAAAGATTGTATACTTGTCCACCTGGTACAATATGACTGTCTTGGAGACCGGGAAGCCTCCCTTTTAAGTTCTAACATCATTGAGAAATACTTTACATTCTATATTGTCTTCAGATCACTGTCTGTAATCTTGTATTGTGGTCCGTGTAAACCCAAGTGCTCATGTTTTCTATGTGAAATGTACCCGTGATGAGATGTTTATTGAACCTGTTATGCAATGTCAAAATTTTAGTGCTTCAATAAAAATTATATTTAAAAAAAATATATATATATGTGTATATGGTATTAAATAATCCCAAATGTATTAGATAGCTACTGAAATTATGCTCTATGGAGGCTATCTTTGTATAAGCCAATACAGATTATGTACCCAATAAATTAGTTAGGAAGTGATGTGAATTCATATCCATGGGGGATGCAGCATCTGCAAACTCGCGGTGTCGTGGGAGGGGGAACCCTCACCACGCATCACGAGTAGATTTCGGTCCTCTCAATCCACACGGAGTGAAAGTAGAGAATTTTCAATAAATTGCAGCCATGAAGATTAATTATAACAATTGCGTTCCTGATCAGGGAGGTCAGATGGATTCACAACAGCACTAAAGAATATATATATAGTTTAATCCATACAGGTCAGGTCAAGAGCTTCATTTAGACCTTGTGGGTTAAGAGTATCTAGCTCAAATATCCATGAGGTTTCAGCCAAGCACAGCTTTCTAAACCGGTCACCTCCTCGCTTGGTATTGGGGATATGTTCGATTGCCGTGATAGTGAGTCCACTGGGATCACTACCATGGTGTTGGGAGAAGTGGTGGGGGATGCTGTGATTGGTAACCTTTTTAAGAATATTAGTTCTATGTTCTCTAAACCTCATTTTGATGCTGCATATAGTTCTCCCCACGTATTGTGTTTTGCAGGGACACTCAAGTAAATAGACACAGTATGATGTTGTGTCACAATTCGTAAAATATTTGAGAATAAAAGTTTTTTTTTATTTTGGAATGATGTGATAGTATTTGCCCTATTCACCATATGTTTACATGTTAAACAGATATTTTTGTTACACCTAAAGTTCCCAGGAGGTTTATTTTGAAGCCAAGAGGTTTTGGATACTGATGGTAGTGAGGGTAGCTAACTAGGTGCTATCTGATCTCTTATGTTTCTGTTTCTCCTAAACATTATTTTTGTTTTTTTCTAGAGTGCCCTGTAGAATCTTATCGTAGTTAAGAATCTCAATATTTGTAAGTAATATCTTTTTTATGTTATGGGACTCTTTATTAAATTTGGAGATAAATGCCAGTGATTGGTAATTATTTTTTAAGCTAACAGTAGGTTTTTTCTCTGTATCTTCTCTACGGAGTCTAGAGCTTCTGTTAGAAGTTTATCAGGATATCCCCCTATTTTAAAGTGACCCAGCATTAATTCTGATTGAGACTGGAAGTCACTATCTCTCGTACAGTTACGGAGAAGTCTCAATAATTGATTCTTAGGAATATTATGAATCCACGGTTTATGATGCCCACTATTGAAATGAAGGTAATTATTTGTGCCCACTGGTTTAATATAATTAGTGGAAATTAAAAGGCCATCATGAACTGAGAACGCAATATCCAGGAAGTTAATCGATGTATAACTAAATGTGTGAGTGAAAGTGAGATTAAGTGTTGAGATTAAGAAAATTAACAAAACCCAGTCCTGTGGCGTGTCCGCATCTCCAAATAATGAAGAGATCGTCAATAAAACGGCCATAGAGGACCAGATTATCTCTATATGGGCCACCCCATATATGTTGTTCCTCGAGGTGGCCCATAAAGAGGTTGGCAAAACTGGCTGCAAATCTGGTCCCCATGGCCATTCCAAGTTGTTGAAGGTAGTGGTTATCTTTAAAAATTAAGTGATTGTGGGTGAGAATTAATAAAATGGAATCAAGAATAAATTATTTTCTGGATCAAGACATGGTTTCATCCAGATCTATATAGTGATTGGTGGCTTGAATGCCTTTATCGTGCAAAATATTGGTGTAGAGTGCCTGGACATCCAGTGTGAGAAAGGCCCACACTTCTCTCCGGGACAACTCGTGAGTCAAATTAAGAATATGTGTGGTGTCTTTAATGTGTGAGGGGAGTGACGTAACAAATTTCTGAAGATGCAAGTCCACGAAATGTGATAAATTTGATGTGAGGGAACCCATGTCCGAAATTATAGGTGTACTAGGAGGTACTGTGAGGTGTTTGTGTATTTTGGGTAAAAAATAAAATGTTGGGGTGAAGGGGTGATAAGGAAATAAAAAGTGTGATTCCTCCCTGGATATTGCGTCCTGCATTACAGCTCTATCTAGAAGCTCTTTAAATTGAGACTGATACAGGGAGGTGGGGTTGGAGGGTAGTGGCATATAATAGCGACCATCATTAAGTTGTCTGAGGGCTTCAGAGGTATATGCCTCTCTGTCCATTACCACCCACCCCCCCTTATCTGCCTGTTTCATCACCACTGATAGATCTTTTTTTCGGAGATTAAGAGATTGACGTTCAGCTCCACTGAGATTATCTTTACCAGATATATAAGGTTTATTTTTGTCCCTGATGGACAATTGGGAACAAAGTGGTGCGTCCAGTACTCATTCTGTCCAGTGGTATACCTCTTGATTGTTCCACTTAACAGCGCATATTGATTATTATACCTTGACATGTATATGTGTAAATAAACAATAAAAAATGTTCAGTGTAAGAACAGGTTGGCTTTTCAAAAGTGTCAACATAACTCAAAATTGTAATGTCAGTATCAAAATTATAGACATTTTGAAAGTATACATATTGACTGAACCCTTTTTTATAGGAATTAATTTATTAACAGATTTATTATGTTGGCTTCATGTAGCCCAGGAGACCGTTTCAAATACTTTTTATTTTTAAACAACGCATTACCTTGCATTTTTCCAAAACCTCTTGAAATTCTTTATTTTTCAGAGTGTAAATGAAAGGATTCAGCATAGGAACCAACACAACATACAACAGAGCAAAATACACGTCTTCTTTTGGAGAATAATTGGATGTGGGCCTCATGTGCAAACACATTATTGTTCCATAAAACATGATGACACAGGTCAGATGAGACGTACAGGTAGAGAAAGCTTTAATCCGGCCTTCTGCAGACTTAATCTTCAGTATAGTTGATATAATAAAGATGTATGATACTAAAGTTAGCAGAAATGATGTGAATACGAGTACTGTCCCTTCAATGTAATTGACAATTTCCACTGCTGATATTTCACTGCAGGAGATCTGGAGCAATGGTAGAACATCACAGAAAAAATGGTTTATTATGTGAGATGCACAAAAGGACATCTTAGATATAATTGCAGTGTGTGCAATTGGGTCCAGTAAGCCAACAACCCATGCTATCACTGCCATGCAAGCAGTGTTCTTCAAGCTCATAAGGACAAAATAGGAGGGGGTGACAGATTGCAACATAACGGTCATACGCCATGGCAGCAAGTAAGTTGAATTCAGTTCCGGCTAAAAAGATAAAGAGAAACATCTGCACCATACATTGTGTAAATGAGATGACATTGTATTGGGTGATTAGCATGTGTAGTAATTTGGGTAGGCTAATGGAGGAAGAAGCAATGTCAATTATAGACAGGTTTAAAAGGAAAATATACATAGGAGTATGAAGGCGAGAATTCTCACAAATAACTGTTATGATGGTCACATTCCCACATATAATGATGACATAGGCCAGAAAAAGAATTAGGAATATTGGCAATGTAAATTTAGAAATATCAGACAAGCCTGTGAAAATAAAGTCTGTTGTTTTCTGCTCATGTGTTATATTCATTTCTAGGAGGAAGAGAAGCCATTTTTATTTTTGAATGTTAAAAAATGTACAGCAAATAAGTCATTGATAGCATATTCTGAATGCACACACTAGTCACAGTGGTATTAAAAAATACAGTAATTAAAAAAAAAATGGCAAATTACTGGATGTCTTATTCACATACTGTACTGTAGGGATGGTATCAAGGTCTGGGTGACTGAGATTGGCCAGAAGAACAACAGCAGCACCCTAATGGCAGCCTACCCCCTTCATCCTAACTGTCACAAATTGCGGTACGTGGTCTAGTTTGTTCCCGCGCCCCTTACCTTTGCGCTGGTCCACACTGCGTCACAGGCCCATTGCTTGTGTCACTTCAGGCTGCAGCTCTTGTCCCCTTTGTCCCTTGCACCTCCTGGGCCTCTGCACGGCATCCCTTGCCGGTTCCACACCGGGCCCATTGCGCAGTCTGCTGGCCTGAATTGTAACCCTGTTACCTGTGTCAGAATCCAGGTAATTCCAGGCACTTCCTGGTTCTCATTGCTGATGTGGCTTGCAGCCAATCAGAGACAGGGAGGGGGGATATAAATCAGGGTTCTGGCCCTGCCTCCCTGTCTTGAACAGCTCGTTCTATCTGCTCCCTGTGTGCTTGCCAGAGACAGAGATTCCCAGGCTCCAGTTTATCTGCAACAGCACCTCTGACGCGTTTCGCTGCCACAGCAGCTTTATGTAAAGCTGCTGTGGCAGCGAAACGCGTCAGGAGTGCTGTTGCCCCTTTGCCACCACCACCTTATTGGATCACAGTCCGGACCAGCCCAGGAGAAAAACTTCGTTACCCCTCTCTACCAACTGGGGACATCGCCATCAGGAATATTACCACACACAATACCCAGGTACCTGAGGTTATATACAGAACTGTTCTAGATCTAAACTCCAGTGGATTTCGGTGATTTTTGACATCTTGGGCCGACCACGTGGACCTCAGGACAATTATACCAACCAAGTGTGGAGTGGTAAATATACCCACCAAACTACCCCACAATTCCCCCCCCTCCCTCCTTATCCGGGCAAAATAGGAATGGACTCTCCTACTGCTATATTTGTGTGGCAAGGGGCTTTCATTTATTGTGCTATTTATGTCGACTATTTTAATACATATGTTTATATGATCCTATTTTATATATCTATTTCAGTAAAACATTTGTTGTAAAGATCATCCAATTCTTTTATTCGCTTTATTGTAGCGCTGCTACCTCCCCCCACTCTTTCTTGTTTGTATACACAGGACTAACTATCCTGTTTTTTAGCAGCTGCTGGGAAGCAACTCTTGCCAAGTGCCCCCCTAGATCCCTTCCCTATTTTGGGTGGGCTCACCAATTTTTTCGGATTATAGCCCTAGCATTGTGAGCAGTGACAGGATACTGATGCTGATTTTATCACCAGTGTCAGGATTCTGTCAACATTTTTCTGACTGCCAGCATCCCCAATGCCGATATGCTATCTTGATCCCTCACTCTATGCTAATGTCTTAGAAGTGTTGACCACTTTGCAGTGTTATTTGGTTACTTCTTCATAAAATAAATCTCTGGATTTAACTTCACAAAAACATAAAACATCATAAGCACTAGGAATAAGTAATAAAAATAAAACATTGTTTGTAATAATACGTTATAGTAAATTAATATATTTTATTTTAGAAATAATGGGTGAAATTTAATAGGATGAGAGATTCAGAAAGTGAGAGATTTAGTAAGAAATCTCCAGGGTTTTTTTTAAAAAGCGGCAATCATTTACACTGCAAAATCAAACTGGTTTTGCAGTGAGATTGCCGCTTTACAAAAAACTGGAGATTTCTTAGCAAATCTCTCACATTCTGAATCTCTCATTCTATTATATTTCCCCTATTGTTTAGAATTCCATGTTTGGAAACAGTTGTCTTAATGCAGGGGCATAACCAGAACTTTGTGGGTCCCATAGCAGCATATTTATGGGGCCCCTGTTTTACAACCCATAATTGTGCATTACTTCATTTTCTGAACCACAGTAGTACTATTCTGGATTATAATACAGTGTAATCCATCATAGTTCCCTAGTTTGCATTATGTCACCATGTAGAGCTCCCAGTATACATCATGCCACACATTGTCCCCAATTCAAATTATGACATACAGTGTCCCCTGTTCACATTTTGCCACATTACAGTGACATGTGTTCACATTGTGCCATATTGGAGTGCTCTCCAGTTCAAATAAGGCCACATTTCAGTGCCCTAGTTCATATTATGCCGCCAGACAGTGCCTCCATTTCTTTTTGTGCCGCATTGCAGGACCCTAGTTCTTTACATTTAAAACTAGCTGACCCACCCGGCGTTGCCCAGGAAAACCTTGGGGTTTTTTTTATTTCCAAAATTGCTGTCAAATGTCATCTTATGCTGTGCCAACAACCTAAGATTGTAATTTTGTGGGAGGAAGTAGGCAATGGCGCTCAAGTTACAGTGTGATTGAGTCTAGTGGATTGGACTAAGCAAGGGCATAGGTCTTTGGTACGGCCTCATCTGGAATAATGTTTCCAGTTCTGGAGACCATATCTTGAGAAGGATATAAATACATTGGAGAGTGTACAAAGAAGGGCAACTAAAATGGTGCATGGCCTACATCACAAAACTTACCTAGATAGACTAAAAGATCTTAACATGTATAGTTGGAGCAGAGAAGGGAAAGGGGGGACATGATAGAAATCTTCAAATATATCAAGGGTTTTAACATAGTACAGGAGGGAAATTTTTCTTCAAAGGAAAGGAAGTAATAAAACACTAAGACATGCACTCAAACTGGAGGGAGGTAGGTTCAGGGGAAATGTTAGAAATAATTACTTCACAGAAAGGGTAGTGGATAAGTGGAATAGCCTCCCATCAGAGGTGGTAGAGGCTAAGACAGTAGAACAATTTAAACATGCTTGGGATAGGCATATGAATATCCTTACAAAGAAATAAGGATTAAAAAGGGTTGAGATTACCTGAAGGGTAAAAAAAGGGGCAGACTAGATGGGCCAAATGGTTCTTATCTGCTGTCAAATTCTATGTTTCTAGTCAAATGGTATGTTAGGGAGCTGCAATATATCGGGTGGGTCCAAATCACCCTGTTGAGTACAATGAGAAAAAGAAGAGGATATACAGCACTCACCTGTGTGACAAGTAATGTATATATGACTGTAAAGATAACAAAATAAAGAAATGAGAAGAAAAGGTATAAAATGTGACTTACTTTATTGTACTAACAAATCTTTCGGAATCAGGGTATGTATGGAGACCTGGTAAATACCAGGAATAGGCCAGCAAGGTGTCACTCTGCATGGCCTATTTCTAGGCTTAAGGGTGTCCTATGAGGTCACTTTAAACCATAGGTCCCTCATAGGTCAATGGTGTCAATGTGGAGGGCAGTGAGCGGCATCCCGCTGTCTGCGCTTACCCGCTGAAGATCCTGTGCGTTGCCGCTCTGCTGTGGATGTTACCAGCACGAGTGTTTGCACAGCCATGCGCTGATCTCGCGAGTAGCCTGTCAGTCTGACCAAGGGGGCCGTACTCTCGCGAGAGCGGACACCCGTAAGTCACGTCTGACGGCATCTGTGGAGCTGGGTGTCTGCGCATGACTGTGCGAACACTCATGCTGGTAACATCCACAGCAGAGCGGCAACGCATGGGATCTTCAGCGGGTAAGCGCAGACAGCGGGACGCCGCTCACTGCCCTCCACATTGACACCATTGACATTGCTGTTATATATATTATACTTACATATCTGGACTTTGAACATCCTGCACCATTGCCGTGACCCACTCAAGTGTGTGTTTAAGGAGCTTACAGGACAATTATACCACATTCCCAGGCATTAAAACCCTGCCTCAACAATAGTGATACCTCGCTGGCCTATTCCTGGTATTTACCAGGACTCCATACATACTGTTCCTTGATTCCAGATAGATTTGTTAGTACAATAATGTAACTCACATTTTATACCTTCTCTTCTCATTTCTTTATTTTGTTATCTTTACAGTCATATATACAATTACTTGTCACATAGGTGAGCGCTGTATATCCTCTTCTTATTTTCAAAGATTGTAATTTGGTAAAGCCTCCACCATAATGTTAGAATGTGTTTGCATTGATACTTAATGACAGCAATAAAATCAGGTGTGGTGTTGCTGTTTGAAACACACTGCTCCTGACTTGATAGCTTATGTGTGTTGATGAATTCCACATCCACTCCTGAGATTTAGCACTTATGACATACCCTCCAACATCTGAGGGTCAGAAATTGGTACAAAATCAGAAAGGGCCGTGACCACAGGAAAGGGGCGTGACCACACCTCCATTTCTATACTTTTAATGGTACAATTTCTATGGTCTGTATTACAGGCGCTGAGTGCATGGAGACCGGGTGGGCATTACTTACCATGCCATAATTAATTAAAAATTCACTGCTCCCTGCCACTGCTGCTCACCTCGTCGCTCCAGCCACAGAGTTGCTGCAGCAGTCTCAGATGGCTGGAAATCTGTAAAGCGCATTCATCAGCATCTCTACCAAACAGTGGGGCAGTCCCTGAGTATGGGAGCAGGTTCATGGGCCGGGCCAGGTGACATCATGGTGCCCAAAAGTATCACCATTATTTTCATGGCACCCCAACGATAAAAGTTTTCTATTGATAAATTTGGGAAAAAATAATAAATTAAGTAATTTGTGCCGACTTAGCATCTTTAAGTTCAGTCATGTTGTGGTGGTGTACATTTGCGCTTCTTAAGGTGGCCATACACTAATGATGTCTCGCAGCAGTGTACGGCCAACCGATACCCCACGAGATGCATGCGTCCCTGCTCCCTGCCCAGCTTGCCGATGGGAGGGAGGTCCCAGATTTGGTGGTCATACGGCCAGCAGGTCCAACCACCGACTGCACATCAGACCTGAGGGGACAGCAAACTGATCCGATTTGGGCCGATTGGACGGCCCAATTCGTTGGAATCGTCCCAAATCGTCTCAGTGTATGGGGGCCTTTATTGTTGACGTGTTTTATGATTGGAAGCCACTAGTATTTGTTTTGTCTATCGCTATGACCATAAATAATTTGATATGGTCCTGGATCAGCAGCTTCAGACACCCTGTAGGTACCTCACAGCACTTCAGGGACACAGAGGCAGACGTATTAAGAAAACTTGGTGAAGTGATAGAGTGGCCGGTGATAACTCACCAGACACCCAACTCTTAACTGTTATAATACATGCATGGTCTGAAAAATTGTCTGTATGGCTGGTGCATTATCACCTTCCACTTTATCACTTTTCCAAACCTAAACTCATCTGCCCCACAGTTTGGGAACCATAATGCTATTTTTTTTGTATGTCTATGATTTTGAGGGACAATCTGTTGATCACTACAACCCTACATCAAAAGGACATGCTATTGGTATAAATAAAAATCTATGCGGGAAATTTACTAAGATCTAATATATTTGTACCCATCCAATGCTAAATACTGTCAGACAAATGCTTAACGCAAAATAAGAAATCCAAATCTTCCTACAATATACAAATTGTACAAGAGTCTGCTGTATCTATAATGAAGATACTTCTACTTAAAGATTAGAGTATAAATGTCCAAATACAATTGAATAGAATAGCAGTGTACTGCCTATAATATTTGCGGTTCAGGTGTTTTGGTTAGTCTCCTCTGTTATAGGGTTAAAACTGAACCTATAATGCGGATAAGGTCATTTATCCAGTGATAAAAGGTATTTTCTCCAATAGTGCTTCTGGTTTCTTCAGAGAAGGCCAGCAGATTCTGCTGGCCTTCTCTGAAGAAACCAGAGTAGACAATACACTGCTATTCTATTAAAATCACATGATACAAAATGGATGTGTTAGATAAATAGGGCCTACCTCGTCCTGTGTAAAAAGAGTTATTGGAGACGTTTCCACAAAAAGAAGCTATCAACTTTATTCACAGCCATAATCACAACCGAAAGATTATTATATTCCACTGATGAAGTCTCTGTGAGACGAAACGCGTTAGTTTCTCTTCATGCAATTTTATTCTTGATAATCCTGTGAAGACTAATAAACAAATATTGGAAGATATCTCCTTATTTGCTTCATTGGATTTGTACTACATAGATTTTATTTGGACACTTATACTCTAATCTTGGGTGCCACACCACTATTGGGTGAAAAAAATAATAATCCTTGAGTCTCCAAAACACTATCATCTTCTGGCAGAGAGTGAAACTACATCGCTTTCTCATAGATGCACAAACACAGAAGGTAGAAGACTAGCTTTCAAAGCTTTTGTTTTGAGCGGGCTTACTAGTATTACTTTATGGCCTCTCTAATGTCCGTAAAACTAACCTAGACTACAGCCAATTTACTGTCTTTTTTATTTTGTACAAGTATTCACTAATAATCACTAATATTGCTAATGCCTACTGAAAAAAGAATATGCAATCATAAAAAAGATTTATTTGCATAGAGAGTGCATTGCAAACTTGCCTACTTTTTAAAACTAGTTTCAGGGAGATTATAGTTGGTAGTATAATTGTCCACAGTGCCCCATTGAGAGGGCGTGTCATGCTCCACCCAAAGGGTGTGTCTAGTTCCATATATGGAGTGATTGTGGAAAGAGATTGTAAACGTGGCATCTAGAAGCGTGGGTGCACTGTGCATTTGAGAGGAATGTTGTAAAATGACTTTTATGCAAATGTAGATGAGCCCCAAAGCAGTTAGTAAGAGATACTATACTTGGTAAAGTGCTGGAAAATGGTGCTGATGATTCAATGTAAATGTATCTATCTCCCATTTCTTTTTTCCCCAAAAATGTAACAGTGTAATGTGGGCTAGGAGAAATTAGGGAGATTGGTAGACTAATGAGGGAGAGAGGGAGATTGCTGCTATTTCAGGGAGTCTCCTGCAGAATACAGGAGGGTATGTAGCTATGGTGCATTGGGTATGAGCCCCAATGACAGCACACACTATCATTGCTGTGGTTGTGCTTAGTGCTTTCCACCACTGTGAGAATACAAATCACACAGAGTGCTAGAAAATCTGAATACAAAACAGCAATCACATATCCATTGCAATATAAATGTAATGTGTATTATAATTTTACAAATGTGCAGTCAGATACAATGAAAAAATAGCTTTTTGTTAAATTGATGACGTTCTAATGATTTGACTTTTAATACATAGCTATTCTGTATGCAGATAAATGCCTACCAATTTTATCATTGTTAAAATGCAATTTCTGTGTGAATATTCTTTTGCTCCACATCGCATGTTCTATGTCCCATATCTTTAACCACTCAAAAAAATATTTTTACTGTATACTTTATTTCTCAGTGACTGATATATTTGTATGTATGAAGGTTATGCCATTATTTACATTATACTTTATATCACTATGAGATGTACTCTGGTCTAATATTCAATAAATGTCATTACTTACTGCCATCTAGTCCCATTTTACACAGTACAGGTGAACTGCGGTCTGTGTATGACCCTTGCAAGACTCCATCTCCCAGCAGTCTCATCATTCTGAGCTGTGAGAAGAGTTTATAAGTCCATGTTATGCATCTAACATTACCCGGGGGACTGCCCGAAATTTAAAGTTGAAGAACAGAACTAACAACACTTTCCCTCCAGAGAGGGAATAGTAGACAATGGAAAACTTCTATGTTTACAACAGTAGTAATTCTATATAATGACAATAATAATGATTTTTTTTACCTTTTTCATGTTTTTCATGTTTTACTTTTCACAATGTTGATTTTTGTTACATGAAGTTATGAATGTGTCTCTCAAAAAAAGTTGTACCAGTGGTTTCCAAACTTTCTTGAATCACAGCAGCCTAAAGCTTTAATATTTTTCAAAGGCACCTGAATCAGCATATACTTTGTTAGGACCTGGGTTCCTGTGGGTGCACGGACCAGTGCAGGTCCGGTGACTGCACAGAATCCCCGGTATCCTGTAGCTTATGTCGAGGTCCCCCGGCGCCTCAGTGATAATGGGGCAGGCCGGTCTTCACGCTGACTTGCAGCATCTATGCACCAGACATACAGGGTTGCCTAGCAACCAGTTCGGCGCACGGCTTCCGGGAGTTCAGGAACTCCTGGCCGGTTGCTAGGCAACCGCTAGACGCTAGCAGCGTGGCTTTCAGTCCTGGCTGTTACTAGCAGCCAGGACGCTCTCATACTCGTGCCCTCAGCCAGCTGGGTTCATTAAGTGGCTAGGGGCCGGCCTCCTGACGCCACTCTCTTTGGCTGGGGTTCTTCATTTAAGGAGTCTGGGAAGTTTCCCAGACACCGGTGATAATCATCCTGTTCCTTTTGCAGGATTGCTGAAGGGACGTGCTGTTGCTTCCTATCTGCATGAGCTTGCTGGTAATGGGAACACCTTGGGATTACCATCTTCATCCTTCTACCCGATGTCGTGAGTAGCCTGAGGCTGCAGTTAGGTTGCCGTACTTGCATGTCAATTGCCCTAGCGGAGGTTGGGCACTATTCCTCATTTTGGTTTGTGTGGGCTTGTATCCCTTAAAGTTGTGCGGAGAACAACTTTACTGTTTGCGACGAGGTCACTCGGTTTTGGTTGCGACGTAGTTGCAGTATTTACTTTATTTTTTGCGAAGAGGTAATTGTACTTTAGTGTTATCCTCCTTTAGCTGGGGTTTATTTGGGTATTTAGATTCTCCTCTTGGACTTATCCTTGCCAGTCGTCGTAGGCTTGTCACATCCTAACACCTGGCTGCACCGGAGCTAGGGCGGGCTTAACTTGCCCTTTCAAATGTGGTGGCTACGGGAGAAGCCTAGCATCCTGCAGTCCACTGCCACCTGTCAGCGAGAGCCAATAGAGTCAGGTTAGAGGATAGCGGCACCGTTCAGTCTGAGTTGGCATTCAGTTACCAGAGTTACTCCCTGGATCGTAACAGTATCACCGGCCATAAAAAGGGGAATTTGCGAGCCATTATAGCAATTTCCCAACATAAATCCTGCAGAGCAGATCCAGGGTTTAACCCAGCTGATGCAGGACCTCACATTGCGGGTGTCGGTTCAGGAAGAAATATCTCGCTCTTCCCAGAACATCCCACCTGAAACGAAGATGAACCTTCCCGATAGGTTTTCGGGAAATCGGAAAGACTTCGTTAATTTTAGGGAGTCTTGTAAACTATACTTTCGATTAAAACCCTGATCCTCCGAATCAGCAGCCCAACAGGTGGGAATCATTATCTCCCTTCTTCGGGGTGACCCCCAAACATGGGCTTTTGGTTTGAGGGTTGGGGATGAGGCCTTACAGTCTGTGGATAATTTCTTTAAAGCTCTTGGGCTGTTATATGACAACCCAGATAAAGAGGCAGCCTCTGAAACTCATTTAGAAGCCCTTAAATAGGGAAGAAACCCAGCAGAAGTGTATTGTACCGAGTTTTGTAGGTGGTCTAATGATTACAGCTGGTATGATCCTGCTCTTCGGAGCCTGTTCAGATTGGGTTATCGAAGCAGATTAAAGATAGCCTGTTGAAGTATCCAGTTCCCAATACCCTGGATAAACTCATGAAGCTAGCGATAAGAATTGATAGACGGCTCAGAGAATGTCGGGCTGAAAAAGTTGCGGTCTCTTTGCCCAATTCAGGAGTTTATACTGCAGCTGAGGAGCTGGATGAACCCATGGAAGTGGGCCTGTCCAGGGTAGCCCCCAGAGGGGGTCTTCGCAAAAAAGACCTTTGGGGTCTGTTTCCTCTGTAATGAGAGGGGTAATTTTGTACGAGATTGCCCGCAGCGTCAGGACAACTTCCAGACCAAGTGAATAGTGAGGAGGTTCACTTCGGTCTTCAGTTGGTCTCCTTACAGAACTTGATGTTAGTTCCTGCTAGGATTTCTTTTGGGGGTTCCGATTTTTCTTTAAAAGCTTTTTTGGATAGTGGGTCCGCAGGCAATTTTTGGGATGTTTCTTTGGCCCAGAGATTGGGAATTCCTCAGGTAAAGATGGAGCGGTCCTTGTCCATCCGAGGTTTGGATGGAAACTCTTTACCTAATGGTCAAGTTCTATTTCACACTCCACTCATTCGGTTAAATGTTGGGGCATTGCATGTTGAGGAGATTGTGTTATATCTCACTCACTGCCCCATGGTGCTCTTGGTTTTGGGTCATTCATGGCTTGTAAAACATAATACTGTTATTAACTGGCAAACAGTGGAGATTAGTAGTTGGGGATCCAATTGTTTTAAAGAATGCCTCCAACATCCCATTTCAGTCGCTACAGTGCTGTGTGACAAAATCCCTGAGATGTACAGAGATTACACGGATGCATTTTCTAAGTAAAAGGCGGATACTCTTCCTCCACATAGGCCTTATGATTGCTCCATTACATTAATCCCCAACTCTGTGTGGCCTAAAGGCAGGTTATATGCTGTTACGGGGCCTGAGACTAAAGCCATGGAGGAGTGTTGCCGAGAGTCTCAAGAAGGGGTTTATTCGCATAAAATCTGTCGATGAATGGAAGACCGCTTTTAGCACCTTGTCAGGGCACTTCGAATACTTGGTGATGCCCTTTAGGTTGTTTAACGCCCCAGCCGTCTTCCAGGATTTCATCAACGATGTCCTCCGCAAATTCCTGGGGAGATTTGTCGTGGTGTATCTTGACTACATATTGATTTTTTCTTCTTCTTTAACTGAACATCACCATCACGTTCATCAGGTATTACAGAACTTACGTGATAACCAGCTGTATGCAAAATTTGAGAAATGCGAATTTCACGTCTTAGAGGTAGCCTTTTTAGGTTACATCATCTCCCCCAAGGGGTTTTTCATGGAGCCCAAGAAGTTGAAGACCATCTTGGACTGGGAACGGCCAGGTAACCTTAAGGCTGTGCAAAGGTTATTAGGGGTTGCCAATTACTATCGGCGATTTATACACTCTTTCGCTGATCTAGTGGCACCCATTGTTGCACTCACTAAAAAAGGAGCTGATCCTAACAAATGGTCCCCTCAGGCGGAACATTCTTTTCAGACGCTCAAACAGGCCTTTGTGGCAGCTCCGGTTCTTCATCATTTCAACCCAGAATTGCCTTTTATTGAAGAGGTGGATGTCTCCGAAGTTGGGGTAGGCGCAGTTTTGTCTCAGCAGGACCCAGATTCAGGGGAGGTACATCCGTGTGCTTTTATGTCGAGAAAATTCTCTCAGGCAGAAGAGAATTACGATATTGGCAACAGAGTTGTTAGCCGCGAAATGCGCTTTAGAGGAGTGGGGACATTGGCTCGA
The DNA here is from genome assembly GCF_055691185.1 of Crinia signifera. Classification (NCBI taxonomy): domain Eukaryota; kingdom Metazoa; phylum Chordata; class Amphibia; order Anura; family Myobatrachidae; genus Crinia; species Crinia signifera. The sequence goes on along the minus strand of NC_139222.1, from coordinate 243,415,224 downwards.
GGGAGCTAAGCATGTGATTTTCATTCTCACAGACCACAAAAATTTGCAATATATCGAGTCAGTTGAATTGGTTGAATTCTCAGCAAGCGAGATGGGCGTTTTTTCTCACACGCTTTAATTTCGTAATCACATATAGTCCAGGGGCCAAAAATGTCAAGGCAGACGCCTTGTCATGGTGTTTTGTAGCTTCTCAGGAGGTTCGTTCTCCAGCGATACTTATTATTCCTGCAAAACAAATTCATGTTGGTCTTTTGCACAATTGGCAGACGCAGGTAAGGCAACTCCAGGACCAAGCTCCTGAGAGTATACCTGACAATCGTCTGTTTGTCCCTTCGTGCTGGAGGCGTGATATACTTTTAGAGTTTCATTATAGCAAACTTGCCGTCATCCAGGTGTGTGGAAGACTCTAAAACTCCTTTCTTATGCAGTATGGTGGCCCAATATGTGGCCCAGTATGTTGATATCGTTTTATCCTTCCCAGAGTGTGCAGGACATAAAGTGCCCAGGTCCTTGCCATTAGGTAAACTGGTACCCTTGAAAATACCCACAAGACCATGGTCTCATATAGCCATGGATTTTTGGTTGAGTTATCTTTATTGTCGGGTCATCAGGTAGTATGGGTCTTAATGGACCGTTTTAGCAAAATGGCACATTTTGTGGCACTTCCCTGATTACCTTCAGCCCGAGGTCTAGTGGACTTATTTATTCGCCATGTGTTCAGATTGCATGGTTTGCCGACTGACATTGTGTCTGACCGGGGTCCCCAGTTTATCGCTCAGTTCTGGCGAATGTTTTGCAAATCGTTGGGGATTAAACTCAGTCTCACGTCTGGGTATCATCTGCAATCCAATGGTCAAACAGAGAGACTCAATCAGTTGCTTAAACAATATCTGCACTGCTACGCCTCCAAACTTCAGGATAATTGGGTTGAGCATCTCCCTTTGGCTGAATTCGCATAGAATAATGAGTGTCATTCAGCTTCTAAGGTTTCGCCTTTTTATGCAGTTCAGGGGTTCCATCACAGGAGCAATGCTCTGGATCCCAATTTACCATCATCTTCTTCTTTGACCACCCATTTGAAGAAGGTTTGATGGGAGGTCCGAATAGCCCTGGAGAAGGCTGTGGTCAAGGAGAAAGCGCTGGTGGATCGAATAGGCGGTCTTGTTCTTTTAAGGTGGGTGACAATGTGTGGTTATCGACTCGCAACATTAGTTTGCGACAACCATTAGTCAAGTTGGGACCAAGGTTCATTGAACCTTTCAAAATTATTAAAAAGGTCAACCCCGTCGCCTTCCATCTTCAAGTTCCCAGGTCTTTGAGGATTGCTAATAAGTTCCATTGCTCACTCCTAAAGTCGTTTTTTGGTTTCCAAAAGGTTTCCCCGTAAAATAATTCAGGGGAAAGCACACGTGTTGGTGCAGGGACAGCAGGGATTTCAGGTGGAGAAAGTAGATTCCAAAATATCTAGAGGTCACCTCCAATTCTTGGTTCATTGGAGAGGTTTTGGACCCGAACAGAGGTCTTGGGTTAAGGACCAAAATTTACACGCCGCAAGGCTCAAGAAGTAGTTTTTTTTTGACAATTTCCTCATAAGCCTAGATCTAGGGGTTTTGTTACCCCTTCTCGAGGGGGGGGGGGGGTTACTGTTAGGACCCTTGGTCCCATGGATGCACGGACTGGTGCAGGCCCAGTGACCGCACGGGATCCCCGGTGTCCTGTACCTAATGCTGAGGTCACCCGGCGCCACGGTGATAAGAGGGCAGGCCGGTCTTCATGCTGACTTGCAGCGTCTGTGTGCCGGACATACAGGGTTACCTAGCAACCAGTCCAGTTGGATGGATTGTGACAGGGCTCCTGACGCGTTTCGCTGCTTTAAAGGGTGCAGCTTTATCAAATGGGAGGGGATGCAGGCACCACTACCAAGGCGCTCCACGAGGGGCAGGGTGTGGGGATGGTTGCGGGCGCCGCTGTGCTCACCTGGCTCCAAGGGGGCTGGGGACGGTGCGGGCACCGCTGCGGCACTACCTCTCAACTGGTTACATGAGGGGGGCTCCAAAGTGCCTCCCTCCAGTGGCCGGCACCCTAGGCAAATGCCTAAAGCTTCCTAGTGGTGGCGCCGGTCCTGTTTACACTTGAGGCTATCCTCAAACTGAAGGATTTGCTGGCGATCTCACACACCGGCTCCTACCCAGCCAATCAACAGCGGCTCCATAGAAGCTCATGTTAAAATTTTACATGGGCGTCTATGATGGGAACTGCCCATAGCCCCCATATTAAACTTTAACATGGGTCTCTATGGAGCCACAATGAGCCAATCAGCCGCAATTGCGATGACAGGAGCACTCACATGTGTCTCGCATCTCAATCGCAGATCTCACTGGCTGCCATGAATATTTCTCGCAATTGCACCTGAATAGGTGCAGTTGGACACCTGCTATGTGCTTGCATGCGTTACTCTGAGGAAAGTTTGGAGTGGCAGCTTGGCCACTCCCGCACATGCCCAGCAGCAACATCAGATCCAACCAGCAGCAAGCAGCTAGCATCTATATTGGATCAAGATCAATCAGTATCCATCCTCATCATACAATCAAATTGCTAGTACACTGGTATCTACACAACCACATATTACTTGCTGCTATGTACAGTATTGTTTGTAATACAAATGTTTGAACCACTGTACCATGCACTACTCCACCCATGTAAACAAGTGAATCCTGTGAATATGTGTCCAAGCTTGTCCCATTCTGTATTTTTAAACTTCTTGGAGCTCATACTCATGTAATGTACCCCTATTGTGTCGCACATAGCTCCTGTGTTCCCATACCTTTTTTTTATACTTATTGGGGATTATCCTCAAATAACATATCCCTATTGTGTCGCACATAGCTCCTGCTGTCCCTTACTGGATTTTCTATACTTTTTGGGGCTCATCCTCAATAAAACGTACCCCTATTGTGTCACACATAGCTCCTGCTGTCCCTTACTGGTTTTTAAGCAGTTGATTGTTATTTATGACACATTTCTTTCAATACTAATTTTATGTCTATAATATTATTCAAGCATAACCAAAATAATTCAACACAGCCGTATAACATAACAACAACTTTAAAATATAACAGGTAAAGCAGTTACCACATTTTTTAACAACTTATGTTTTGTCCTTTAGATATGTCATTAGACAAACACTTGGACTTCATCACCACATTGCCCAATTGTTCGAGTCCAAGGAATGCTTATGGAAAGAAAAATCCAAGGACTATTTATACAAGGCCAAATGTCAGGGGCATATGAGGAACTGGGGGAATATAACAAACCATTCTTTGCATCAGCCGATGCTGATTGGGTGAATAAAATTGCAGAACCTGTGCACAGTTTTCAAAAAATAATATAAAATAGTGGAAGGATTCTAAGTGGTTGTGGGCAGGCACAGATCAAGTCTATAAATCCACTTTATGGTACTACAAATCTGTTAACCCTCCTGGTGGACCGGGAACCAACAAGAACTTGCTTTACCTCCATCCCATGGGCTGATGCTGTGGAGACAGGTGAAAATTTGCAGTGTTTTCTGGAGAGGCAGCCCACTTGATATTATAAATGTCATATTGCACCCTCCTTATCGTGGACATCAGTTGTTGCAATGTGAGTCTAAATGGATAATAAGGCTGGATACGGTTACACCAAAAGGTTTAAATGAAAATATGGGTTTAAATGAAAATATGGGTTTAAATATACTGCTTCAGTAATAGGTTCTGCTAGTTGCTATGATAATATGATTGGTTGCTATGAATCATTCGCTGACAGTTAGCATTAATTTGGGTCTGTTGTAATTTTACTTGATTGCATATGTATGACATGCATTTAGAAGAACAATAAGTATCTGCTATACTGTATTATGTGTTATATGTGGTTTGTGTTTTGGTTATAGGTGTTTTTTTTCTTATTTGTATATTATGTGTGTAGTAACGTGGAGGTCATGACTTCATCTGGAGGCGTCTCCCGGCTGGGCGTGCACGCCGGCTGTGAGATGCGGGCTGAGTTATTTAAACCTGCTGTTTGTATGTGATGGCAGCCTGATGATAATACTTAAATGTATTGAAATGTTGCTGTGATTCTTCTACACATAAAAAAGTCTTGCAAAGTGGCTGGAGTGCTACACGTCTGTTGGAGTATATAAGCATTGTTTGCTGTGCGGGCACCCGCCCAAGGAATCTACTATCAGTGGCTGTGCCGGATCACCTGTATTGTATAGATAGATAGATAGATAGATAGATAGACAGATAGACAGATAGATAGATAGATAGATAGATAGATAGATAGATAGAAAGATATAGATGCGTGCTCTGGTGGCACTCAGGTCTTACAAAAAAGAGACTCACTTTGTTGTCTTAGAACTTCAACATTTCAGCATCATTGCACTTTTAGCAAGAACGGCATACAATGATAAAAACAAACACTCACCATTTAAGTAGTACCAGGCTGGGGGTATTGTGCACCTCGGTCCACTTCCTATAGCATGTACCATGTTGATTAAAGTGCACTTTTTAACAAATTATTTATATGTAGGTCTAGTGTCCATAAGTCTCTGAAACACTGCCATCTGCTGGCAGAGAGTTAAACTACATCTCTTTATCACACATGCAAAAACACAGAAGGTAGGAAACTAGCTTTTGAAGCTTTTGATTCGAGCGGGCTTACTTGTATTTAAATATGTTATCATGGTTCAGATAACAATTTTTACTACTTTAGTAAACAAATGTGTAGTGTTGTTCTATTACCTACAAATACTGGTTCTGCAGCACCTTCACGATGGTCTTGCAAGTTTCAGGAATGATATGTCCCAAAGTTTGAGCAGAGAGAACGGACTCAAACTTGAGAACCGTCCTGTATCCACATACATCACAGTAGACACTAGTCTCTTTTCAGGTAATATGAATATGGGGAGTCACAAGAACCAGAAACTCCTGGAATTTAGCCTCATCCATCCGCAGGTAGTTACGGTAGTCCTGTGGGTTGTTGTCCCTAATTTCAGTAAGGAGACATGTGCATGAGAGTGTTCATTTTCTTATACCAGTGCTTTGCCAAGCAGGACATCACCCTCTTCCTTCACTGTGGCCTGGCACATTTCCTCTTTAGGAAGTCATAGGTTAACAACAGGTTATATTGATAGGGATCCATAGCAGAATAGATTAGGATAAAGCAGTGTATGGTAGCCTCACTAGTTACAGAGCAGATTGTAGAAAGAATTCCTACATGACTGATGTTTATATGTGGTAATCTAGCCCATTCCACCCATTATCACATGAGATGGATCACAGTAGGATAGATTGCATGTGATAAATCTGATGTAAAATAACCATGCAAGTATCAAATTGCATTCAAATCCGTCTGGAGAAAGTCCCGCCCACATTGCAAGCAAAACGCATTCCAACTTATTGCTGATAGACATCTCAGTAGTGGACCCAAATTAACCCCAGGATCCCACAGCAAGCTTCTACCAAAGACCAAAAGCTCCTAGAAAACGGGTATCTCATTTCTGTCACTAGAATGTTACACATTTCAATATATTCGGAATAATTTAATTTGAATACATTAAACTCAGTGGCGCCGGAGCCGTGCTCTATGCCGCCGACTCCCCCGGCCTGCTCGACCACTCCCCCAGCATGCCCGCTCCCCCAGCAAGCCCACTCCCCAGTGGTGTACAGTGTCGCAGCTGGTGCTGGGAGACCCTGCCGGAGGAGTGTGTCAATGCCGGCACCGGGAGACCCTGCTGTGAGCAGGAGAACAGTGTTGCAGCCGGCTCCAGGAGACCCTGCTGAGAGGATGTGATGTGGTGAGACCCGTCACACATAAGGTGACAGTCAAATATTGTGGCACATCTACATTCTTTAGTGCATTATGATGCAACTAGACTTTTTTTTATTATTCCATATATATCTCCTGTGTGTCAGCATTGCGGCAGCTGCAATTATGGGACAAGAGGGACTGCCTTTGTCTCCCCAGCCCCTCTTCCTCCTCTAACCTCCCAGAGTCCCCAGCACCAGCCTCAGTCTCTGCAGCCCCCCACTCTCTCACCAGTTATCATCTCTCCCCCTTCTCCCTCCCTGACTCACCAGTCTCCTCTCCCTCTCTTTATCCCCGGTCCTGATCTCCCTTTGTACCCCTCCCTGTCTCCCAAGTACCTCTCCCTGCCTCCCCTGCTTTCTCCCTTTCTCCTCAACCCCCCTTGTTATATAGTATGTAATGGGCAACATGTGTGGCCTTATGTGTAATTGGCATTATGGCATGTGGCTTTATGTGTAATGGGTATTACAAAGTTCACAAAAATGTGCAATGGGCATTAAAGTGTGTGGCATAATGTATGGCTACGCCCCCTTTTTGTCGTGTAAGATACGCGCCTACTACAAATCAGGTGGGGGTGGGAAACATGCCCTTGCTCTGGGCACTGCGGCACCTAGCTACACCACCGATTGAACTACCTACTGTCTCGAAAAGACAAACATAAAACAAAATGACCAAAATTATAAAAGTTTTTCTTTTTTTTTCCAAACACTTTTATTCATCAGAGCGCATAAAATACCACTAAAGGGGGGAAGGGGAGGGTTGGATACCCGTGCACAAGTTACACCATACAGTAATAAAATAAATGTCAACAGTTTACTGAATCGAGCCAAATCTGTATCTCTATACAAATATCAATACGTTATAAGAGAAAATAACAGCAACTACATCTTATTTGCATATATTTTGTATAAGCGAAGGTCCAGTAATCAGCTGGGTATAGTGATTTCTAGGCACAGCTGACGCATCCCCTCCAACTGTTCATGACAATATAATCATGACAAAATACAAAAAAAATACATATTTAAGATATTTTAGACCAGTAGTCAACTTAGCTTGTGTTTGACAAGAACATTAGAGGGTCCTCCAATAGAATTCTGTTTTCATGCCATGAGGTATGGCGGAAAAACGTACATTTGTCTTTTAAGTGTTGGGGTGAATGAATCTACAAAGCCGCAAGCGTGGAGTCTAATCTGGAGAACGCCAGCAGGAGTATCGATACAGCGTGGGTGAGAGACACGCTGTGCTCAGAAACACGATCACTGACAGCGTAGGTGCGAAGCATATCGACCACACCTGCCCGCTAAACACTTCAGCAAACTCCGCGTGGCGGGACACTCAGGACTCACAAGGAGAAGGACTTTTCCACACGGAGGTATAGGTGAGATATATATCTAACACACACCATCCTCCGCAATATTTGCACTGATAAGAACTGTCCTCCTGTGAGTCACATTTCAACTCAATAGACTCCCCGCTGTGGAGTGCCGTGGCCCGGCATCACTGTGGGTTCAGCCCGGCTTTCATTTACCTTACATGAACATTACCCTTTGGCAAATTTACTGCATATACCAGCCACTAATTTGGAAATATATCTAAATTCGGGAGCCAGATAGAAAGTCAATCCCATTGAAATTATTCTTATGCAGAAATTCTATGTATAATGTTTTTATAATTATTTTATGTGCATAATTATCCATTTTTGATTTTCTAGGATAAAAGCATGTACCTGTATAATTGTTTATAGGTGGCCGCCTACTAAAATACGAATTTTCTATATCTGTATTAATAAATTAATTTTGATATTTCTCTGAGACAGTTTCCAGTCAGTTATTGCCTATGTGCATTAATTCATGGTGTATTACTTTCCAAAGGAATATTAATTAAGAGCACAGCAATTCCCACCTTCGTTGATACAATTGTTCTTTTTGTGTGAAGTCCGGATCCAGAAATTCTGGTTCCGGACCCAGTACAAAATGATATGTTCAGACACTTGAGCATATAGAAAAGCTGCAGCTTGTGTAGATATTTATAAAATTACATATGAAAATTCATTACTATCTTTCTACAATTTATTATCGCCCGATTTGGCCATTGATCTTCAGTGACCAATTCTTTGTTTTTGACTTTTCGCTTTATTCTTTATAACTCTATATTTTACAAAAGCCGCTTGGAATTCTTTATTTTTTAAAGTGTAAATGAAAGGATTTAGCATAGGAACCAATACAACATATAACAGAGCAAAATACATGTCTTCTTTTGGAGAATAATTGGATGTGGGCCTCATGTGCAAACACATTAATGTTCCATAATACATAATGACACAGGTCAGATGGGACGTACAGGTAGAAAATGCTTTAATCCGGCCTTCCGCAGACTTTATCTTCAATATGGTAGAAATAATAAAGATGTATGATACTAAAGTTAGCAGAAATGTAGTAAATGCTGCTAATGCCCCAATAATATAAGTCAAAGTTTCCACCTTTGATAAATCACTGCAGGAGATCTGTAGCAATGGCAAAACATCACAGAAAAAATGGTTTATTGAGTGAGTCGTACAAAAGGACATCTTAGATATAAGAACAGTGTGTGCAATGGGGTCCAAAAATCCAACAACCCACACTACAGTTGATAGGTAACCTGTGCGCCTTAAACTCATGAGGACAACATAATGAAGTGGGTGACAGATTGCCACATAACGGTCGTATGCCATGGCAGCAAGTAAATTGATTTCAGTTCCTGCCAAAATCAGAAAAATATACATTTGTATCATACAATCTCTAAGTAATATTCCATTGTATTGTGTAATTAGCATATGTAATAATTTAGGTAGAGTAATGGAGGTAGAAGCGATGTCAATTACAGACAGGTTCAAAAGGAAAATATACATAGGAGTATGAAGGCGGGAGTTCTCACAAATAACTGTAATGATGGTCACATTCCCACAAATAATGATGACATAGGCCAGTAAAATAATTAGGAATATTGGTAGTGTGAGCTCCGAAACATCTGAAAAGCCTGTGAAAAAGAATTCTGTCGTATTCTGCTCATGTGTTATAGTCATTACTAGGATAAAGGCAGATCAGTATTATTTTGGAAAGTTAATAAATGTATAGCATGTAAATAATTAATAACATATTATTGCTGTGCACACTTAAAGGCAGAAGCCACGGTGGTATTTGGAAATTACCTTAGCTGTGTGGAGGGACAAAAGTTGGGTCTAATTGGCGCATGCATTGTAAGTAACCTCATAACTAATACTACAAGAGACAATTAAAATCCAGATTCCAATTAATTATTTCAAAGACAAATCATTAAACATAATGGGTGAGATTTAATGGCATGAGAGATTCAGAAAGTGAGAGATTTGGTAAGAAATCTCCAGTTTTTTTAAAGCGGCAATCATTTGCACTTCAAAATCAAATTGGTTTTGCAGTGTAAATGATTGCCGCTTTAAAAAAACCTGGAGATTTCTTACCAAATCTCTCACTTTCTGATTCTTTCATCCTATTAAATCTCACCCTATGTATTATTATTACTATTATTATTATTGTTGCTATTATATTACACTCGCCTCACACACTTTCTTAACTCGCACAACTTACTGGACCCGCTTCAGTCAGGCTTTCGTGCCCAAAACTCCACAGAGACAGCAGTGACTAAAGTTGTGAATGATCTGGTCACTGCTAAGTCTAAAGGCCACTATTCGCTACTAATTATTCTAGATCTCTCTGCTGCTTTTGACACTGTTGACCACACACTTCTCATACAAACACTACAATCCCTAGGTCTGAAAGACACAGCCCTCTCTTGGTTCTCATCCTACCTATCTAACCGCTCCTTTATTGTTTGTTTCTCTGATTCTACATCCTCTTTGCTACCTCTTTCAGTTGGAGTACCTCAGGGTTCAGTTTTAGGTCCCCTGCTTTTCTCAATCTATACCTCATCTCTTGGGAAACTATTCAGCTCTTTTGGATTTCAGTATCATCTGTATGCAGAGGATACTCAGCTCTACCTATCGTCCTTGGACCTGTCCCCATCTGTATTGAGCCGTGTCTCTGAATGCCTTTCTGCTGTTTCATCCTGGATGTCATCTCGCCACCTCAAACGTAATATTTCTAAAACAGAATTAATTATATTTCTGCCAATAAATAGTAGTTACCAACCTGATATCTCTATTGCTGTTGAGAAGATGACAATCACTCCTACCTCTCAAGCTCGCTGCCTAGGTGTTATCCTTGACTCTGAGCTTTCCTTTGTACCCCACATTCAATCTGTCTCAAAATCATGCCACATGCACCTAAAAAACATATTTAAAATTTGCCCTTACCTTACACAAGACACCGCAAAAACTCTAATTCATGCTCTCATCACCTCATGCAATGATTACTGCAATAGTCTCCTTATTGGCCTTCCCCAATACAGACTCTCACCACTACAGTCCATCATGAATGCAGCTGTGAGGCTAATATTCCTAGCCAGACGTTTATCATCTGCAAAGCTACTCTGTCAGTCACTTCATTAGTTACCTGTATTCTTCCGTACTCAATACAAAATTATTTTACTTACACACAAAGCCATAAACCAAACTACACCAACATACATATCTTCTCTTATCTCAAAATATCATCCAACATGACCTCTACGCTCCTCCCAAGATCTGCGTCTCTCATCCACACTCATTACTCGCTTCCATTCCCGACTGCAGGACTTTCTTCAGGCTGCACCCACTCTATGGAATGCCCTCCCAAGCACAATAAGACTCTCCTCCAGTCTTCAAACCTATAAGCGTTCCCTAAAAACTTATCTCTTCAGGCAAGCTTATCAAATTCCAGAACCAGTCACAGAACCTTGCATTCTGCTGGAATCGATGCAATAAAGAATAAAGTATCTATCCTTATTTATCAATGCCTATTTCCAAATAGATTGTAAGCTTGCGAGCAGGGCCCTCCTACCTTTTGACTGTCTGTAAATACCCTGTTTGTTGTAGCACTGTCTCATTTGTAGAGGGCAATGGAACATGCTGCGCTATATAAGAACTGTTAATAAATAAATAAATAATAATATATATATAAACTCTCTGCATTTTGAACTAGATTGCATTGAATCTAGTTTAAAACCCATGGGTCAAAACATAATTTTGAATTATTGTAAGTGATGTACCGAATGTGATTTCCACAAATTATTTTCAGGTTGGTGGTGCGCCCAATGGACAAAGGACAGGACAAAGGACAAAGGACAGTATTCAATGGCCTGGGGTGGCGGGCGTGCAGCGAATCCTGTGTAGGATTCGCTGCACTTTGCCGTGATTCTCCCTGCTGGGAGATTCGCCGGCAGCCGCCCATCCGCAGTGTTCAACGCGTCAGGGGCTCTCAGCCCCTGACGGCGAAAATGACCTCCTATGACGAATTGTGCTCCTGGCTCTCTCCCCTGCTCCTGCGACTGCAGGGGATAGAGCGGAGTCCCGGCGGGGGAGCACACCGATGCCGCACAGCCTGAGGACGGGTCCAGCAGCAGCAGCAGACCTCCGGCTCCAGCAGCCCCGGCGCTGACATCTGCTATCACAGCGCTGGGGCTGCCAGAGGACTGCGACTGCTGCTGGACCCGTCTCTCCCTAGTGACAGCTGCTGCCGGAGCCCCCCCCCCCGCGGCCGGGTGTTGCTGCTGCGGCACACAGACCTGAGGTGCGGGAGGGACTCCATTGAAGTCAGCACCTGGTTCTGCCCCTACACCTAACGGCGCACAATGCTGTGGTGTCAGAGTGCATACCCGACCTCCCGCCTGCATTCTCCTCCTCCTGCTGCGGTGCCGCCTGTCACGCTGCCACTCACAGACAGGAGAGCAAAGGGAAGCTGCTGGACTGGTATTTCAAATGCGGCGCCGTTGCCTTCTGCAACCTAGCTGCAATTTTCAGTGAGGCAGCGGCGGCACCGAATTGACCCAGACTACAAGCACTGATTTGTTTAAAGTAGACAGCGCAGTGGCGCATGTGAAATACCAGCGGCGCTGTTGTATCAGTGGTTTCCCTGCTCCCTCCTGTCCTTGGCAGCTGCATGACCCAGCTGCATGCCACCCACCAGCAGGCAGGTGCAGCCCTTATGTGAGATCAGCAGAGCCCCCCCCTGCAAAATGTAAGTGTATGTAATCAGCAGTGCCCCCCCTGCATATGTTGTGTTTAAAAAAAAAGAAAAGAAAGAAATACAAATGTATTTGTGTGCATTGACCAGTAAAATAAATAGCAAGACCATTTACATAACTCAATTTAATGATTTTTTGAGTCCAAAAAAAAAAAACCCCTTTCTTTAAAAAGAACACATAACAGTTCCCCAAAAAAAGATGCCGAATGCAAATTGGAGAATCATGGTGAAAATCACTGGAGAAAGCAGTTCTCCATTTCAGCATTGAATACACTGTCGGCGAATTCCACTAAAAACCCCATTGAAAATCACAGGCGAATTGTGGAGAATCATTTTCGGCGAATCGGCAGACATTCGCTGTTCATTTGTGGCGAATTGCCTCCATTGAATATGGCGAATTGTTTTTTCTAACAGAAAATTCGCCGTTCACCCAGCGAATTGCCAGATTCACTGAAAAAAACGGCAAATCTGAGGCATTGAATACTGGCCAAAGTTTGCAACTGATACAAAAAAGATGGAGAAGATTCTCTTTGGTCTGACTTTTCTTCACCAACACTAAACTAGACTACAGGCAATTTGCTGTTCTTTTATTTATATGAGTATTCAGTTATTCACTAACAATCACATGCATTGTTAATAGTAACTGACAATGTACACAAAGTGCACATTTCAAATGAGTCCCAGTAACAGTAAATCTATATACCCTTGTGTCTGTACTTAGTGTTACCAGGTTGCTTTCCACCACTGTGATCACAGGATAATAGAAATGATACAGATTGTTGAAAAATAAAACAGACTGCAAATACCGGTACATATATGCACAGGATATTACAATATACACATTGAGTATATGGGGGATCTTGAAATGCACACCCCAATAATATACACATATCATGAGGTGCCATCAGGCTGGGACCTGTAGTTCTACAAAGAAAGACATGTGGTGCCTGATGCACACTCTATAATATTAAGCTCTGCTATCTCATATAGAGCAATAAATTGAGGTTCTTGGAATATTTATTGGCCAAGAAATATTAGCCCACCAACCGCGTTAAGGTAACCTAAAATTTTCTGGTGCAGTAGCGCACGCAGGGGGGTTTCCGAATACCCAGAACCCCCCCAGGAGTCTAAGGGTCCTACCTACTCTGAATGCAGAGGGTCCCCTCTTTCCATGAGTACAAGAATTTTTTAAATCGGACCTTGGGAACCGGAGATATCTGACTTCAAAATAGTGGTCCCCATCCAAGCCTGTTAATTGCTCTTCCCAGTCAGATATTTCAGGTTCTGTCTGACTTAGAGATTTTCTCAGGGTATATTCCAAAAGCTGGGACTCTCCCCCTTTGAGGGACACTAGAAGCTTGTCTCTACTGTTCCCAAAACCAGAGATATCAGCCTTCCAGCAGCTGGTTACTGCTCCAGCTCCAAACACCTGGTATGTAGTTTTATATACTCGTTGGCAGATTGCTCTGCCTCCTAAACTCTGACCCCTAGTCCCCAGGACCATTTGGTAGGTGGGATTCTCTTGTTTTTAATTCCATTAAAATCTTAGAAATTTATTTCCGGGAACTGGAGATATCTGCAGTCAAGCAAGCTGTCCTCCCACCAGAAAATTATGAATAATAAGCCCACTCCACTATACACCCCTCCTCTGTGTATTAAACATCGTCTACCACCCTGGAAGTTATGTATCAGGGCTCCTTCATTCAGCCCAATGCCAACTTCTCCCACCTCATCTCCCACTATCTGTGCAGTAAAGGGGTAATTAGTGGAAATTTCTAATCCAGGCCCTACATGCTGAGCGGTTGATATAATACCCCCTACCACCCGCGGGACATCAAAGCTTCTGCTCAAGGCACCACCCACCCCTACCGCTGGAGGATTGGTAAGGGCCCCAATACATTGCTATGCCCAGAGGTCTACACTGCTGTTGACGCCCCTGTATGTATATATATATATATATATATATATATATATATATATCTGGGTGAAGAGATGAAAAGAAGCGCTTCATAGTGCAAATATTGCTTTTTTATTCAAAGACATTCTGTCACTTTTAAAAATCAATAAAATGTACACTGCGTACCCTGCTTTTCAGCAGCGTGGGCTTATTACCACGTGATTTTAATCAATATCAATGTTACCACGATCACAGTCAGGCACTCCACAGGTCAAGTATGGGGACGGCTGCCGCTTGTGGCGTCTGGCTGGTAGCCACGGCTTACTGGCGCACTCTCCTCCTTCCTGCTTTCCTGGTCTGTGTCGGGCACAATGGGTTTGCGTCTGGTAGGACCCGCCCAGACGCGTTTCGTCGATGACTTCGTCAGTGGGCTGTCCTACCAGACGCTCAGGACTTTTTATACCATTGTATCACAAGTCAATTACAAACAGGTGTACTGATTAACTTCACTCATCAAGAGCACGGGCAGAAGTATACAGCCTCAGTTAAAAAACACACAATGTACAGGTACTTGCAAGTTTCACTTAGTTTTAAAAAGAAAAAATAGAGAAACATCTATAAAAAATACATATAACAACCACACTGGACAATCTAGACATACTAACAAAATCGCGACTAAACCTGGATACTAAAAAATTCATTATTGCCGGCATCAGTTTCTTTTAAACTCATTCAGCCGGTTTTTTAAAGTGCTAGTGCATATTTCCATTTACCCTTACATGGACAAGTGGACGATCTTCCACATTAGATCTTTTCATAGCAGTACACACTATACAATTATTGATGGGACCAATCACAAAATCTCTTAATTTCGGTCCTTGCTTTTTGATGAGTGGAGCTTTACATTTTACAACAACATTTCAAAGCAATCTTATACAGAATCGCCAGAGAACCACAATATTAGTTGTATGTGAAATCCATCGGTTTTCTTTCAATCTATAAAGATATAAAGATATATAAGACAAAACATTTTCCAGTTTCACAAACCCAATACATCTATGAGGGAAAAAAAGACACAGCCGAAAAAAAGGGGATGAACAGAGACCATTTCCATCATGTTTTTATGTATTTTCTATAAAGGGTGTAATTTTGAAATTTTCATTTAGCCCATTAGGCAGCAGCGTATCTAAGGTGAGGATCCAATGCGTCTCTCGCCTTGTCAACTGTTTTTCCCTGTCGCCGCCTCCCCTGTCGGCATTTACCATTTCAATTCCTTTGAATTTTAGACTGCTTGCATCACCCCCATGGTGCTGCAAGAAATGTCTGGGAACACTATGGTTGGTGACTCTATTTTTTATATTTCTTGTATGTTCCAAGATTCTAAGTTTTAATACTCTTTTAGTTTTACCTATATAAGTAAAGCCACACGGGCACGTTAACATATATATTATAAACTTAGAATTGCAATTAATAAATTGCTTAATCCCAAACGTTTTTCCTGTTCGGTCTTGGAATTGTTTGGCCCCTCTTTCACCCAAAGGGCATACTTTGCAACCCCCACAGGGATAGAATCCTGTCAATCCACCAGACAGCATAACTGGACTTGGTTTTATTGTCTCAAGGCAGCTCCTAGAGATCATAGATTTCACATTCTTTGCCCTTTTGAATATGAGATCCGGTCTCTCAGGCAGCTCCTTGCTTAACACTGGGTCCAGTTGGAGTAAATGCCAGTTCTTTCTCATCACCTTTCTAATTTCCCTCTCGGCATTATTATACTGAGTGACGAATGGGCAGAAAAACTTTTTTTGTTCTGTGCCTTCTTGCATGGGTCTGTATGTTCTAGTCTTGTTTTTATTTTTATAAACCAGGAGGTCTGATCTTGGAACAGATAGGGCTTTTTCTTTCGATGTCTCTATCAGAGAAAGAGGATACCCTCTTTCCAGAAATCTTTCCTTATAGATTTCTGCCTGTTCTTCAAATTTACAGAGCTGGCTACAATTACGCCTTAAACGGGAGAATTGGGAAAATGTGATATTATTCTTCCACGCAGGTAGATGGCAGCTGGAATATTCCAGGTAGCTATTTGAGTCCACTGATTTAAAGTGGGTACTTGTTTCGATCTTATTGTCCATACTATTAATACTAAGGTCCAGATACTCCAGGCTACTGTCATTTACCACGTATGTAAATTTTAAGTTGTATTCATTTACATTTAAACTCTCAATGAATTCCTCCAACTCAGGGGTAGAGCCATCCCATATCATTATGATATCATCTATAAAGCGGCGAAACAGTATAATTTTTGGATTGTCATATCTTGTCAACATTTCCACCTCCCACTGGCCCATGTACAGGTTTGCGAGACTCGGCGCACAAATACTGCCCATCGCAGTCCCGCATTTGTAAAGAAGAGTTCATGTACCTGCTAAACAGAACACCAAGAACAGCGGTGTTTTATCACATACCTAAAATCCATAAGAGCTTATCCCACCCCCCAGGCCGGCCCATTATCAGTGGAATAGGGTCACTAACGTCACGAGTATCTGAATATGTTGATAGTCAGATCAAAAAATATGTGCCAAAATTAAATTCATATATACAAGATACCACCCACATATTAAAAGATCTGGAATTAGTGGAGTGAAAAGAGACATACAAGTGGTGCTCAATTGACGTGCAATCACTATACACTGCAATACCACATGCAGGTGGTATTGATGCTATACGTAGTGTTTTGAATGGTGACCCAGACTTCTCTGTAGAAAAGGTGGATTTTGTATGCAAATGTCTGGAATTTGTGTTACAGTGTAACTATTTCATGTTTTTGGAAGACTGGTATGTGCAGGTTTGCGGGACTGCGATGGGCAGTATTTGTGCGCCGAGTCTCGCAAACCTGTACATGGGCCAGTGGGAGGTGGAAATGTTGACAAGATATGACAATCCAAAAATTATACTGTTTCGCCGCTTTATAGATGATATCATAATGATATGGGATGGCTCTACCCCTGAGTTGGAGGAATTCATTGAGAGTTTAAATGTAAATGAATACAACTTAAAATTTACATACGTGGTAAATGACAGTAGCCTGGAGTATCTGGACCTTAGTATTAATAGTATGGACAATAAGATCGAAACAAGTACCCACTTTAAATCAGTGGACTCAAATAGCTACCTGGAATATTCCAGCTGCCATCTACCTGCGTGGAAGAATAATATCCCATTTTCCCAATTCTCCCGTTTAAGGCGTAATTGTAGCCAGCTCTGTAAATTTGAAGAACAGGCAGAAATCTATAAGGAAAGATTTCTGGAAAGAGGGTATCCTCTTTCTCTGATAGAGACATCGAAAGAAAAAGCCCTATCTGTTCCAAGATCAGACCTCCTGGTTTATAAAAATAAAAACAAGACTAGAACATACAGACCCATGCAAGAAGGCACAGAACAAAAAAAGTTTTTCTGCCCATTCGTCACTCAGTATAATAATGCCGAGAGGGAAATTAGAAAGGTGATGAGAAAGAACTGGCATTTACTCCAACTGGACCCAGTGTTAAGCAAGGAGCTGCCTGAGAGACCGGATCTCATATTCAAAAGGGCAAAGAATGTGAAATCTATGATCTCTAGGAGCTGCCTTGAGACAATAAAACCAAGTCCAGTTATGCTGACTGGTGGATTGACAGGATTCTATCCCTGTGGGGGTTGCAAAGTATGCCCTTTGGGTGAAAGAGGGGCCAAACAATTCCAAGACCGAACAGGAAAAACGTTTGGGATTAAGCAATTTATTAATTGCAATTCTAAGTTTATAATATATATGTTAACGTGCCCGTGTGGCTTTACTTATATAGGTAAAACTAAAAGAGTATTAACCCCTTCCTGACAGAGCCTGTTTTTGCCTTCCTGACAGAGCCCTTTTTTTCAATTCTGACATGTCTCACTTAAGTGGGGATAACTTTTTTTTGCTTTTACTTATCCCAGTGATTTTGAGATTGTTTTTTCGTGACACATTGTACTTCAAGTTAGTGGTAAATTTTCGTCGATACAGTCTGTGTTTTTTTGTGAAAAATACCAAAATATCGTGAAAAAATGGAAAATTTTGCGATTTGCAAAATGTTAAATTTTCTGCTTGTGAGACAAATAATCTTACCACTCAAAATAGTGAATAACTAACATAGACCATATGTCTACTTTATGTTTCCATCATTATTTCAACCTCATTTTCATTTTTTTGGACACTAGGAGGCTTAAAATATGAATAGCAAATTCTCAAATTTTCAAGAAAATTTCAAACACTGATTTTTTTAGGGACCAGGTCAGTTATGATGTGACTTTGAGGGACTTGTATGTGAGACACCCCCATAAATGATGCCATTTCAAAAACTGCACCCCTCACAGTATTCAAAACAGCATTTTGGAAGTTTGTTAACCCTTTAGGTGTTTCACAGGAATTAAAACAAAGTGTAGGTGAAATTTCAAAATTTCATTTTTTTTTCGGATTTTCAATTTTAATACATTTTTCTAAGGAACACAGTAGATTTTACTAGAGAAATGTGACTAAAAATTGATTCCCCCAATTCTTTGGTTTTCATAAATATCCTATATGTGGCCCTAGTATGCACGGTGACCAAACCACAGGCTTCATAATAGAAGGAGCACCTACTTGATTTTGGAGCCTCCTTTTTATGAGATTATTTTTTA
Source organism: Crinia signifera (assembly GCF_055691185.1). NCBI lineage: Eukaryota > Metazoa > Chordata > Amphibia > Anura > Myobatrachidae > Crinia > Crinia signifera. Next base: position 243,396,663 of record NC_139222.1, on the reverse strand, counting down.
GGCACCATGTAGGTTTCTAGGCACCATAAAATGCTAAAAGTTAGGTACCCCCCCACAAGTGACCCCATTTTGCAAACTACACCCTTCAGGGAATTCATCAAGGGGTATAGTGTACATTTCAAACCCCCAGGGGTTTCACCAATTGTGGTACAACTGGGCAGTGAAAATGAAAAAAATAAATTTTTCATTTTCACAGCTCAGTTGTATCAAAATTGGTGAAACCCCGGGGGGTTTGAAATGTACACTATACCCCTTGATGAATTCCCTGAAGGGTGTAGTTTGCAAAATGGGGTCACTTGTGGGGGGGTTCCACTGTATGGGTGTTTCGGGGGTCATTCAACCAGAATCTGTGCTGCAAAATCCAAAAATCACTCCTTCCCTTCTGAGTCCTGCCATGCACCCAACTGGTATTTTTTGGTCACATGTGAGGCATTGCCGTACTCGGGAGAAATTGGGGCACAGATTTTGGGGTGCTTTTTCTCCTTCATACCTTGTGAAAATTAAAAATTTTGAGCCAGAACTGCATTTTTCTGTAAAAAAATGTAATTTTTTACAGAAAAATGCAGTTCTGGCTCAAAATTTTTAATTTTCACAAGGAATGAAGGAGACAAAGCACCCCAAAATCTGTGCCCCAATTTCTCCCGAGTACGGCAATGCCTCACATGTGACCAAAAAATACCAGTTGGGTGCATGGCAGGACTCAGAAGGGAAGGAGTGATTTTTGGTGGTGGAATGAATGGTGGGTGCTATGTCGCATTAGCAAGACCCCCGAAGCACCAATACAGTGGAACCCCCCCACAAGTGACCCCATTTTGGTCACCAGCTTTGGGATGGGGGCTGGCGCTGCGGCTGGCGGGGGGGTGGGAGCGGTGCTGGCGCTGCGGCAGCCGGGTGGGTGGGAGGGAGGGGGGCTGCCGGGTGGGAGGGGGGGGGGGCTGGTGATCGGTGGTGATCGGTGCTGTACAGCACCGATCACTGTGTTACCGAGCGGCTTAGCCGCCGGTAACACAGAAAACGCTGCAATTGGCTGTTCACATTTGAACAGCCAATCGCAGCGATCGCCGCGAGGGGGGATGTCTGCTGTCAGGGACAGCAGACATCTCCAAACTGTCACCGCGTCTATAGACGCGGTGACAGTAAAACCATGACGTATATATACGTCTTCGGTCGGGAAGTACCTCCCGACCATGACGTATATATACGTCATATGTCGGGAATATCTATGTATATATATGTGTGTGTGTGTGTGTGTGTATGTATATGTATATATGTGTATATATGTGTGTGTGTGTATATATATATATATATATATATATATGTATACACACATATATATACACACACACATATACACATGTGTATATATATATATATATATATATATATAAAATTCAGCTGATTTGATTTATTTTTATTTTTAGCAGCTCATGCTGCTGCTGCTGCTGCTGTGGGTACGGGGGTGGGGGGGGGGAGCGTGCGCTCCGGCTGCGACTGCCGGGTGCTGCTGCCCTGGACGGTGAGCTGCCGGGGGGGTGGGAGGGGGTGTCTGCGGATCGGTGGTGATCGGTGCTGCACCGATCACCACCGATTTCTGTGTTACCGAGCGGCATAGCCGCCGGTAACACAGAAATAGCTGTGATTGGCTGTTCACATTTGAACAGCCAATCACAGCGATCGCCGACCGGGGGGGGCACCCCTGCCCCCCCTGGGCGACGAGGGGGGATGTCTGCTGTCAGGGACAGCAGACATCACCTAACTGTCACTGCGTCTCTAGACGCAGTGACAGTTAGAAGCCATGACGTACATGTACGTCAAATGTCGGGAAGTACTTCCGGACCATGACGTACATGTACGTCAAATGTCGGGAAGGGGTTAAAACTTAGAATCTTGGAACATACAAGAAATATAAAAAATAGAGTCACCAACCATAGTGTTCCCAGACATTTCTTGCAGCACCATGGGGGTGATGCAAGCGGTCTAAAATTCAAAGGAATTGAAATGGTAAATGCCGACAGGAGAGGCGGCGACAGGGAAAAACAGTTGACAAGGCGAGAGACGCATTGGATCCTCACCTTATATACGCTGCTGCCTAATGGGCTAAATGAAAATTTCGAAATTACACCATTTATAGAAAATACATAAAAACATGATGGAAATGGTCTCTGTTCATCCCCTTTTTTTCGGCTGTGTCTCTTTTTTTCCCTCATAGATGTATTGGGTTTGTGAAACTGGAAAATGCTTTGTCTTATATATCTTTATATCTTTATAGATTGAAAGAAAACCGATGGATTTCACATACAACTAATATTGTGGTTCTCTGGCGATTCTGTATAAGATTGCTTTGAAATGTTGTTGTAAAATGTAAAGCTCCACTCATCAAAAAGCAAGGACCGAAATTAAGAGATTTTGTGATTGGTCCCATCAATAATTGTATAGTGTGTACTGCTATGAAAAGATCTAATGTGGAAGATCGTCCACTTGTCCATGTAAGGGTAAATGGAAATATGCACTAGCACTTTAAAAAACCGGCTGAATGAGTTTAAAAGAAACTGATGCCGGCAATAATGAATTTTTTAGTATCCAGGTTTAGTCGCGATTTTGTTAGTATGTCTAGATTGTCCAGTGTGGTTGTTATATGTATTTTTTATAGATGTTTCTCTATTTTTTCTTTTTAAAACTAAGTGAAACTTGCAAGTACCTGTACATTGTGTGTTTTTTAACTGAGGCTGTATACTTCTGCCCGTGCTCTTGATGAGTGAAGTTAATCAGTACACCTGTTTGTAATTGACTTGTGATACAATGGTATAAAAACTGAGTCCTGAGCGTCTGGTAGGACAGCCCACTGACAAAGTCATCGACGAAACGCGTCTGGCGGGTCCTACCAGACGCAAACCCATTGTGCCCGACACAGACCAGGAAAGCAGGAAGGAGGAGAGTGCGCCAGTAAGCCGTGGCTACCAGCCAGACGCCACAAGCGGCAGCCGTCCCCATACTTGACCTGTGGCGTGCCTGACTGTGATCGTGGTAACATTGATATTGATTAAAATCACGTGGTAATAAGCCCACGCTGCTGAAAAGCAGGGTACGCAGTGTACATTTTATTGATTTTTAAAAGTGACAGAATGTCTTTGAATAAAAAAGCAATATTTGCACTATGAAGCGCTTCTTTTCATCTTTCACCCAGATCAATTCTAATCCCGTGGGTTCCCGGGATTCCCTCTGTTTAAGAAGCTGCGGCCAGAACAACAGGTCTAGTGCATAACCCCGTGGATTGCAGGGGCTAATTCTAGAGACCAAAGCTCAGAATTTCCTGTAAAGCAGAGAACTGAGCGCTCCTCCGACCCACTTGTTTGCTATATATATATATATATATATATATATATATATATATATATATATATATATATATATATATATATCTGTATAGATATATTTTTATTATTATTATTATTATTTATATACATTTGGTCTATCTATAATACTTTAACTGACCTGGCATATACTGGGTCACCTAAGTGTCCATCTCCGTGCTTTGCTCCTCCCCTCTGGAAACCCCCTTCTGAAAATCCTGCATTTGCCCCTGTGGTGGGTCACTAATTCTAAGTTTTAACCTGGGGCGCAGCACCCCAAAAAAGCCAGCTAAAGCCAGTGACCTCAGGGCAGCACACAAGTGAATTGATAAGGTAGTGAGTTAATAAGAAAGAAGCAATAGCTAGGGGTTAAAAAGTGTTACATAAGTGAAAATACTAGAAACTATAATTAGTGGAAAAATAAATAGTGCTAAATGTTATAGTGTGCCACCCCAAGGCAACCTAGCCACGTCAACCCAAGGGGAGCCGCGCCCCAAATCCATCCCTAAAAAATATACACATTGCGGTAGATGTTTTAAGCCTGGTGAAGAGATAAAGGCCCTTATTCTGGTTCACTCATAAAGGCAAATGCTTTCTCAAATGGACAAAACCAAGTGCACTGCAGGTGGGGCAGATGTAACTTGTGAACTTGTGCGAAGAGAATTAGATTTGGGCAGGGCCGGCGGTACCCACTCAGCAGCTCCTGCAAAGCAGGGAGGTGCCATGCTGAAAAGGCGCGGTCTCCCTCCCTGCTCTGCTAAAGCTGCCTCAGCCCTCACTGTCACTGCCTCCTGCACACTGCCCGCAGCGCCTGTCTGACAGCTGGCGGGCGGCAATATAAAGAGTTGCTCCCTCACTGCGCACACACTGTCCTCCTCCTGCGACCTGCTCCCTCTTCCTCATGGACACTTGTGCTGAGGCATGAAGCGCTGTCTGTGAATGCCTGGGTGACATCCACCCCCTACCCATTGCTCCCTGCACCTGTCAGCTCTCAAACAAATGACGAACAGGCAGAAGCGCCACCCTTCCTTCCCTCTTCTCAGTGTGCTGTGCCAGTGCCACTGCCAGTCCTCAACAGGGCCGCCAAGAGAAATTCTGGGCCCCGGTACAACAACTTCCTGGGGCCCCCACGGGTGGAGATCCCCGCACACTTTGCGGACCTTGTGTTACGCCACTGCTTCCAAGGTGGATACACGTACAAAAATTTACACTGTAATGTCTATTACACATGTCACACATCCATTACATATTATACCACATGCCATAATGCTCCTTACATGTTATGCCACACACCGTAATGCTCATTGCATATTAAGAAGTTAACATGCTCTACCAGGGGTTAACATGCTCTGCCAGGGGTTAACATTCTGTGCCAGGGATTAACCTGTCTTCCCTGATTTACATGCTCTGCCAGGGGTTAACATGCTCTGCCAGGGGTTACATGCTCTTTGCAAAGGATTTACACATACCCTCCAACATGGCCCATTTCATTAGGTACAAAATGCTCTGTTCCTGGACTTCCCTGCCAGTGGCAATTACAGATGTGAGCCTGCAGCACAGTCCAATATTCAAAAGGGGGGGTCACATATACTGCCACCCCAAGCATCACTGTCCTGGACTCACTGGCAGTTGATGTGACTGCCCCTCTTTGAATTTTGGACTGTGCTGGAGTCCAACCTCTGTAATTACCACTGGCAGGGAAGTCCAGGAACAGAGCATTTTGTACCTAATGGAATGGGTCATGTTAGGGGTACTTGCCACCAAATAAAAAAAAAACCTGTGTGTCCAGACCAGGGCCCCCCTGACAGGCCCGGGCCCGGGTAAATTGTACCTGCTCCCCCCCTCTCTCGGCACCCCTGGTCCTAAACACTCTGCCCCCTCTATCTCCTCTCCTCTTCTTCCATCTCCTCCTTCTCTCCCCTCCTTTCCCCCTCAGTCAGGAGAGGGGTGTAAGGGTGTCCTCTGTGTCCTGCCTACGCAGATAGAAGAGGAGGGACTGCACAAGAGTTAAACAGCAAAAGGACAGTGAGTCTTTTATTATACATGTTTATAACAATTTTTTTATAATTGTAGATTTTTTTAAATATTAATTTAGACACTTTTTAAATAATGGGCTGCGTTATGTGCCTAAAGGTGGCCATACACACTGCAATAGCAGCATGTGATGCGATTTGCGCTCCTGCGGGCATCACACAGTACAAAAAGTATGTGCTGCACATACTTTTTGTACTGCTTTAGGATCACACACATTGCATGCATGCCATGCGATCTAGCACATAATGTATGTGATTCTCGCAGCATGTATGGGCACCTTTATTGCCTGCAACATTTTGAGGACACAGCACTGAGATGGTGTATGCATACATGTACATGTACCCGAGATCCTCCATGTTGACGCTCCCACAATCGGGCTGCAGCTTGTTGCAATGGCAATGTGAAAGGGCGCAAAATTTATGGTTTGCAGGAGGGCGCCGGTCACCCTAGCACCGGCCCTGTATTTGGGTGGGGTTTTACTTCAAAGTGAGATCTATCTATATTGCAGTGTAAAAACAAAGCAGTCAGTATTTCCCCTGCACAGAAACAAAATAACTCACCCAAATCTAACTCTCCTTGCACGTGTTACATCTGCCCCCCCCCCCCCCCCCCCCCGGAGTGCACATGGTTTTGTCCATTTGAGAAGGAATTTGCCCTTGCGAGTGAACCAAAATAGCCTCCAAAGTGGAGATAAAAACGAGATAAAGTGGAAGGTGATACCGCACCAGCCATTCACCTCCTAACTGTCATTCTTGAAACATAGCTGTGCCTTATCACCTTCTAATTTATCTCTTCACCGTGGTAGATTTGTCCCATAATATATTAGCAACTTGCATAGAATGTCGGTATACATTTAAAAAAGTATGTCGATCAGTGGTGTCAAACTCATGGCCCTAGAGCTGTTGTGGAACTACATATCCCAGCATGCCCTGCCACAGATGTTATATAATGGATTGCTAAAACTGTGGCAGGGCATGCTGGGACATGTAGTTCCACAACAGCTGGAGGGCCATAAGTTTGACACCACTGATTGTAGATAGAAAGAGTGTGCACACAAGGCATATTTTTTTTTACTTCCAGAGCATTGTGCAGGAGCTGCCTGCAGCCATAACAGCAGTTATACACAATTGCATTTTTTGTTGATTAAATTGATTAAGTTTTAATAATTGGACTATTTAATACAGTTTTATGCAGATAATTGCCGGCCAATTGTGTGATTGCTAAAATGTAATGTTACTAGTTCACCCCACTTCACCTGCTCATTTATTTCTATGCCTTTCATGACATTTAACAACCATAAATTATATTTTATATACATTTAATTATGATCACATGTACTGTGATCTAATACTCAAATAATGTCACTACTTACTGTAAGTTTGTCACATTTGCACATTGCAGTTGAATTGCTGAATTATGTTTACAAGTAAAACACAAATGTGTGTATGACACCAGCAACGTCCATCTCCCCAGCAGTCTCTGCTTGCTGAGCTGTGAGAAGAGTATTTAAGTCTTACATGTAATGCATGTGACATTACCTGGGGGACTGCCCAAATTGTATAGTTTCTTAAGTTGAAGAATAGAACATATTGCAGTTCCCAGAGAGTAAAATAATAACTTTGATGAATGGATACAAGTTTAATGCACTCGAAATTGTTTGTAAAAGTTTTTATTAAAGCAATGTTGATGATTTTTTATAATAATTATGACTTTGCTAATGCAAAGGAAACCCCCCAAAAAACAAGCATTGGATCCAGACACATAGTCAACAGTTACAATATCAACACCATAATATAAACACTAGAATGTCAACATGATTCAACATGTCAACAGGAACTTTGTGTCAACACATAGTTTTAGACACTGCTGGTAGAGTTAGGTCTTACCAAGATTGCGAAGATGACATTGGAGTCAATGCAGCCACCCAATCTGTGTAGACATGATGGGACACTTCTAAGGGGGACAATAACTAATGTGGCATTTCTAAGAGGGTACTATTAGGGGGCAATACTAAGAGGGGCTACTGTGGGGGACAATTAAATTTAAAATTTTTACTGCTGTGCTGTCCAGTGTCCCTTATCAGTCCAGTGGAGCTGCTCTTTTTTTAAATTAAAAGAAAAAAAATATATATTTTTTACTGCAAGGGCTGTTAAGTGTGCCATGTCAGTCCAGGGGTACTGCCATGTGTGCCGTATCAGTCATGGGGTGCTGACAAATGTGTGTGATATAAGTCCAGGGGTGCCTTCATGTGTGCCGTATATTTCCAGGGTTGCCGCCATGTGTGCCGTATCAATCCAGGGGTGCCACCATGTGTGCCATATCAGTCCAGGGTTGCTGCCCTGTGTGCCATATCAGTACAGGGCTGCCGCCATGTGTGACATATAAATCCAGGGGTGTCGTCATGTGTGATGTTTAATTGTAGGGGTGCCACCATGTGTGTCATGCAGTTCAGGGATGTTGCCAAGTGTGCTGAATAATTCCAGGGGTGCCGCCATGTGAGCCGTATCAGCCGTATCAGTGGTGACAGCGGGGGTAAGAGTGATGGGCCAGAGACTGCAATGCTGTGGGCAGGAGACATGCAGTGGTGGGGAGCAGTTGACGAGGAAGTTGGGGAAAGGAGCAGATGACCAGCATTACATTGGAGGGAATTAGGAAGGGTAAAAGTAAAAAGTGATTACTGTCACCCTTTCAAACTCCTGCTCCCCTTCCCTTATTCATCCCCCTTCTCTCACTCACCATCTCCCTCTCTTTCACCCCCTTCCCCATCTTTGTCCTCTATTTTGCTCTCTATCCTTCCCCTCTCTCTTTCCTCCCTCTCTCTCACAGTCTCTCCTTCTTTCTCTCTGCCCCCTTTCTCTCTAGCTGGCATGGTCTCTCCCTCTCTGACATTATCTCTCCTGAATGCACCCATCCATTTCTCTCTCTTGCTCATCTCCTTCTCTCACACCTCTTTTTCTTTCTTCTTCTGACACCCTCAATTACTTACTCCTCAATTTTTCTCATTCAGTCTTTCTCCATGAAGCTCCTCTCTCACTGCTCTCTATTTTTTTACTTTAACTGACATCCTCTGTGTTTCTCACTCCCCTCACTCTTTCTCCCCCCAAAGTGGCATTGTAGTGATAATGATAGGGTAGGGTGCCTTTTCAAAAATTTGCTATGGGGCCCACAAAGTTATATTTTCACCCTGGACGCTGCCATGTGTGCTGTATAATTCTGGGGGTGCCATTATGTGTGCTGCAAAATTCCAGGGGTCCTGCCATGTGTTGTGTATAATTACAGGGGTGCTGCCATGTGTTCTGTATAATTCCAGGGGTGCGCTATGTCTGCCATATCAGTCCAGGTTGCTGCCATGTGTTGTGTATAATTCCAAGGGTGCTGCCATGTGTGCTGTATAATTCCAGGGGTACCACCATGTGTGCTGTTTAATTCCAGGGACTACCATGTGTTGTATATATTTCCAGGGGTTCTACCATATGTCCTGTATAATTCCTGGAGTGCTGCCATTTGTCATGTATAATTCCAGGGGTGCTGCCATGTGTGCTGTATAATTCCAGGGGTGCCAAATGTCTGCCATATCAGTCCAGGGGTGCCACCGTGTGTTGTGTATAATTCCAAGGGTGCTGCCATGTGTGCTGTATAATTCCAGGGTTACCACCAGGTGTGCTGTTTAATTCCAGGAGTCCTGCCATGTGTCATGTATAATTTCAGGGGTGTTGCAATGTGTGCTGAATAATTTCAGGGCTGTCCCATTAGTGCCATATTAGTCCAGAGGTGCTGCCACGTGTTGTGTATAATTCCAGGGGTACTGCCTTATGTAGTGTATAATTCCAGGGGTGCTGCCATTTGTCATGTATAAATCCATAGGTGCTGCCATGTGTGCTATATATTTCCATGGGTGGCTACATGTGTATCATATCAGTCCGTGGGCCAGATTCTCTAAGCTTCAAAAGAGATAAAATGGAGAGTGATAAACAGACAGCCAATCAGCTCCTAACTACCATGTCACAGACTGTGTTTGAAAATTGTCAGGCAGGAGCTGATTGGCTGGCCCCAGGAGTGCTGCGATATGTCCTGAATAATTCCCGGGATGTTGGCATGTGTCATGTGTCATTCCAGGGGTGCTCACTGTGTGCTGTATAATTCCAGGGGTCCTGCCATGTTTGCTTTATTTATGCAGGGGTACTGCCATGTGTTCTGTATAATTCCAGGGGTGTTGACATGTTTGCTTTATAGATCCAGGGGTGTTGCCATGTGTGGTGTATAATTCCAGGGGTGCTGCCATTTGTCATGTATAAATCCAGAGGTGCTGCCATTTGCCATGTATAGATCCAGATGTGCTGCCATGTGTCCTGTATAATTCCAGGGGTGCTACAATGTGTGCTATATAATTCAAGGGGTGCTTCATGTGTGCTGTAAGTCCAGGGGTTCAGTAATGTGTTGTGTATAATTCCAGGAGTGCTCCCATGTTTACTTTGTATATCCAGAGGCCTGCTATGTGTTGTGTATAATTCCAGGAGTGCTGCCATGTAAGTAAGTACGTTTTATTTATTTATAGCTCCCCTTTTCCAACAGGACTCAAGGCGCTTTACAGACATCAAAACAATGCACATAATACACAGAATTTCGGTAGTACTGCAATAGATAAGTCACAGACATAAAAGAAAGGGTACTTGCTTCCTAGCAGGGTGCCACCTATTTGGATTGTATGAAATCGGGTCGGAAAAATCGGGTCGACCAAATCAACCGATTTTATAATTGTACAGCCACCCTCATGGCTGATTACAATGTTAAATGACCCGATTTTTTATTGTAAACCCACCCTGATGGGACGCGCATTACTTCACGCGTATTACGCGTCCCCTCGCTGTGCTCGCCATGCTTCGGGCTCGGTGGCTCGCTACACTATATAAAATCAACTCCACGCCGATGTGGATAGTGGGAGTATGAAAAGGTCGGAGGACACGCAAAGCCGCCCCTTGCAGGCTTGCTGCGCTCACCACGCTTCGGGTTGACGTTGACAGTGGCGTTGTGTTAACAATCAGGGGGGGGGGCATTTTACATAATAATTAACCATCACGGTGGGTATACAATTAAAAATTGGGTCTGGGGGGCATGTAAAATCGGGTCTCAGGGAGCATTTTTACATTGGGTCCAATGTAAAAATCGTGTCGGTCGCGTCGCATCGCATCGCATGCCATTATAATGGCATGCGATGCGAATGATTTTTTAATTGAACGGGAAACGTCTTTAAAGCCCGAAAATCGGGTCGGATCGGGTCCCATCGCATACCTTAAGTTATGGTATGCGATGGGACCCGACGGGCGCCGTGCTAGGAAACAAGTACCAAAGAAAGCCTTGAGGAACAGTAGGCACAATGAAGTGTTTGTGCAGGCATTTTGTATAATAACTTCCACAAGTTGTGTATTCCACCCTAACAAGGTACCAAGCGAGGCAGTAATCTTGGACGCACTGTGTAGGATTACTATGGGTGGAATAGGTTACCCCTAGCAGAAATGACACAAAATGGGGTGATTGCAGTGTATAATAGGTTCCTAATAAGAGAAGTCAAGAAATGTAATTTGCATCCCATCCACAAATGTACCAAATGAGGCAGCCATGTTGGGCGTACTACCAAGGTTACACTGTAGGAGATGAGCCATAGAAGAATCCAGTGCACATATGGGTAGGGATGCTCAATCCCGGGATTCCCGGGATCCCGGGATTGGCATCCAAACCAAAAAGCCCATTATAAGCATTGGACCCACCCCGGCCGACCCGCACATCTACTTACATAAGGGAGCGGGCGGGCGGCCGGGAGTGGGTTTGGAGGTGCACGGTGCCTCCCAGCAAGTGCACCTCCATCGAAGACAGCAGGCAGGTGGGCGGGCGGAGGCAGGCTGGCATGCAGGCGGGCGGCGGAGAAGAGGCGGGCAGGCGGAGGCAGGCCAGCGGGTAGGCGGGCGGTCACTGGTGACGTGTGGCCTGCGCAGCGTGACCTCTACTGTCACGCTACGCAGGCCGCACGCCGGGTCAGTTTACGGGAACAGCCGGGCAGCGTCTGAGCGAGTGCTCAGACGCTGCCCGGCATTAGACTGCGCATGCGCAGTCTAATCCCGAAATCCCGGGATTGGATTCTCCAATCCCGGGATTGAAATCCCGGACTTTTTTAGGCCAAATCCCGGGATCCCGCCGATCCCGATCCCGGGATTGGCCACACTACATATGGGAAAGCGGATGCTTGTTTAGTAGTATGATATATAGTGTATGGAAACATCCACGTGAAGCACCTCATGCCCATGGAGGAACCATCCAAGGCATCCAGCTGGGATGCACTGCATAGGTCACTGCTGGCAGAGTGTGCAATCAGTGGAGGTGCACATTACAGGAATAGCACATGGCGGGATAGAAGTTCATTATTGGGGGGGGGGGGTAAGTGTAGAAAATAAAAGAGGACATGATAAAAACACCTTTACAGGGAACCAACGAAAGGGGGGAAATTTGGGGAATCATTATTTTAATAAAGTCATAACTATCCTAGTCCATTGGAGCATTACAGGTGGGTGTTAGAAAGTGGGGAGCACATTCAAGCATGCTGGAAGTGTTCCTACTGAGGCTGACCCAGATGCTCTTCCCCCACATCCCCCAGCTCACCGTAATTGGTAAGAATTCTCATGGCAGAGGTGAGGATAGGCCACATGATGATCTTGAGTCTTGTGTTTGTCCTTCTGTAGTAATGTTGATTTATTGTCCGTCTTCTGTTTTCCTTCGGTGAAACACTGGTACAGTATAACGCTGCTTTAGATTTAAAGCAGACCCTTTGTAAATTGAACGAACGCGAAGCAGGACACTTCGCACGCTGAAGGAGCCCATCTATAATTTTGGGGGTGTGGCCTAGCGGCAAGGACCAATGTCCTTGCTGTATTCGCATTTGCGCATGCTCTCATAAGGCCATGTCCCTTTTTTTGGCGCTGTAGGGGGCACGGCCAATGGCCCTGTAAAATGCTGGCCATGCCCCAAGCCACTCTGGGCAAAATAGTTGATCAAAAGTACTTTTCCGTGGAAATAGCTGCAATAATCTACAGTAGTGTTCTGAATATAGTTACCTAGTAATATTCCAGTTTGAAATAGCTGTGGTATTCTGCTGTAGTGTTCTGAATAGAATTGCTATATAATTCAGTTGAAATAGCTGCAATCATCTGCAGTAGTGTACTGAATTACTTGTAGTTTAATGAAGAGAGGAGTCAATTCACAATCGATATCCAATTAAGTTGTGTCAAGTCGAAGTTGTGTCGTGTTTAATACCAGGGGTGCTGCCATGATTGCTGTACAATTCTAGGGGTGCTGCCATGTGTGCTGCATAAGTCAGGGGTGCCAAGTGCCCCAATATTGTTCAGAATAGACTGGAAATGAGTGGAAATTATATTATTGAGGTTAATAATAGTAGGAACAAAAAAAAAAATATGTGATTTTAGCTGTTTTTATGATTAAAAAATACAGATCCCAAACCGAAATGGTGGTTTTGGCAAAAACAGATCCAAACACCAAATAAGTTCATGAATTCTTGTTCTGATGGTGGAGCTATTTAAAAAATCAATATATTGAGATACAGATGGAGCGCCTCTCGCTATTTCTCCGGGATCGCCAGAATCTGTCCGCTGGCGATCGCCAGCGGAGAGGCGCTCCATCTGACTGAGAACGCACGCGCTTCTCAGTTTCCCGTCGGCAGGGGCGAGAACCTTGTCCGTCTCCTCTTCAGGGAGACGGACAGGGTTAGGGGGGGGGGTGCGGCAAGGTGGCGGGGACCCGGGGTGACCCTCAGCGATGCGGCGGGGACCCGGGGGAGCCCCGTTGTAAGGCGGCTTGCGGCTCGCGGGGGATGGCGACTGGCGAATCCTCCACCATCCCCTGCAAAGGTGGCATGAGCTCCATCTGTACAGTATGGATGGAAATATAAATTACATACATATATATTATTTAGGAAAGGAGGCTCTCAAATAAAGCAAAATAAAAAATAAAACAGAGCACTCAGCAATAGTAAACTCACTCACATTAATACATAAATAATGGGGATTTGGCTCATAAATTGATCAATGTGTTTAAGCTTGCAGCCCACTTCAAAAGAACCCATTTCTCTGCAAATCTTACTTAGTCACCATGATTTTTAAGAATCCTGCAACACTGTGACAAGCACAGGATTTCTAGGAGAGTGTTTTAAAATTCACTTGCTAATAATAGTTGATGGTGGCGCTCAAACCTAGATTTGCCGGCTGCTGTGTCGAGTGGGTCCCAACTCAGAGAATAATATATAATGCTTGGTGACCAGCGCTCAGGCACTAACATTTATATGGTGTGATATGCATGTACTATGAACGTGCTGTGAGCCAGTGTTGAAAAGCAATGTTATTTATTGAAGCGGAGTAAAAAGAATGACTGCACTGTTGTGATCTGTTTGCAGCAGCTGTTGATAGCCGGGGCAGGGCTAAAGGACACAGCGTGCTGGTGGCACAGTCACCTGTATGAGAATGCACAGTCGGGTAGGGAGGGGGGGTAATGATGGGTGGGGGCAAGTAGGGGGTCAGGGGAGAACAGTGCGGTGGTACTGGGTGTGGGCGGTGCCCAGATAGTCCCGGACTGAAATGCAGGAGTGAAACAGCTGGATGCCCACAACGGAGAGAGTACAGTCCTGGGTCAAGGAAGGTGGCAAGGTGTCGTCGAAGGCTGGGCGTCCCAAGCACCTCCGGCGGTGCACCGTGCACGTACCTGATACCCGCTTGATCTTCTCCCGTCTGGAGGGTCCTCGGCGGTGTCCACGGGCTTGGAGACTGTACCGGCGTCTGCTGCAGGGGAGGACGCCGGCTGTCGATCCACGCCGCTTCTACAACAAACAGCTGCACTTCCGGGTTCTGCGGAGATCGCGTAATCGGAAGTGTGAGCTGGTTGGTGGAGCAGGGTGGGCTCGACTCCTGGATAGGAGGAAACTTCGAAGCTTGTAGGATGATGTTGTGTGTGCGATCCAACGCGTTTCTGCCCTTGTGGGGCCTTTCTCAAGGATACATGGGGTTGCTGATGAGCCTGGTTTATAGGGGTTGTTAGTCACTCCCCCTTGGTGGGTGGTGGCCATAGGTTCCCGGGGCTGTCAATCAGAGAGGTTGTGTAATCAGCTGATTGCACGGAGTTCTGTGTCAGTTTCATCTCTGTGCAGCAAAAGTTTCACTGCATTGTGTGTATATATTAGTATCCATTTTGGAGATAATGTTCTGTTTAAGGTGATTAGCTTCTGGGTGATGCCATATATCATCTAGAAGCTGTTCCCAGATTAAAGTCTATGTTCAGCCCTTTAGGTGCTAATGTCTGCAGTTGAAAAATCCAAAAAAGTTCCCTTCTGTCAAGTTGTTGGGCAAAGTCCCCTCCCCTCCAATTTTTCTTAGGTGCTTCTATAATGGTGAATTCTAATCCCTTGGGATTGGAATCATGTTTGGCTTTGAAATGTGAGGACACACTATGCTGATCGAAACCTCTTTTAATGTTCCTCACATGTTCATACAGTCTGGCACTCAAAGACCTAACAGTTCTACCCACATACTCTAAATTGCAGGGACATCTCAAAAGGTATATGACACCTGTAGTATTGCATGTGAAGTGTTCCCTATGTGCGAATGTCCTGTCTATAGTTGTGGAGTGCCAGGTCATCTGGTTTTTTTGGTGGTCAAGTCTTTGCATGCCTTGCACCCTGAGCATCTTCCACAATGGAAGAAGCCCTTACTGTCGGTCAGGGTCGTCTGTTTGATGGATGTGGGTTTTAAGTGATTTTTGGTCAGTTTTTGTTTCAGGTCTGGGGCTTTTCTGAAAACTACTGTCGGTCTGTTTTGTACGTGCATGGTGAGGTCAGGGTCTTCGCATAGGATGTGCCAATGTCTGTTTAGAATTTTTTGGGGGGTTGGCTGCTTGGTTGTATTGGGTGATGAAGAGTATTTTATTGTTGTCTGTGGTTTTGTTTTTGTCTTTTACTATCAGTGTCTCACTACGTTCCATTTTAAGTATGTCTTGTTGTGCCTTTGTAACTAATTCTAAGTCATAGTTCTTATCTAGGAATTGTTGTTGCATTTCTGTCGATTGTAGTTCATAGTCAGATGTTTTGGAGCAGTTACGTCTTAACCTGTGAAATTGTCCTTTTGGTATGTTGCTGAGCCAGGGTTTGTAGTGTCCACTGTTGTATAAAATGTAACTGTTTACATCTACATTCTTTTTGTATGTTTTGGTGTGTATTGTATTCTGGTCTATGTATATCTCCAAATCTAGGAATTGGACTGATGTCTTGCTAAAGTGTGTGGTGAATTTTAAATTTCTATTGTTTTGTTCAGTTGGTGTATGAATTGGTTAATGGAATCTTCTGAGCCTCTCCAAATGAATATAATGTCATCTATATAACGCCGCCATAGGATCAAATTGGCGCTCCAGTCATGCTCACCCCAAATATGGTCCTCCTCCCACTTGCCCATAAAGAGGTTTGCATAACTGGGCGCCACTTTTGATCCCATGGCGGTCCCGGTGGTCTGTAAATAAAATGCATTGTCAAACCAAAAATAGTTGTGTAGTAAAATGTAGTCTAGGGATTTGATAATAAAGTCTATGTGTTCTGGCGGTAGTTGTGATACTGTTTCTAGAAAGTGTCTGGTGCTGTTGAGGCCTTGTTTGTGGTTAATTATTGTGTATAGTGATGTGACATCACTGGTTGCCAGCCAGTAATCATCACTCCAGGTTGTGTTTGATGTGTTGTAGTGTGTTAAGGATGTCAGTGGTATCGCAGATGTAGGATGGCAGGTTTTTGACAATGTCTTGAAGAAAGTTATCTGTGTATTGCGCTAAATTGGCTGAAAGTGAATTGATCCCAGAGATGATGGGCCTTCCTGGTGGGTTATGTGGGTCTTTATGAAGTTTGGGTAAATAGTAGAATACCGGTATGATGGGGTGGTCTGTCTTGATGAATGTGTGTTCTGCTTTGTTCAAAATGCCTAGTCGTTTGCCATCTTCTAAGAGTGTGTCTAGTACTTTTTTAAAGTCAGTTGCGGGGTCTCCCTTCAGGCGGAGGTAGGTGCTTGTGTCTCCTAAGATTTTAGAGGATGCTTTTATGTAGTCTGTTGTGTTCAATATCACAATGCCCCCCCCCCCCCCCTTATCTGCCGGTTTGATGACTATTCTGTTGTTGTTCTCTAGTTCTGTGATGGCTTCTTTTTCCCGTCTGGTGAGGTTGGGTTTGTGGGTCCTGGTGTTTTTAAGGTCAAGTGTGTCAAGATCTCTACTCACAAGTGTTTCGAACGTTTTGATATGGTGGCTTTTTAAATAAGTAGGATTGAAGTTGGACTTGGGTTTGAGAGTGGTATGCTGGTATTTATCAGTACTGTCTTGGTGGTTTCTGACTATGGGGTTAGAATTGAAGTATTTTTTTATGCAGAGTTTCCTCGTGAATGAGTGTAGGTCGCACATGATGTTAAATTTATTGGGTTTGTTATTGGGTGCGAATTTGAGGCCTTTGGTCAGTAAGGTTTCTTGTTCTGAAGTTAGTGTCGTGTCGCTGAGGTTGAAGATTGGTGTGCTGTTATATGGTTGTCGTCTGTCTGGGTCAGGTCTGTTTGTGCTTTCTGTTTTTTTGTGGTTCTTGGAACCTCCTCTACATCCTCGTCTGGTTCTATGTGTCTCTTTTTGGTCCTGGGGGTCATGGTTGTCTGTTCTGCCAGGCAGGTCTTTCGACCTGCCTCTGTGTCTAAAAAATGGTCCGCCCATGTGACCTCACTGGTATGTGTTTCAGTGGTTTGTTTTGATTGTGTCGAAGGAAGTGGGGTCTCTGCTGTGATTTTGGTCTGTTGTTGATAGTCCCTTAGTGTGGTAACCCACCCTTCGTCAAAAGATAATTTGGCTAAGTCGTTGTACTCTATGTCCTCGTCAATGTCATGTATGGAGAAGGAGGTGTCGGTGCTACTCTCTGTGGAGTTCTCGGTGAGTAAACTATTGTTGTGCTCTATTGTCTGGGCGTCCTTTTGTGTAATCTTGGGGTGATTATGCACAATGGATTTAACCTTGTGGATGGGCACCGCCCACACCCAGTACCACCGCACTGTTCTTCCCTGACCCCCTACTTGCCCCCACCCATCATTACCCCCCCTCCCTACCCGACTGTGCATTCTCATACAGGTGACTGTGCCACCAGCACGCTGTGTCCTTTAGCCCTGCCCCAGCTATCAACAGCTGCTGCAACACAGATCACAACAGTGCAGTCATTCTTTTTACTCCGCTTCAATAAATAACATTGCTTTTCAACACTGGCTCACAGACTTGTCTGTCACAGCACGTTCATAGTACACGCATATCACACCATATGTATGTTAGTGCCTGAGCGCTGGTCACCAAGCATTATATATTATTCTCTGAGTTGGGACCCACTCGACACAGCAGCCGGCAAATCTAGGTTTGAGCGCCACCATCAACTATTATTAGCATACTATCTATTGTCCCCCGATTGTAGCAGCTCACCTATAGTGACATCCAGACACACATGGGTATCACAGATGTCAGATTAAATAGGGAACAAAGGGCCACTGTAGAAATCAACAATATTCATGCATCACAAGATACCATTCACCCTGCTGAATTCTTTACCCAGTTCAGGCAACTGGAATCATTAATACAGAAAGAAACAAAAATATGGTGGGACAAACGCATTCTAGGCTGGTACTTAGATAACAACATTGTCCCAAAAGGACTTAGAATTAAAAAAGCACCTGCACACCATACAGAGGACCAACAGTTTATGAGTGACTGGAGGAACATCTTACACAACTGTTCCAAAGACCTCATCAGACTGGTTATTCAAAAACATGACTCCGACCTCAAGACAATAGCCACAGATATAGACACCAAAAATAAACTACTAATACCATTGACCACAGAAAAAGGATTCACAGAAATAGAAATCATCACGAAATCCCGACTTAAGACCACAGAGGATAATTTAATAAAGAAAAAAATCAACAAAATCCTTAGAGACATTAAACCTCAGACTGATAAAGTCCTCCCCAAAGCTCACAAAAAACGACAGGGGATACTAATAACCCCGAAAAAAATAACTGGACATCGAAGTACAGACAGTAGACTCACTACCCTCAGACCTTTGTATAAAAACACAGGTAAAACGTACCAAGAGTACATGACAAAAATCCACAAGGTTAAATCCATTGTGCATAATCACCCCAAGATTACACAAAAGGACGCCCAGACAATAGAGCACAACAATAGTTTACTCACCGAGAACTCCACAGAGAGTAGCACCGACACCTCCTTCTCCATACATGACATTGACGAGGACATAGAGTACAACGACTTAGCCAAATTATCTTTTGACGAAGGGTGGGTTACCACACTAAGGGACTATCAACAACAGACCAAAATCACAGCAGAGACCCCACTTCCTTCGACACAATCAAAACAAACCACTGAAACACATACCAGTGAGGTCACATGGGCGGACCATTTTTAAAAAAGGGGCAGGTCGAAAGACCTGCCTGGCAGAACAGACAACCATGACCCCCAGGACCAAAAAGAGACACATAGAACCAGACGAGGATGTAGAGGAGGTTCCAAGAACCACAAAAAAACAGAAAGCACAAACAGACCTGACCCAGACAGACGACAACCATATAACAGCACACCAATCTTCAACCTCAGCGACACGACACTAACTTCAGAACAAGAAACCTTACTGACCAAAGGCCTCAAATTCGCACCCAATAACAAACCCAATAAATTTAACATCATGTGCGACCTACACTCATTCACGAGGAAACTCTGCATAAAAAAATACTTCAATTCTAACCCCATAGTCAGAAACCACCAAGACAGTACTGATAAATACCAGCATACCACTCTCAAACCCAAGTCCAACTTCAATCCTACTTATTTAAAAAGCCACCATATCAAAACGTTCGAAACACTTGTGAGTAGAGATCTTGACACACTTGACCTTAAAAACACCAGGACCCACAAACCCAACCTCACCAGACGGGAAAAAGAAGCCATCACAGAACTAGAGAACAACAACAGAATAGTCATCAAACCGGCAGATAAGGGGGGGGGGGGGCATTGTGATATTGAACACAACAGACTACATAAAAGAATCCTCTAAAATCTTAGGAGACACAAGCACCTACCTCCGCCTGAAGGGAGACCCCACAACTGACTTTAAAAAAGTACTAGACACACTCTTAGAAGATGGCAAACGACTAGGCATTTTGAACAAAGCAGAACACACATTCATCAAGACAGACCACCCCATCATACCGGTATTCTACTATTTACCCAAACTTCATAAAGACCCACATATCCCACCAGGAAGGCCCATCATCTCTGGGATCAATTCACTTTCAGCCAATTTAGCGCAATACACAGATAACTTTCTTCAAGACATTGTCAAAAACCTGCCATCCTACATCTGCGATACCACTGACATCCTTAACACACTACAAACACACAACCTGGAGTGATGATTACTGGCTGGCAACCAGTGATGTCACATCACTATACACAATAATTAACCACAAACAAGGCCTCAACAGCACCAGACACTTTCTAGAAACAGTATCACAACTACCGCCAGAACACATAGACTTTATTATCAAATCCTAGACTACATTTACTACACAACTATTTTTGGTTTGACAACGCATTTTATTTACAGACCACCGGGACCGCATGGGATCAAAGTGGCGCCCAGTTATGCAAACCTCTTTATGGGCAAGTGGAGGAGGACCATATTTGGGGTGAGCATGACTGGAGCGCCAATTTGATCCTATGGCGGCGTTATATAGATGACATTATATTCATTTGGAGAGGCTCAGAAGATTCCATTAACCAACCAATTCATACACCAACTGAACAAAAACAATAGAAATTTAAAATTCACCACACACTTTAGCAAGACATCAGTCCAATTCCTAGATTTGGAGATATACATAGACCAGAATACAATACACACCAAAACATACAAAAAGAATGTAGATGTAAACAGTTACATTTTATACAACAGTGGACACTACAAACCCTGGCTCAGCAACATACCAAAAGGACAATTTCACAGGTTAAGACGTAACTGCTCCAAAACATCTGACTATGAACTACAATCGACAGAAATGCAACAACAATTCCTAGATAAGAACTATGACTTAGAATTAGTTACAAAGGCACAACAAGACATACTTAAAATGGAACGTAGTGAGACACTGATAGTAAAAGACAAAAACAAAACCACAGACAACAATAAAATACTCTTCATCACCCAATACAACCAAGCAGCTGACCCCCTCAAAAAAATTCTAAACAGACCTATGCGAAGACCCTGACCTCACCATGCACGTACAAAACAGACCGACAGTAATTTTTTAGAAAAGCCCCAGACCTGAAACAAAAACTGACCAAAAATCACTTAAAACCCACATCCATCAAACAGACGACCCTGACCGACAGTAAGGGCTTCTTCCATTGTGGAAGATGCTCAGGGTGCAAGGCATGCAAAAACTTGACCACCAAAAAACAGATGACCTGGCACTCCACAACTATAGACAGGACATTCGCACATAGGGAACACTTCACATGCAATACTACAGGTGTCATATACCTTTTGAGATGTCCCTGCAATTTAGAGTATGTGGGTAGAACTGTTAGGTCTTTGAGTGCCAGACTGTATGAACATGTGAGGAACATTAAAAGAGGTTTCGATCAGCATAGTGTGTCCTCACATTTCAAAGCCAAACATGATTCCAATCCCAAGGGATTAGAATTCACCATTATAGAAGCACCTAAGAAAAATTGGAGGGGAGGGGACTTTGCCCAACAACTTGACAGAAGGGAACTTTTTTGGATTTTTCAACTGCAGACATTAGCACCTAAAGGGCTGAACATAGACTTTAATCTGGGAACAGCTTCTAGATGATATATGGCATCACCCAGAAGCTAATTACCTTAAACAGAACATTATCTCCAAAATGGATACTAACATATACACACAATGCAGTGAAACTTTTGCTGCACAGAGATGAAACTGACACAGAACTCTGTGCAATCAGCTGATTACACAACCTCTCTGATTGACAGCCCCGGGAACCTATGGCCACCACCCACCAAGGGGGAGTGACTAACAACCCCTATAAACCAGGCTCATCAGCAACCCCATGTATCCTTGAGAAAGGCCCCACAAGGGCAGAAACGCGTTGGATCGCACACACAACATCATCCTACAAGCTTCGAAGTCTCCTCCTATCCAGGAGTCGAGCCCACCCTGCTCCACCAACCAGCTCACACTTCCGATTACGCGATCTCCGCAGAACCCGGAAGTGCGGCTGTTTGTTGTAGAAGCGGCGTGGATCGACAGCCGGCGTCCTCCCCTGCAGCAGACGCCGGTACAGTCTCCAAGCCGTGGACACCGCCGAGGACCCTCCAGACGGGAGAAGATCAAGCGGGTATCAGGTACGTGCACGGTGCACCGCCGGAGGTGCTTGGGACGCCAGCCTTCGACGACACCTTGCCACCTTCCTTGACCCAGGACTGTACTCTCTCCGTTGTGGGCATCCAGCTGTTTCACTCCTGCATTTCCAGTCCGGGACTATCTGGGCACCGCCCACACCCAGTACCACCGCACTGTTCTTCTCTGACCCCCTACTTGCCCCCACCCATCATTACCCCCCCTCCCTACCCGACTGTGCATTCTCATACAGGTGACTGTGCCACCAGCACGCTGTGTCCTTTAGCCCTGCCCCGGCTATCAACAGCTGCTGCAACACAGATCACAACAGTGCAGTCATTCTTTTTACTCCGCTTCAATAAATAACATTGCTTTTCAACACTGGCTCACAGACTTGTCTGTCACAGCACGTTCATAGTACACGCATATCACACCATATGTATGTTAGTGCCTGAGCGCTGGTCACCAAGCATTATATATTAAAATTCACTTTACAATCTCCCACTCTGCAGATATTGGAGCAAGTGTGGGAGATTTGGGGAGCCATGGAAGAACCTACTAATTATCCAGGACATTAATGTAAACATTGATATTTTTATATTTTGGATACGGTATAGGCTGTATCGAAAATATTTAAATAATGTAAATAAAATAAGTGGTCTGGAAAAAGTTAAACAACATAATACATAAATACACAAACATAATAGAACCAGTACTGCACTTTCATACTGTAGGTCACATTCTTCCACATCATGATAAGGCTCCTGTTTCTTCTTCCTGGTAGCTACTCTCTGGTCTAATGCACTTATTGAGCACTTAGACTTCACACAGCAAATCAGGTACAAGAAGCTGTTACCACTGACTGCTACCACTGGTCATCTGCAGCAGTTCTGCTATGACCCTTACACTATAGGACATGGTGGAATCTCTAGTAATCATATTTTATACCATGCACCATCAGCCCAGTGGTGTAACTAGGGCTCCACAGCCCTAGCTGTGGCAGGGGGGAGCCGGCACCACAGGGGCGCAGGGTCAGGGTGCAGTGACCTGTGGTGGGAGCCGGAGGCAGGATGAATGTTGGGGCTGCTCTCCGCCGCTTTCAGAATGCTGACGCTCTGCTCCTCTGCACAGGCAGCTGCTGACAGCTGAGTGCGCGGCACTGCAGTAGTGAGCTGAGCTGCTGACGCCGGAAGCTGTCAGAACCGGAATGGAGATAATGTGAAAAGACTGTGGCTGCACAGCATGGAGGAGCCAGCTCCGACAGAGTCTGAGGGGAGCGCCCAGTCTGGCAGGCAGTTGCAGGATCTGCCGACTGTTTAAGCTGCAGGCCCCTGTAGCCGTGTGCCTCCATCTCTCTAGCCTCCATCCAAGGTGAACCGCGGGCATGCATTGGAAGGTGGACGGTCAGAAAGGGGTGTCACTATGTGGCATGGCAGTGGCTCAACTACCCAGGGCGTAGAGGCTGCATGTGCTATGAAGCCTCAGACTGCCTCATACGACCAATAGCCACTGTCCCCGCACCCAGTAAAATACACAATGGAGACAGCAGAGCAATAGGCAGACCCAGTGACACGCAGAGGAGCACAGAGTGGCCCACGGACTGAGAGACTCCATTGCACCCTCTCTGTGGGCGTGGTTATGTGGAGCCTCTCGCAGGGTGAACTATTTGAGGACTCCAATGTTGCATGCTAGCAAGCGGGTATCCCGCTGAGGGGAAAGGCGAGCTGCACTTTCAGGCTGAGCCCATAGGTACGTGCACATATTGGGGGGGGGGGGGGGGGGGTGTAGGGGGGGAGCCTTTTTTGGTGTGGGGGGGGGGCAGAATTTTTAGTTATGCCACTGCATCAGCCGACCTCAGAAGGACTTTCCATAGGCACCACTACAACATGAAAAAAGAAATCATCTCAAAATGCACTTTTGAAATACTAATTTTGGGCAGCGTGTTGGAGAAGCATGCATGGATCAGTCAGATCTGTGCAGTGCTTCTTTGTGTAAAAGTGAATGAAATGGGTATATTAAAACAAATTGTATGGGGTCCTTAACCAACCCCGGGCTCTTTAGGCTGCAGCTACAGTAGCTCTAAAAATCCAGGGGTGGAATAATGAATAAAGTTCCCCTTCATTTCAAGAACCAACATTAGGCTTTTGGACCGGTCCTGTAGTATATTCATCTGGTAAATGGCAATTTTAATAATACGTTTCTCCATCTCTGCCTGTCTTTTAGGCGGCTTTCTCAGTTGGAAGCAGACAAAAAGACAGGCAGAGGCAAAGAAATGCATTTTTAGGTTTTACCAACTGGATATGCTAGAGCCCCAACAACCTTTAACCCATTGAGTGCCAAATTAATTTGTCAAAATAGGTATGAAAATTGCCAAAGAAACAGTTTTATTCATCAGAATGACCTGTTGTTTTACCTTATAGTGAAAAATATAATCTTTTTCTATACAACATTTTTATTTAAATTGACATAACAAATGGGAGCGGCGCTGGCATTTTTGTGGATATTTTGCACATCTATCAGAGATGTCGGCACTCAAAGGGTTAAAATCTGCTTTTCAAGCTGGTGGGTTCTCCAGATAGCGTTCTAAGAAGTGAAAAGAAGCAACAGCCAGGACACAATCAAGTTCAACCCTGGTAATACAGAGGGACTGTGAGGAAAACTCTCAATATAAGTATGACCATGGTTTATTTTTTGTAATGTACAACTGAATGCTGCAGCTGCATAAAAAGTGCAATAGAAACTTTTGCCTGTGAAAGAAAAGTTCATAAATAAAATCAAAGGCAATGCAATTAAGGTGAATTTAAATTGTTCCCTTGAGCTTCAATTATAAATGGAATGAACTATTGAGCTGAACTGTAATTGTCTAATAACTTAATATACAACAAAGTTTCTCCTGACAACGGGGGAGACATTTACTGTATATGGACATTAAAAGAAAAAGTTTGCATGAAAGTGTCAGCACAGTTCTATGATTCTATAAGGGGTGTCAATTCTCCCTTTATTTTTGATTCAGTGCAAAAAGTAGTCTCTGGTTTTGCTATGACTATAAGCAAGTTCGTAGGTATTTTTTAAAAGTATAACTGTACGGTTTGTTTATGAAATCATTTTAAAGAGTTAATTCTGGATAAACCTACTGTATGCCAGTGCTTTCTTCTGGTGTTTATTTATTGTGTAAGAATTTAAAATACAACTTTATAGAACCATACAGTAAATCAACCAAAAATCCATTTCCAATAAAATCATCAGAAATATTTCTATTTGATTTAAATTCTTGTGGTATTGTCTGAAACCTCAATATACTGAAAAAAAAAAAAAAAAACATCGGAGGGAAGCATGTGGGGCACTCAGGCTGCATAAATCATGGCACAGCAATGCCTTAAAATAAAAACATTAACATGCAGATTAGACAAGGACTGAAGGTGTCTGTGGGGAAAACAGGGCATGTGACTAGTTTTGGCCAATGGGAAGGCTTTTGAATAATTTTGTTGATTTTGAGTCCATTTTTAGACCCCTGTGAGTCAATGTTTGGTTCTATTGAGGGTAAAAAATACATTTAAACTTTAAATAGAAACTTGATGCACCATTAAAAGCAGAATAGATCTCAATATCATTAATGATAAATAGTGCAAATCATCTAGTGTGTATAATAAATGTCACTAACACCCCCCCTCCACTGTTCATGCATCTTAATGTTGACTATCAAGCCAACAAAGCATGTACAGAGTTGTTTCCTGATGTCACTGGCCAATATTTTTCAGCGTGTATGTGCTACAGGGCTTAAAGTGGTCCTGGAGAGGTGGTGAAATTCCTGGGGCTTTTCAACTTTCTTTAAACACTTCCTTTTTAGATCCGTTTGAGTAAGTTGGAATATGTCTTTAACATTTCCTTTTTTTACATTATCGCTCCAGCCGCTCTACACCATTACAATTACCTTTATTGGACTTATTGACGGCCTGTACCTTTTCTGGGGAGGGGGGCTGCCTCTGGCCATGATGCAGGCACCTCACCTCCTTGCCCCCCCGCGCCGCTGCCGGTTTGTACAGAGTGACCGGCGCCTGTGTTATGATGACAGGCACTGGGGCTGGCGCATGTGCAGTACAAACCTTTGTACTGCGCATGCGGCCAGCTTCTATGGGCTGCTTCGGCAACAGGCATAGAAGGAATCATGGTCCCAGCGCCTGTACAGTACAAATGACAGGCATCGGGACCAGCATGTGCGCAGTACCAATATAGGTACGGCGCATGCACAATCGATGATTTTGCACGGCAGCCTGCAGAACACCTCCCAATGGGACTGCCTTGGTGACTGGCAGGTCAGACTTCCAATAGGAAGTCACTGCCAGTCACAGTGAAGCCAGTGCAATCTCACAGACTGCATCTGGCTTCACTACAGTGGTCGATTTTACCTGGGGGGGGGGGGCTGCAGCCCTGCAGCCCATAGGTAAAAACCGCCAGTGATTGGACTTTTAATTCTCTATGCAGGCATGCTGATATCAACAAGTCTCCAGTCATATGTTGGAAAAGGGTGGTCAATCTGTTGAAATCAGATCACTGTATTTTGGCCACTGTACTTAATCTCAGGTATTGTAATCCTGTATCTTTGTTTCTGATGAAAACAAATCTGCAGAGGTGCCAAGAGCTGTTGGTGAAAAAAATGTCAGCTCCAGCGGAACGTGATATGGTAACATCTCCTTCTTTCAACTGCTGGAGAAAACGATATTTTCAAAACACACCCGCTACAATGACGGACATGTCTACTGTTACTGCATATTATGCCGGGATGCAGTTACAATCCCGGTGGTCGGGATCCCGGCGTTCAGAATCCCGACGCCGGAATCCCGACCGCCGAAATGCCGACACATTCTCCCTCCGTGGGTGTCCACGACACCCCTGGAGGGAGAATAAATTAGTGTGCCGAGCGTAGCGAGGCACCGGGCCCGCTGCGTGGCGAGCGCAGCGAGCCCGCAAGGGTCGGCGATCCACGTCCCCCCCTTGTCTGCATTTTGGCTGTCGGGATTCCGGCGTCGGGATTCTGAACGCCGGGATCCCGACCGCCGGGATTCAATACTGAATCTATTATGCCATTGAAAGAATGGTGGAGGATATTTATTTCTTCAGTGACAGTATCCAAGTAGGCATGTCGGACAGTCCATTTATTAATATTTACTGTTTCTTATGTAGCGCAGCATATTCTGCACATTACAATTGGAACAACAGTGATAAAACAACTGGGTATTTCTAGTAGTACTGGTAACAGACCGACATAGAGGTAGGAGGGCCCTGCTTGCAAGCTAACAATCATGTAATATATTGGCAGAAAAAAGATGCAATATTTCAGGTGGGCATTGCACAAACTACCTTTGTTTTACTCCAGTGTGTCTACTCTTCATTGCAATTTAATATCTAATACAGCACCCCAGGACAGCAGCAACCCTCTCCCACAGTGGCTTTTTTCTGTCAGGTCCCGACTCTCCCGGCTCCTGCAGCATATAAAAAGTGAAACTTAGAAAATGGCTGCCCCCATAATGCAGACAGTTTTTGAGGATGCTAGAGTAGGTGGCGGCCTCCTCTAGCAACCTTAAAAACAGTCTGCTGTATGGGGGCAGCCATTTTCTGATTGTCACTTTTTATTAGCTGCAGGACCCGGGACCCGACAGAAGCGCCAGCGGTAGGAGGGACAAGCTGGCGGCAGGGGCAGACGGCAGCGGGTAACTATAATCCCGCAGACACCCCCCCCCCCAGCACCCACACCTTCTCAGCACCTCCCTGCCACCGCGGGGGCTGCGGGGCTATAGTTATGCCACTGCCCTCGTTTCGAGCCTGGGCGGAAATCCCAAACAGGCTCGGAGAGCGGGTCCGGATTAGGGGTGTTCGGGAGTGTCCAGATTCCCCTAATCCGAACCTGCTTAACTCTAGTAAAAAAAGTATAAACCTCTTTTCCTTACAAAATGAGCACTTTCATTTTGGTGCAGCAGAATAAAAGAATTCTGAATCTAATATTGCACAGGACAGAAATATTTTAAACGTGGCACAATACAATGGGACTAACCCCAGTGGCGTAACTATGGAGGGTGCAGGGGGTGCAACTGCTATGGGGCCCGGGCCTTTGGGGGGCCCGAGGGCTCAGCAGGCATCCCCTGCACCCTCATGATTTTTTTTAAAGAAGTGGCTTGAGTCGGTAGCGGTGCTGTACCTCCTCGCTCATTCCCGTCTCCCCACCAGCGCGCGGCTATGATTTCCGCAACTAAGGGGAAGGAGCTGGTGCTCTCCCAATGAGGCTTGTCCTACCTCGTTCTGTAGCACTGCCGGGGCTCAGCGTCACTGTCTGGTGACCAGCCCCGGCACAAAAATGAAAGAGCTGTATTGCTGGCTGCCTGCGCTCTGCTGGAAAGCTGGAGCCGGCAGCTCTGATGATTTGAAGACCCAGTGCTGAAGAGGAGTCCTGGCACGGCTGTGAAGTCCCGGTCCTGCGCAGGAGCCCCAGCGCTACAGAGGAGACCTGGGGCCAACTTTGCTGTGGTGACCCAGCGCTGCAGAGGAGACCCAGGGCCAGCGCTGCTTGTGGTGACCCAGGGCTGCAGAGGAGGTTCATAGTGCAGGTTATACTAAGGAGGAGGAGGCACAGTTCAAACCTGGCAGGAGGAGGAGTTTGCAGGTGCACACTAAATATATATGCTAGACCTTTTAATCTCTTGCTATATTGCATTTGAGGTTATTAGCATAGTAATGGCCATATGCTAATAACCTCAAATGCAATATAGCAAGAGATTAAAAGGTCTAGCATATATATTTAGTGTGCACCTGCAAACTCCTCCTCCTGCTTGCTGCACTACAAGTCTCAGC
Source organism: Crinia signifera (assembly GCF_055691185.1). Classification (NCBI taxonomy): domain Eukaryota; kingdom Metazoa; phylum Chordata; class Amphibia; order Anura; family Myobatrachidae; genus Crinia; species Crinia signifera. Next base: position 243,367,929 of record NC_139222.1, on the reverse strand, counting down.
AGGTAGCACCTCATATGTCCAGGGTGTGCAGTTTAGGGCCCCTCCCCCTATGTACAGTTCAAACCTATACTGGGGGTATTGGGGTGGATTAGGGGTACATACATTAAGTAATGATTGTCTCAGTTCTTTCAAACTCCTGCTCCTCCAACCACCCATAACCTTTCCCTCGCTTATTTTTTTCTGTGTTGCTCTCCCTCCCCCAGATGCCCTTCTCTTTCCTGTATGTTCCCCCCTCTCTCTTTTTTTTAAACTCTCTTCTCTCTCCTGCCCTCTCTACCCCTCCTCTCTCACCTCCCCTTTTCCCTCTCTCACCTCTCTCCTTTTTTGCACTCTCACTCTCCCCTTCTCTCTGACACCTCCTATTGTTCTATCTCTTGCTGTCCTCACCTCCCTCCCACTTACTCTACCCACACAGTGTCTCCCCCACTTCTGTCCCCCAGCCCCCTAATATGTTTCTCCCCCCGTGCCCACCCTCCCTGTCTCACCGCTCTCCTCTTTATCTCTCTCTCTCCATGCCTTATAAAATCTCCTTTCTCCCCTGCTCTCTCTCCCTCCTGCCCCTTTGTTCTCTCAACCCTCTCTATTACTCCCCCTCCATTGCTCTGACCCTAGTCTTTCTCCTCATCTTTCCCCTCTCTCTCTCTTTCTTTCCTTTCCCATTCTCCCTTTGTCTCCCTAACTGGTGTTGCATTAACTCTCCCAGACAGCCTCCCTGACATTATCTCTAACTCCTTCTCATACCCCTCCCTTTTCTCTCTCTTGCTCCTCCCCCTCTCTCTCCGATACCATTTTTCTCCTCTCTCTCACATTCCCTCTTTTTCCATGAAGTCCTCTTTGCCTGATGCCCTCTCTCACCTCTATTTCCCTGACACCATCTTTTTCTGTCACTCCCCTTACTCTTTCTTCCACACCCTTCTCCCTTAATGGGCGTTGTAGCAACAAAGGTACAGGGGGGCCCCTTTCAAAATGTTGCTATGGGTCCCAATAGGTTCTAGATATGCCCCTGACTAATCCTGTATGCAACGGCCAAGTTTCCTTTCCAACATTCTAGAGAGAAAGTTTTCTCAGACTAAGGAGACAATTTATTACCATTATTTTTATTAAAATGATGTAAAAAAGGTGGTTTCACACCCCTTTGTAATATTTTAGTATTATCCATGTATTAATGGAATTTTCAAGCATTTTTTAGGTAAAACTGCACAAACTTTTGAATTTGCATTTTATTTTGTAATCCAATCACATTCTACCAATGGTCACTTTAACACCCCTCCCACTACAGTACATTGGCATGGGTGATGGCTAACAAGCATGGAACAAATTAGGTCTTCATTTCATTACTTAGCTGTCAGTTGCCATGCACCCCCCAGTCCTGGCACCCTAGGTTACAGACTAATTAGCCTATTGGTTATTCAGGCAGTGAGTCGGGCAGTTGTGGGGTTAACAGGAGACTGAGTTTGGCTGCTGCAGCTAGCAGCTGCCTTTATTTAATCAATCAGGCAATTGCTGCAGTGGTTGGTGGACTCTCACATTTAAGGAACTTCCTGTGAGCCCATCCCTGCTGGTAATAGCTTCTTGTAACCTGTCTTCCAGCCTCCTGTGTATTCTGCTCCAGTAGATCCCCTGGCCGGTTTCCAGTTTCTTCTGACCTTGTTCCAGGTTACCTTGGATTCTCCGGTGTCTCTGTTTTCCTGTGTTCCAGCTTTCGTGGTACCGTGAGTCCAGCGGCTTTGCCCCCACATTGCAGTCATTGCTGCATCCTTTGTATATACCTTGTTTTTATTGTGTTCTGTGACCTTGTCAGTTATTTCTGTTATTGCTACCATTTGTGGTTTATTTACCTTTTTTGCATTCTGTGACCAGGCCACTATTTCGGCAGTGGGTTTTTGCGATTGTGTCGCAGGTCACGGTGTTACTGCACACCTTTAGTCGTTTCTGTGTATGTGATGCATTTATTCTGTAGATGTGCCATTCATAATTTGTTATTTTCCCTGTACTTTAGTTTTGGTATCTTACATCTTCGTTTTAGTTAGTTCATCCTCTTCTCCAATCTTCAGTCTTGGTTGGTAACTTGTTCCCCTGTCCATATCTGTGGAGGGATAACAGATATTTATTTATTTACAGTTTCTTATATAGCGCAGCATATTCCGTTGCGCTTTACAATTGGAAACAACAGTGATTACACAAACTGGGTAGATAGAAACTGACATGGAGGTAGGAGGGCCCTGCTCGCAAGCTTGCAGTCTATAGGGATATAATTCCACAGCATGGCAGTCCCATCATATTATGCAGTCCTGTTGGAATGCAATTAGATATAAATGCCATGGATTACAGTTAGTCTGTAGAGTAGACGTTGCTGTGGTTTTCATTACACGATCATTGCTCCACATGCTTCTCTGGAACTCTCGACTTCCCACCCTATCCTGTGGGTTCCAGGGATCCAGTCCTAACACAGTCCTAGATGCATGCAACAGTTTAATGTCCCACTGTAAAAAGCCCTAATCTCTGCATTTGTAAAAGCCAATAATTACTTAGGGGCCGATTTATCTCCATCCATATCATCTAATGTGGATGCGCTTTGATACTATCGTCCCAACACGCAATGAGATAATTGACTACATTGCACAGATGCATCTATTATCGTATGCAGGGACAGAGCTTGCACAGCAATATTGGGGTATTTTTTTCAGAAAAAATACCCACATGCTGTGCTGCACATGTGCCGCCAACATCACATCTACTGCCACCACTTGCACCCGATCACAATGACCCACTTCCCGTGCTGAGCAACCCCCCACTACTGGTAATACTTACCAGCATACAGGGATCTGCTCTGGCAGCACTGCCAGTCCTTGGGGCTACCTTCTCCTGTGCACTTTGGCACTGTAAAATGGCCCAGCTACACTTTACTGCCCCAGGGGTTACAGTACAGCAGGGAGCCCTGAAGACCAGTAACCCTCACAGAAGCAGTGATCACCAGTGAGTATACATTTAGTTGTATTATTTATTTGTTTGTTTCACATGTTGATCAGCCCATCCCTACAATGCTTTCTCTTCCCTGTGATTTGTCAGCTGAAGGCGGCGTTATTATCACAGGGCTCACTGCAGGGTTTTTTTTCACATCGAATTCCCCATTATATGTATTACAATCTGATTACAAGAAAGAAAATGCTAATTAAAAGGTTTGTAGCAGTTTCACGAAAACTGATCCAAAATTACTTTAATACGCCCTTAATAAATTAAAAGGTTTGTAGCAATTTCACGAAAACTGTTCCAAAATTCCTTTAATACGTTATTTTAGTAAAAATAATGTTGCAAAAGTTTCCCCTTACACTGAGAATTTTCTTTCTAGAATGTTACAATAGAAACTTTTCTAAGCTTTGTAGAGTCCCTGAGGGACACAACTCTCTCATCTCATGATATATAAGTGGAGAACTCAGTAACTGTTTGCACACTATGACCAAGCCAACATCTCTCTGCATTTAGATAGATCAGATAAGGCAGATTAGAAATTGGAAACCTTAGAAGAAATGGAAACCTATTTAAAAAGACAATATCATCAAACTTGTGTATGTATACTAATTGTAGTTCTCCTGTTAGAGGTATCAATTATTTTCTGTTTGTTAGATGGAATAAAAATGTTATAATAGTGAAGTTGCACATAGGCCCTTATTCTGATTGATGCGGACTTTACCGCGTACTTACGGATCGCGTCTTTCTGACGTCTGCGCATGCGTGGAGAACGCTACGCGCATGTGCCACGCCTTGACTCGGTACCAGTTCGGCCAAATCCCGTCCAAAACTGTTCACCGCTATCAGTCGGGAAATAGGGGCGTATTATGGGCGTCATGCGGAATGACACATGGGCGTAGTTTCAAAGTGGGCAAAATGGGGCGGAAACATGGGCGGACACGGGGGAGTACACTTATGTTGGGGGGCGTACATTCGGAAACCACTACGAATGCACGCGATGAAAAATGGGCAGAAATGTGCGGTGTCCACAAGTGTACTATTGCTTTGCGGACACCACTCGTTCATGCGGTTGGCGAACGTACGCCTAATGACTACAACCATTAACACCTGAACCCAATAGAATCTACTCCTTTACTCATTACTCACTAATAGGACGCTTGTCAGTGCTTTAATTGAAACCATTGCTGCTTCAAGGAACCCGTACTAAACACCCACATATGCTGTACTTGTCAGACACTTTCAAACTGCTAACAATGGACATGACAGAATATTAATACTAGCAATACACATGTGTATTTGACATGTACTCATGAAACCACACATTTTGGGTAAAGTAAACACATTTATTTATATTCATGTCACAGTCAATGGCAGTGTGATGCAATGACCATAAAATAATACATACAAACAATAAACAACATGGCAGGAATGCCGCAAAATAAATAATAATACAAAACAAATATAATTGCACACAGATGGACTCCAGCACCTCCTATGTGCCACTGCACATGCAGCCAGTGGGAAATGAGGAGGCTGCTGGCCCTTCTACAGCAGGGCAAGCTGCACCTGACCATTCAACAGCAGGGCACCCTACACCTGGCCCTTCTGCAGCAGGCCAACCTGCAGCTGGCTCATATGCACCATCAGCAGAATCATTTGGAACACAACCGGGGACTTCACAAGATAGTACCATGGCCATCACTTCAAGTACAGCTGACAGTAATGCCAGGCAAAAGAGGGCAACAGGGGAACCACAAAGGACATATGAAGCAAGGCCTCAGCTGGTTCCCCTCAGCACGTGATTGGACACAAGAAGCTGACACACACAGCACAATGGAAGATTTGGGAACACATAACGGCAGAGATTAATGCAGCCACAAGTTCATTTCCGACCACGTTTGGCCTTGGTAGGCTCCTTGGCCTGTGCAGCAGCTCTTCGGGGACGGCCAGATGCTGGGGCAGGTGGAGCAGATGATGTGGAGGGGTTGGCTGGTCTACCCCTCCTGCCAGCAGGGAGTGTTGCCGCTGGTAATGCACCAGAAACGGATGCCATTAGGACCCTGTTGCTGGTAACCAGCTCCACCATAAGCTCATTATGGTGGAGGAGGAGATCATTTTGGCGGGTGGCTTGCTCGGCCAGCACCTGAGCACTTGCAGCCATGGCCTGCATGCTCGCAGCCATGGACTGCTGGGTGCTGACCAAGCTCGCCAGGATCTCCTCGGTCCTACGCACCCGTTCTGATGCCAAGTCTCCCTGCTGGTTGATGTCCCCAAGCACCTCGGCCAAGGCGGCCAAATCGGCTTGGCCCGATGCCTGCTGCTGCACAGGCCTACCTCTGGGGCCAGGTGGCACGGACTCCTCCACCTCCTGAACAGAGTCGTCACCAAGCGGTGGGGTGTCTGTGGGCAAAGATAAACACAATTAGGAGACATTCTACGATAATTACTTGCACAAGTTTATGGCATGACCAATATTTACCTTCCAGAAAAGACGCAAACACTTCAGCTGGGGCCTCGCTATCCATAGTGCTCACCCCCCGGATCTCCTCAACTGATATGCAGCTTTTGGCCATCACCTCCAGGGGGGTGAGCTCTAGCCCTGATGGCATGGGGCCGGCCCCAGATGTCTGGCTGTGGTCCCACCGCTTGGTCAGCTTCCTCTTCAGGTTGGTTTTGAAGTCCTGCCACCTGCAATGTAAGTTGACATATTAATACATGTCACTCCCAATGTTAGCTGTTGCAGCCATTGCTCTGTGCTACATATTACAACATGTGATTATTGTCCCATATATAATTTTACATGCAACTATGATATCAACCGTTACAATACACATTCACAATCACCGTACTCTAACTCACAATGAAATTACATGGCAATAATGTATGTGTATTGTAACAACCTCACGGGCCATTTGCTAAATGCATCTAAGCATCAATTAAATCATTACTTGGCTATTACTGGCCACATGTATCACAAAACAACTTGCCTCTTCTTCACATGGTCCGTCTCACGAACTTGTGGCGCTACTTCATTAATCTCTGCCGTTATCTGTTCCCAAATCTTCCATCTGCGTGTGTGTGTCAGCCTCTCGGATGGACACTCTATCCAATCACGTGCTCGGGGAACCAGGATGGCCAGCTCCTGTGCTTCATATGCCTTATTTTTTTTGGGTGGTTCCGCTGTTGCACTGGCTCGCCCCTTGCCACGTCCCTGGCCACGCCCCCTGGCACCAGTCGCTGCACTTGAAGTGCTGGCCATGGTACTACCTTGTGAAGTCCCCTGTTGTGTTCCAAACAATTCTGCTGATGGTGGATATGAGCCCGCTGCAGGTTGGCCTGCTGCAGAAGGGCCAGGTGTAGGTTGCCCTGCTGTAGAATGGTCAGGTGCAGGTTCCCCTGCTGGAGAAGGGCCAGCAGCCTCCTCATTACCCACTGTCCGCATGTGCAGTGGCACATAGGTGGTGCTGGAGTCCATCTGGTCAAATAGTTGCTGCAGCACTGGGTCCACCTCTGGTTGGGTTCCAGACATGTTAGCAACAACATTGTCACCTTCTAATACACCTTTATATACTGTTTGTGTAATCTGTTTGGCGGACATCAGCGGCAGCTGCGTTCCGTGCGTGAGCGTACGTCGCTGGTTTTTCGCGCCGCATACGGTGGCGGAAATTCCATTGTGTAAAACCTGGCGAAAGTTCGACATGAAATACTGGTCACCAATGCTAACATTGCATCGAATCTTCTGATACACCTGTGACTATTGCTCAATACACATGCTATTTGCTAGCATGACATGACATTTCATTCATGACTACTGTGGTATTGTGGCGTTTTAGTGCAAGCTAAAAGTAGCCCATTCCCTTAGAGAATCCAGGCCACAAGTCATGCAATACTCATCTCTACTGTTATAGACCACACATGTGAGAGCCCTATAAATAATGTCTTCCTGCTAGAATCATTTGTCTTCAGATCTGGACTTGTCAGGGTCTAAGGTAAGCTCTTCCATGCTCCTTGTAGATATGATATCCATTAACAATGTAAGTGTATGAATGTATGCACTATTGCCTCACTGACTACAGATTGTTGGGCCAGCAAAGTGGTGTATTATTATTGCAACATGTCACATGTTCACTATTTCACTCACAGGGCTTAAACCTGTGTGGGTTCATCTATTGCAGGACAACATGTCCCAGCAATAGATGAAATGTGTCATAGTACATGATGTCTGCAAAAAATGCTGACACCTTTATCTGTGTGTTTTGGACGGTGTGTATTGAGTTCATATTATTGTGTCATCATTAGAGAGTCAAATGGATCTGCGGGATTTCATGGGGCGGCCATCTATTGTACGTATTGAAGGCTACAAATCTATTTGTAGTGGGATATGGCCATTATGTGCATAGGTGCATCAGTATTTATGTTCATTTCTTTATAGGTTGCAGAAGCTAGTATGCGCTACATGGAGAGGAGGCTAAGGGCACTTGCGGCTCTCCCCACTCGTCGGCCAAGGAGGCCAGGACGTGCTAGAATCTATCGCACACGGGTGACTCTGTTTGCTATGCCCGATGATGAGGTACTTACTAGGTACCGGTTACCGCCACATGTCATTCTGGATCTGCTCACCTTAATTCAGAGCGATCTGGAACCTCTACACGGGATCACGACAGCAATTCCGCCTCACACACAGCTGCTGGCGGTGTTGCATTTCTGCGCCTCAGGATCATTCCAACAAGTAGTGGCAGTACTTGCTGGAATATCTCAGCCGGCCTTCTGCCGAATCCTGAGGCGTGTGACGTCGGCCATGTTCAGGCGCAAGGGGCACTTCATGGCCATGACATTTGCCACCGAGACCCTGCGCAGAAGCCAGCAGGCCTTCCATCAAATTGCTGGCTTCCCTAATGTGATAGGGGCTGTGGATGGCACCCATGTACCATTTGTGCCTCCATCTCGAAGTGAGAAGATATATAGGAACCGCAAATTGTTCCACTCACTGAACGTGATGGTGGTATGTGGCCCATCCATGGAGATTCTCGCCTTCAACTCGAAGTTTCCCGGAAGTGCCCATGACTCTCATGTCATCTGACAAACCGGGATATGGCATAGACTCCAAGAGCTGGAAGGCCGTGATGCGTGGGTTCTGGGTGACTCCGGTTACCCATGTACGCCCTGGCTACTTACGCCGTACAGCTACCCAGCACCGGGCCCACAGGAGGCATTCAATCGGGCGCATGTTGCCACCAGGCAAGTGGTGGAGCGCTCAATTGGGCTTTTAAAAGGTCGATTTAGAGTGCTCCACCGCACTGGTGGTGACTTACAATATGCGCCTGAAATGGTGTCGAGGATCGTGGGCCTGTGTATATTTTTCCACAACATTGCTGTGCGGCGTGAGATACCCTTTGATGAGTGGGAGGTACCATCTGAGCCGCAAGATCCGCCCATGCGCCCATCCCGCGCCCCTGAATGCCGGAGGGGATACCAGCTGCGGGACTCTGTGGCGCAAAGATACTTCAGGTACATGTTATTGAGTTGACAGAACACACCAATTAATGTACAAATCACCCCTTCAAAAAAGTACAGTGTGTTAGTTGTCAGTGTTACAACACGAAAATTAGCCAGCCTGCCCTCCTAATGGCAAAGAAATAGGAGATATTTATCATATGTGCTTAGTTTGGGGGGAAGTTCAATATAGGTGCTAATTATTATACCTTGGACAAGGGATCTTATGTGTTTGTTATATCTTCATTATTGTAGTTGATACTATCCCTGATGACTGGTGAGTACATTGATTTATTCTATCATGTGTTGGGGATTATTTCCTGTGTTGATGTATGATTTGTTTGCATATATAGATATATATCTATATATGATGTTGGAATTTATTCACATGTTTCAACATTTCAAGGAGCATGCAGGCAGGCAGGCAGGCAGGCAGGCAGGCAGGCAGGCAGGCAGGCAGGCAGGGCTGGTGTATAATGCTGGTTTCAGGATACCTGCAAGTGTGTGTATGTGTCTTTTACACATAAATGTACGCATACACATAGATGCATAGAGTAATTAATGCTAACTACAGCTATGCGTTGCTAAGCTATAGCACGCGTTGCTTGGCGGAGCGCGGCCTTATTGGATTTGCTAAGGGCATACACACTGTGTTTTATATATATCAGATTTGTTCATTGCCATACATCAACACTACGGTTTTGAAGGCATGCGAATTTGTCACCATTTGTGTTGGCGCAGAGACGCTGTTAATGTCAAAATGAACAATAAAGTTATTATCACAAATAACTGTGATCAACCAATGCCACCACCTGATTGGTTGATAGATGCCATTGTCAACATGGCGGAGACACGAAGGGCAGAACCCTTCACGCATGAGGAGCTGCGAGTTCTTGTCTCCGTCATGGAGACAAGGCTGGGCCGTGCAGGGCCCTTTATAACAAACAGGCACAAGCGGAGGGCCTATGCTGCGGCAGGGCGCCGAATTTACGCCCGCACTCGGGTGCGGAGGTCCCTCGGGCAGCTGGAGAGGCGGTGGTCGGACCTCCGCAGGCGCCAGCCCCAGCTGCTTCACCAACTCAGGGGCGAAATAGCTGAGTGTGAGTATTTTAGCTATGAAATTTCGCACTTACAACATAGCATATATAAACAATAAAATGTGTCTCATGATAAGTGGGTGTCCATGGGTTTAAAAGTCCATAGACTGTTATGTGTGCTTCTTCCTGGTTAACATGCAGTCATGTGGCTTTTATATGTAATGGCATAGCATTGAGGATTCTGATGCATACAATGTGCCAGATCTAATATGTGTTACACATTGATAAATGCCTGGGTTGTAATGTGTGAACAAATTACTACCAATCACATACTAATTTAAATGTCACTATTTGGAATCCATTAACAGTAAGGAGCTACTTTCCTGCATCGTTTGCCATCATTATCACCCTTCCATGTATGTCTTGTTTTGGATTAATAAATGTGCCCCAATGAGCCAACATTGACCATGATGTTTTTTTCTACCACACAGCACGAGCCCGAGCCCGACAGGCCCGTCAAGAGGCGGAGGCAGGCCTGGCCCAGGACGAGGGCCAACACCCCGAGGAGGACGTGCCGGCAAGGGTGGAGGAGGAGGAAGTTGGCCAGGAGCAAATGGTGGAGGAGGAGGTGGAGGAGGAGGAGTTGCGTGAGGAGGTGGAAGAGGAGTTTGTGGCGGAGGAGGAGGTGTTGGTGGCGGAGGAGGAGGAGGAGGAGGAGGAGGTGGTGGTGGTGGTGGAGGAGGAGGTGGAGGAGGAGTTGGAGGAGGAGGTGGAGGAGGAGTTGGAGGAGGAGGTGGAGGAGGAGTTGCAGGAGGAGGATGTTGTGCCCGAGGAGATGGCGGAGGAGGGGGCTGAGGAGGCCACAGTTGCCCCGGACACCTCCAATTCAGAGGGGGAGGAGGCGTGCCAGGCACCGGAGTCGGCGCAGATCGGTATGTTGACATAATGCATAATTCATGAAGTAGTTGTACTGGTATTTGTTTTTTAGCACTGGTGATTACAAATTTTGGGCCCATACTAATCATATAGACCCCAAAGTGGGTAGCTACAGATACAGGTACGGGTTAGATGGGGTGTCCAAGGCATCCCTTTCATCCAGGACACCTCTGAATTACACAGGTTTGTGGGATGGGTTGGAGGTCCATTTTGACTGCCACATAACCGTTGTAGTTAAACTGGATCCTGGAGTAAAGGGATGAGTGGATCATTTGTGGCTTAAATTCACCTGCTGCAAGCGTGGATTATGACCCATCAAATAGTGGAATCTATATTGTTGGTGAATGTTATTTATAAACTCTAGGATGTATGCTATAAATGGAGTATGGCCCGGCCTACCTTGGAATGGAGTCAGAAGTTGCCAGTGTCCCAGGAGCCTCCTCTACCTAAACACCCCCTGTACTTCAGTTTTTTTTTTGGCCGTCACAGAATTGTAGGTTGGTTTAGACAGAATTATGATTTTGAGGATGTGTACTGTGCATTCCTTACATTTGCATAACTCCCATGCCACGAACCATCACTGAACTTATAGACTGAGCAGATTGTGACAAGTTCTTATTGACGGAGGCCATGACCTGCTTGTCATTGGTTAGTCATGGGTGGGTTGTGACTGAGAAGAAACAATATGACTGTTATGTCTTCTGCAGAGTAAAGTGTATAGGCCAAAAAATACAGTATGTAGTAAATAACTTAGCATGTATGTATATATGTGTCATATCTATTTATCTATGTGTGTCTCTATCTCTCTACATCATGGGTCCTCAAAGTGCGGCCCTCCAGATGTTGTGAAACTACAAATCCCGCCATGCCTTGCCACAGTTGTAACACTTCCTTATAGCAAAACTGTGGCAAGGCATGCTGGGATTTGTAGTTTCCCAACATCTGGAGGGCCGCAGTTTGAGGACCCATGCTCTACATAGATATATATATATATATATACACACATGTCACCTAGCATTTGTGCAATTTCTGTCGCAGTATGTGAAATGTATGCAAGAATAACATGACTAATTGTTGCCCCTTTGACATGCCCACAGATGACACCACACCGGCAGATGAGGGTGTGCATGGGGCCCTCCGGCGACTGGAGCACCATCTGCGGCTGGCGCAAGCAGACCTGCAGGACCTGAAGGACCTGCTTCTTTAATTTCTAATTTTATATTTTTTTCATTATGTTATTTGTCTCGTTAATAAAATTCTTTATGCAAGTTCACAGTTGTTGGTTTTATTTGCACTTTAAATAGTATATGTGTAGATTGTTTATAATCTTTTACACAGGGTGTAATACAAAGCATTGCACTTACATTGCTGTAAGGGTTAATGTGTGCAATGCATGTGTTAGGCATGCTTGTAAGGATATATTGGAATCTAATTGATTCCAATTCCAAATAAGCAGTTTTTTATGAGGATAGGTAATTGAATAAGTGGGTCATGTGATGTCTTGCAGAAGATACTTCATAGTGGGTTGTTTGGCGTAAATCCTCCGCTTACGTGCGGTAGCACCGCTTGGCTCCCGGTCGGATGCGGTATTCCCGAGCATACTCTGTAATACTCTGTAATACCGTGCCGAATCGGAGTGTTTCTCCCGCACACGCATGATTTGTATGTCGTCCGTAAACACGCCCTGTTCTTAAAGAGTGAGTCCGTCCGAATGCGGAGGACACGTGGGCGTTTCTACGGACGATGGCCGCATGCGGCAAAACACCGTGGCGTGCGGACCGCTCCGTAAGAATGCGGGAATATCCGCACAGATCAGAATAAAGGCCATAGTTTGTTAGTAATAGTTAATAATAGTAACATTAATAATAGTAACTGTAAATATTGGTAACATCATCTGTAGCCTAGGCAACAACCCATAAATGTATAGTATCACTAGGTAATATCTTGCTGATCGTAGTGGTCTAACAGACAGTTATTCCAAGGAAACGTACGACAATGAGTTTTTGAACTGATGTAACTATCCTATATCTAATAGTTTTAAGAAACAAATGCAAACATTTTTAATAGTTTTTCTCTTTATGGGTGGGATGTATTAATAAACATCGCTGGCTGTCCGCCGCGATGCAAGCGCATATGTACTAACATATGCGGCTGGCATTGCGATGCGGTGACGGAGAGCCCCCCCCCCCCCCCCCGCGATACCTGTACTCTGGTCTGCGGTGGGTCTCCGTCAACTCCCTGCTGCCTGGCTCTCCCCTCACGCCGGGGACAGCTAAGCAGGCTGTCCCCAGCAAATCCTCCTCCCCCCTGCAGCCGGAAGGACATCCGGCTGCGTTACTAGGGGGAGGAAGGGCTTACCTTCCGGGTCCAGGTAAGCCAGAGGGAGGGGGGAGAGGGGGTCATCGGGTTTGTGGAGGAGGCGTCGGGCTGCGAAAATAAGCCCATAGGCTTCTATAGGGTATCGCCACCCAAAGGTGGCGATACCCTTCCCTGTGGTAAGGAGGCGGCGGGGTTTTAATACATAGGAAAATGGGGGTTTTACCGCATTTTCCCCTTAGTACATCCAGCCCTATAACAGTTATAGATGTATTGTATAATTCTGTAAATGTGTAACTGGGCTTAAATATAAGGTTACAAAATCTAGATGTATGTGGACACATCTATTTCTGCATTAAGTAAAAAAATTAATAAAAAAAAAAAAACGGTAGTAAATTTTACAAGGCTGTCTTATTTTTTTTCCCCATAGAAATAACATATGGGCATAAAGATAATATGTAGTAGGACTCCATATTGGGTCAATTTAGATGAATTACTTGATGAAGAAATCGACTATTTTTTTCTAGAATCAAATTATTGTAGTACCTCCTTGCAGACATATTTAAATGGTATTCCACTAATAGGGGAATATTTAATATCTAAAATACGTCCGTTTTGTGTTTGGTTCCAGAGTCAGCACCATAGGCGTGCGCAGCCCATTGTTTTAGGGGGTGCACCATTGGAGGGGTGTGTCCATTACCGCCTTCTGGGCGTGTCCATCACTGCCTTCTGGGCGTGTCTATAAACTCTTATTGTGCATCAATGCACACAAAATACAAGGTGACTTATGTATATGCACTGTAGAAAGAATCATACCCCTTAAATACACTAGAAATCTGAACAGTGCGTGCCAAAGGCGGGCTGCAAAAATTTACACTGTAATGCCCATTCCAGATAATGCCACACACTGTAATGCCCATTCCAGATAATGCCACACACTGTAATGCCCACCACACATTAAAGCCCATCTCACAAAATGCCACACACCAAAATGCTCATTTCACATAATGCCGCAAATTGTAATGCCCATTCCTCATACTGACACACACTTTTATGTCCACCAAGCATAATGCCACCTACCATAATGGGAGACCAGGCGGGTGGGACGTTGGATAGAGCAGGTAGGAGACCCGACAGGCAGGTTGTGGGACGGAGCGGGTGTGCGCGCTGTGCGCCATGACGTCTAAAGGTCAGAGCGGGGCCTGACCTTATGGAGCTGAGCGAGACAGCGCCGCAGGTCCATCCACACAGTAGCGACACCCATTATGTCCCCAGCCGCCGTGATCTGTTTGGCGTGCTGGAGACCGGCGGCGGAAGGCAAGTCATGCAGCAGTCCTGACCGCCGAGGGTGCTGCTGAAAATCTGTTTTGCGTGCAATCCTGTGGGGGGTGCCGGGTCATTAGGAGGTGCCTGTGCACCCCTGGCACCCCCCGTGCGCACGCCTATGGTCAGCACGATAGTCAAATTCAATCGTTTCTTTCTTTTGTTACTATTGTCTTCACATTGGTTGTAAAATATGAAGATAATAGTAACAAAAGGTGCCTTCTACTGCATAATGAACAAATAATTATAATAATAATTAAAATAATCAAATGCACACATACTATGTGTGTGGGCAAAACATTTTAGTTGATGGCTGAACTTCATATTTCCATTTGGTCTGCAATAATCCATATGGAGAGACAACATACATTACGTGGTAAATTAAGACATTACATACATTTATTTATTATGTGCAAATCAAGACATAGATTTAAGCTTAGAATAAGAAGTTTACTTTATCTGAATGTAGAATTGTACACCTGCGGTGGGATATGTAAATATCGGCATAGAACAAACAGTGACACTCCACGAGTTACAGTAAGTAATTCAAAAAGCTTTATAGCAAAAAATATGTCCGACGTTTTGTGGCCAGATAACTGCTTTTTCAAGTTGTGCAAAATACTTTTTCAAATCAAATTGGTCAACAGTGTCTAGTATCTGGCCAATTGGTCAAAAGTGTCTAGACAATAGGTCGACATGTACAAGGTCAACATAGACAAAAGGTCAATATAAGTTTTTGTTTTAATATTATTATTTTCATGTGGACGATTGGGAACTATATTGTCTATAGTATAAGTGTGCTGAGATGCAAGGCAAGGCACCTTGTGTGGAGCATGGCGAGTGAAGCCGTACACTAATTTGGACTCCACCAGATAATCTACAAACTAACACCAAAAATCACAAAAAAAATCTTGAAGACCTTTTTCAAGCAGCGGCCATTTCCATGTCGAACTTTTGCTTGTGTCGGCCCTTGTCTAGGTCACCCATTTGCCTCTTGGCCATTCAGTTCTAGCCTTTTGATGTTCAAACTAGACACTGTCGACATTTTGTACCATAACTTCTCTTTAGCAGCTACAGATGGAGCATTTGTAATCTTTGGAGGGGCCTGGCGGTGGATTCGCCAGCCCCCGACTGCTGCCGGAAGGGGATGCGTGCACACGAGACGCACGCGCATCCCCTTTAAACAGAGCTCCCCCTGGGTCCCCGCCAACTTGTCGCTGTCCCCCAACACCGCCCCCCACCTCCCCGCTACCGCCCCTAACCCTGACCATCTCCCTGAAGTGGAGACGGAGAGGGTTCCTGTCCCCTGCTGATGGGAAACTGGGACGCGCTTCCCAGTGGGGGTGGTCTATAAATGTGTAGAATTAGTCATTGCAGACTTGTCTTCTCAAATACAAAAGATATTTATGAAATGATTGTAAGGTGTGTGCGAATCAGGCTAATGGAGGATTTGGACTATGCTATTTCTATTCTATTTTGGCTAACTATATTTGCAATTTTGACTGTCTTGCTATTTGCCAAATACATTCTACAGGCAACATAGTCAATATAGACTTGCCTGCACAAGTCTATATTGACTATGTACTGTATATATTGACCTTTTTAGATACCAACGGCGTGGGGCCACGCAACGGTATTGCGAGCCTCCTAAACACTGCAACTTTGGTTAACTTACCATCTTATTTTAACTATATAGTCGAAATTGTAGCCAAAATCACACCGTGTGTACACACAATTACACTTCTAACCATGATATTATAGTAACCACAAATTAGTGTAATTATGGGAAACATTTTCATTTATACAGGGTTTTTATCTGCCTAAAAATGACAGTGAATTGCTATAACGTGACAGCATTCACGTTTCTTCCACTGTTTGATTATCCAGAGTTACAGATCCCAGTTGGGGTATTCCTTATATTTGCCTATGTCATCATTTTTGGGGGAAATTTCACAATCATCGCTCTTTTTACTGCTGATTCCCATCTGCACACCCCCATGTACATCTTCTTATTCAACCTTTCCATCATTGACATCGCTTCTACATCAAATACTTTGCGTAAGCTATTTACTATGCTCTTCACAAAACACAACATGATTTCATTTGCAGGATGTATAACCCAGATGTATATCTTTGTGTCCCTGGTTGGTACAGAGTTTATCCTGCTCACAGCCATGGCATATGACCGCTATGTGGCAATCTGTCACCCTCTTAACTATGTTGTTGTAATGAGTTTTACAAACTGTGTCTGTCTCTCAACTGCTTCTTGGGTTGTGGGGTTTTTGGTTCCAATTGGACACGTTGTCGTTATGTCTAATATGTCCTTTTGGTCAGGGCGTCCTATAGACCATTTCTTTTGTGATATATCCCCATTGCTGATGATCTCCTGCAGTGATATATTCAAGATGGAAATGTTAAACTATATAGAAGGGGTTCTGCTGGCATTTTCTTCATTTCTGCTTATATTAATTTCATATATATTTATTATCACAAATATTCTGAAGATAAAATCTGCAGAAGGGAAACGTAAAGCATTTTCCACCTGTACCTCCCATCTAACCTGTGTGATCATTTATTATGGGACTTTGACCTGTTTGCATATGAAGCCTACATCTAGTTACTTTTCCAAACTGGACAAGGTTGTTGCTCTGTTGTACGCTGTGTTGGTGCCTATGCTAAATCCTTTTATATACTGTCTGAAGAATAAAGACTTCAAAAAGTCATTGGTCAATCTGAAGTCTAAGATCTTTATTAAAGCTTTATAACATTGCTGAAGGTATCTTGGCATCAGTTTGTATATACTGTAAATATGTTTGAAACTAATTGTAGAGATAACACTTTAGTCAAATTTCAGTGCACCGGTTGAGACCCGCTGGTGGCGCATCTCAGCCCTGTAATGCCTTGCTATCAGAACTGACCTTACACCGCGCACAGCTGGTATCTACCACACATGCTTCTGTTTTTTTTTTATCAGCATAGCATGCCTGGTTCTACTCTCACCACCCGCCCGCTCGTTGAAGACGGAAGGAAAACAGTAAGCACCAGGGTCTATCACGCTGTACTGTCACTCCACGTAGATGATTGTTTGTTAAATAATGTTATTATACTATCCAGGGATATTTTCATCTTATTTATACTAGTTACATCCTGATTAAGGTATGGCAGCATCACCCTACAAATGAAACATGTATTAAATTGAGTATGGGCAGATACTCTTTGCATAACTTTATATATCTGTGACATACAGTCTACCCTTGTATTTGGAGATTTGACTCGTGATTGACAGATTGCTGTATAAATTGAACCAAGCTCAGCATGATGCAACAATGTTGCAACTGTTTCTTTTATGTTACCAATTAAAATCTTTATAAACTCCTTTTCCATGTAACAAAGAGATTTTCTGGCATCGCATCTCAGTCCTGCGATGCTTCTACACCAGGACTGACCTAACACTGCTTACAGGCAGGGCCGGACTGGGACCAAAAATCGGCCCTGGCATTTTGAGCACACAGACCCACCTGCGGCGTGTCAAAAGGTGTGTGGTCTAATGGAAAGAAGGCGTGGCATCTCAAAGGGGCGTGGTATTACAAAATATACTACACACCGTAATACCCAAAGTGGCGCTCAGGCGCATTGGTTACAGCAGAATAAAGTGAAGGTTGTGGAGTGGCCATTTCAGTCTCCTGACCTCAATATCATTGAGCCACTCTGGGGAGATCTCAAACGTGCAGTTTATGCAAGACAGCCCAAGAATTTACAGGAACTGGAGGCTTTTTGCCAAGAAGAATGGGCAGCTTTACCATCTGAGATAATAAAGAGCCTCATCCACAACTACCACAAAAGACTTCAAGCTGTCATTGATGTTAAAGGGGACAATACACGGTATTAAGGACTGGGGTATGTAAACTTTTGATCAGGGCCATTTGGGTAGTTTCTGTTGTCATTATGATTTAAAAAGAGTAAACACAGTTGTTTGACAATAATGTAGCTTTCACATCACACTTTTAAAACGGTATATTGCCATTTTTTTGCCTTTTAAAACGTTTAAGGCTGCAGCGTGAAAGTGTCATAGTTGAAATACCATTTAAAGTTAACTGGTATTTCAACACGTTTAAAAAGCAGAGTCCTACCCGTTTTAAAGCCAATTCAGAGCCGTTTTTTGTGCTGTCTGAATGGCACTGAAATGGTATTTAGTAAAAAAATAAAGGTTAGAGCACTGTGATAGGCTGTCCCTTGTCTTGTGTCCCTTCCCTGAACCAGGAAATAAGCTGTGGGTAGAAACGTGTTCAGAGGTTAAACGGCTTGACTGGTGATGTGAATTGTACTTAAACGGTATTTTAAAATGGTAATCTGCTGCAATATGAACACTAGACCCGTTTAAAATACCATTTAAAATTACAGTTTTTCAAAACGTTTCAAAATGTTTTATGTGATGTGAAAGCTACATAAATGGCTTCACCCAACCACTAACCACGAGTGAAAGAAAGGTTTGTGAGTTATCATTCATATTCTCTGACAAATGGGCAGAAAATCACAAATCCTGCTAGGGTATGTAAACTTATGAGCACAACTTTATATGATTCACTATGATCAGCGGTGATAAATGTCAGCTATTATAATTATTTTAAAGCATTTGGATTTATTCTCACTGACATTTTAGGACACTGAATTTATTTAAACAGATCCTATTTAAGGACTTGCGCCTAACAGTTTGGAGCCTCACCAAATACACTTACTGTGTATCACTAAATAAAATAACACCATGATTTTATACACTTCGTATATCAATGTTTTGTATGTCTATACAATTTCTGTGTAAATGTATTGTACTGTATGTCTTTGCGCTACTGCATATAGCCAATATATTTTAAAAAGATTGGAATTAAAAGCTAAGTTTTAAACCATTGATCATTAATCAATAAGTCATAAATGTGTGCCTCCAAAAATATATCTCTTTGTTAATGGTATCAATGGCCTCTTGCAATTTACCATTTTCTAATTGTGAGTATTAGATTATTCGATTTCTTGGGAGCACCTCCAACAAAAATAGATTGTCTCTCAATACACACAGAGCATTGTATATATATGTTTGAAATTGTTGGTTTGTTAATAAACACTGTATGTACTTATACTGTGCGAGATACTCCTTTCTCTATTACATAGTAGCCAAGTGCCCCAAATCAGTTGAAATTTATGGGGACAGTCATGGAGTTAGTACAAACCAGATATAATTATTTAGAGCAGGTACAGTAGGAGTGGCAGGGAACTTCCAATTTTTAGCAATTAGCCATTTAGCGGCTGTTTATATATGAGAAAATCGTTTGTTCAGGGGTGGGTCTAAGGGGGGTATTCAATGTCAGGGGAA
Source organism: Crinia signifera (assembly GCF_055691185.1). Lineage (NCBI taxonomy): Eukaryota > Metazoa > Chordata > Amphibia > Anura > Myobatrachidae > Crinia > Crinia signifera. The sequence goes on along the minus strand of NC_139222.1, from coordinate 243,348,489 downwards.
CGACTGTCGAGCAAGCTCGACAGCCGTGCCCCTGTCCCGTTCTCGTTTTGCTTGCCTGGAGCTCGGCAGTCGGGATTCAATGTCCCGGCCGCCGAGCAGCGAGAAGGGGGCGTGACCGCGAGTTGATGATGAAAATAGACGAGCTCCGGCCAGGAGCTCGCCTATTTCCGGCTTTTCTCGGCAGAACCCGAGGAAGACTCGGGGAAGACAGCATTGAATAGGGCCCCGCAGCCATCTCCCCCGTCAGGAGATGGCTGCGGGTGCACGACAAAGATTGAATACCCCCCCCCTTAATCTGGGAAAGGTCAGGACAATAGGAATGTCCATGTATCTAAAGGAAGTGGGATACCGGAGATGGATTTCAAGATGGATACACTTTAGTCAAAAATGGGACAATGTGGGGGCAAGGCTACCAAATGTGGAGAAGAGTTCCTTGGTGCCCACATCCCCACCAACATACAGGCATGGTAGAAGGAAACATTTTAGATAATCTGTCAGGGGTATAGTACCACTTGTAATATAGTTGATAAAACGTCTCCTTAAGCTGGGTTGAGATAGAGATTTTGGCTATACCATCTCCTACTTCCTCCCAGCAGCAAGTGTCTGGGGGGGGGGGACCCAGGTCTCTCTCCCACTCCAGTTCAGGACAGGTCTGTGAAGCTGAGAAAGTCTCTATCAAATACAATAAATAGAAAAGATTAGTCCACTACGTAGAGGGTTGTCAGTACAGAGAGTACAGAGACAGCTAAGCAGGCTGTCCCCAGTGCCTCCTCATCCCCCTGCAGCCTGAAGGATGTCTGGCTGCATTACTAGGGGGAGGAAGGGCTTACCTTCCAGGTCCAGGAGGACCTGGACTAAGGTAAGCCAGAGGGAGGGGGTTGGCGGGTTTGCGGTGGAGGTGTCAGGCGGCGAAAAGAAGCCCATAGGCTTCTATAGGGTATCGCCACCAAAAGGTGGCGATACCCTTCACTGCGGTAACGAAGCGGCAGGGTTTTAATACATAGGAAAATGCGGTAAAACGGGGGGTTTAACGCATTTTCCCCTTAGTACATCCCGCCCAGAGTCTGGTTAAAGTTGCCGACAAGAATGAGTCATCTCCCATCCTTATCCATCTGCGCATCTAACAGATGTACAAATGTACAGAACAAATGTAAGATGGGCGGCTAGTAAAATGGAAGCACCTCTCTTTTTTTGTTTGTTGTCGCAAGCATGGAAAGTAAGGTGAAGGGGTTTCTTGAAGTGGGTCTCTTGCAGGAATACTAAATCACTCTTAGATTGGCAGGAGTCAAGCTTCCTAAAGAAGCCTGTTTGAATACCCCATATATGCAAATTATTGCATGTCACTCTGTTGTCCTGGTATTCCTGATTATCCTTAATATCTTGGACCTGTGCTAGAACTTGAAGTTCCTTGCTGAGATCTCAGTGAAAAGTAACCACCTCATCAATTTTAGATTCCAGGTGGTCGGTTCTATCGCCCAAGTCATTTATTTCAGTTTTAAGACACACAATTGCGGTACGTGCTTCAGATTCTACTGCATGAACAGATTTTGTTCTCTCCTGGTTTAATTGAAGAGTGAGTGTAGGTTCTATTGTGTCAGAGGTGAGTGGTCAGAGTCTTCTGAATCAGAAATATCTGGGTGTGAAGGGGTAAAACCAGCTTAGGGGTTGTCAGATGAGAAGGCACATTTTTGGAGGCATTGGCATGGGTCCACCCCGACTGCTTTTTGTTACTTTTATGCATAATGCCTCTAAGAGAGGCACAACAAGACATCTGCTAGGTGTAGTTAGGTAAATCATGTAGTAGCGGACAGTGGTGTAATTATCAGAAAAGATTCAGAGTCAGAAAATCCTGAGACTCAGGGTAGTTCCCGTTTCATATTACATTTCAAAGAAAAAAGGGTAGTCTCTGTAGTGACTGGCATTTGGAGATACAGAGGTTATTGTACATAGGGAAATTATGGGAGGAGTTTGTATTATTTCCTCCTGGGACCATTATATATCCAAAAAAGGCACACTAATGTAATGTAACACTGGGGTGTTTATATATTTAAAACAGGGACCTAGTTTGTGGACCATTCAGGTCATACATCCAGTTGATATGGAAGCTATTATAAGTGCACACAAGGAGGAGAGTCAGGAGGGGATTTACACAATCACAGGAGCACAGCCCCAGCACAAACTCACTAGTCCCAGGGACCTCAAAGGGGCATTTATATAGGCTCAGCAATGCATAGCGAGCTTTGAAGATGGTCACTGTTTCTGCACTGGCCAGGGGAAACTGCCTAACATGGCAATTTCTGCCCTCCATAAAAGAGCACTTCTACTCTGGTAGGTCTGCAGGGGTCCTCTCCAGTGCCGTCTTTCCCATTGGGCACGATGGGCAGTTGCCCGGGGGCCCTAGGACCTAGGGGCCCCCGGCCCAGCCTAATGGGAAAGATGGTGGCCGGGGTCCGGGAATCCGCTCACCCTCGCTGGGGGATCTGGGCAGGGGGATCAGGGCGGTGGCGGTAGCTAGAAGCCTGATTCGGCAAAGCTCTATTTGCCGGTGGGGCGGGAAGCGCTGTTGCATTTGAATAGACTGGCCGGACGCTGATTGGCTGAATTCAGAAAATCAGCATCCGGCCAGTCTTTGAAAAGGCAACAGCGCTTCCCACCCCGCCGGCAAATAGCGCTTCACCTCCTAGCTAGCAGTGAATTTAATTTCGGGGGTCCGTGTGCCGGGGTTCTGATCACCCTCACTGGGTGATCCGGCAGGGGGATCAGGGCATCGGTGGCGGTAGCTAGGAGCCCGAAGCGGCAAAGCGCTATTTGCCGGCAGGGGGGGCGAGAAGCGCTGCTGCATTTAAAATGACTCGCTGAATGCTGATTGGCTGAATTCAGCCAATCAGCAACCGGCCAGTCTTTTCAAATTCAACAGCGCTTCCCGCCCCCGCCGACAAATAGTGCTTCGCCGCTTCGGGCTCCTAGCTACCGCCACCGCCGCCCTGATCCCCTTCCCCAGCGAGGATGGTCGGATCCCCGCCACCCGGCCACCATCTTTCCCATTAGCGCTATTTGCCGGTGGGGCGGGAAGCGCTGCTGCATTTGAAAAGACTGGCCGAACGCTGATTGGCTGAATTCAACCAATCAGCGTCTGGCCAGTCTTTTCAAATGCAACAGCGCTTCCCGCCCCACCAGTTAATAGCGCTTTGCCACTTCAGGGCAGGCTCCTAGCTACCGCCACTGCCCTGATCCCGCTGCCCGGATCCCCCAGCGAAGATGATCGGATCCCCGGCCGCCGGAAGCTGACTGGCTGCCGCACGGAGCCAGAGAGGTGAGGGTTGGGGAGGTGACTGTGGGCTCCTGGGCAAACTAATTTGGGGAGGGGTTGCCCAGGGGCCCTTCCTAATGTTAAGACGGCCCTGGTCCTCTCCAGTGGTCTGTGTGTTTGTGTAAGCTCTGGAGCCTCTGGGGTTGCAGTGACAATCATGTCAAGGCCTCAGGAACTCAAGGCCAGGCAGCTACCAAACTCTAGTTCCCGAATTCAGGTTGTGAGGTAGGTTGCAACCTGCAAGAGCTTCTAAAAGCTCCCCAGCTCTGCTGTGCTACCCTGCTGGGTCTCTCACAGTGTTAACAGATGTGTGGGAGGCAAATAAAGCTTGCAGGTTCCCTTCAAAGCACAAATTGAATGGACTCAAGGTAGAGATCTAGTAAAACATGTCTTCCATTGATTCAGAGTAGTGGCTACAGTGTGCATCATTATAATGCTCTGGGGTCCCAGCTTGTAATGGTGGTAGTGCCTAATTGCCCATGCAGCCAGTATTATAGTATGATATGTGACCTTTGCTATGCATTATCCATGCAGACAGCCAGGCAGCATGTACAGTATCTGGATATCTGTTTATTATGCTCTTCTTCCTTTCAGGCAGTTGGTGTTAAAAGATTGCATAGGTGAGAACTTTGGAACAATGGGGGTGAAGTAATGAAAAAAGATCTAATAACTATGAATGAATGAAGCAGTGTTGTAGAAAAGGCCACAGGTGATAGACAGGCCACAGATGACAGATGATAGACAAAGAAATAGAGGAAAACTATAACATTATACTGTACAGTAGATGGCAAAAAGTAATACTGGATGGGTAAGGCTAAAAATTGCATGGGAGTTGGGATTGACAGGATAAACAATGACATTCAGAGGCAAAACGTTGTCTGAAAATATTAATATCAGGAATATAAAATCACAAAAGGGCAGCAAATATTAACAATTAAATGTCAGCAGAAGAAGAAACCAGAGTACTTGCAGAAAACAGAATAATACTGCCTCCTTCTTGCAATAACATGCAAGAAGGAGGCAGTAAATGAGAAAGATAGAAGCTGGAGAAAATGGTCAAAAGTAATGCGAATTGCTAAGAAGTCAGTGTAGGAAACTCAAGCAGGTAAAATGCTGTATATGTAGGATCAAAAGTCCATAAAAATAAAAAGGAGTAGAAAGGAAGTATAGTACATGGAGAAAATATGAATTAAAGAATAAAATAAATGATACATGGACAAATAACCTTTGACCCAGACCGCACATGCGGCCATCCCCAGTCCCTGACACATCATGACTAACTGGCCCGGTATCCAGCACAAGGTAAGCAGTGGTAACTGCTATCCGCTCACCACAGGCAGCTCATAACTCCACCCGCTCTGATCGCGGGCTACACTACAGCTCTCCCTGCTATATGTTTTTTTTCCATTCTTTTCTCTGCTATACCTCACGCCGACAGGCAGGCTGGTAACGCTCACTTGCTACCAATGCACCTGCAAATAGCAAGCACCAGTTTACCAACCAGCCAAGTGTAAGACGTCTCCATACTTATCTCATCACATCCCCCACTCCTGGAGTACTCTCATCAACCAAGGGGGGGTAACGGATTTACCCTGCACTGAGTACATTTTAACAGGGTATCCTAACCGATCCCTTTGACTATGACAGCAGATGCTTAAACCATTTGTATATTAGACTCTATACATACAGATTGGACACAGCTCGCTCACTAACTCTGAGGGGGTCAGGATGACCCTGATAGTCAGAAACAGCAGCTGGTTTTCTTTACAGCTGTGGAGTTATTATACTATCTATATTTCTTTGGTTACCACTGCAATTTACTAGATGCCACGGGGTGACTTTTTGGCTAATTGATGCCTAAATTGGAAAATATATTTATTTATTGATTAATAACAGGAGTAATTTCAATATTACTCCTTCAATTGGGTGTTTGGGCTTTAGCAGAAGAGAGGCCTATCCCTCCATGGTCTTAACCATACTCTCAGTAAATTAACTAGAGTGCCCTACCATTGACAGAGAATTTATATCTTTAAAACCTCTAATTTATCTGGTCCAATTAAGGCCAGAGAGGATATTGACTAATTGTTACAAAGTCACTTAAGGCCCCACATACACTAGGGCGACTTGTCCTTAGGACAAGTCACCCCCGACTTCCCCCTGAGCTTCCCCGGCTGCTCCCCGGGGGAGCTTGATTAGATTGGCACTTGATGTGCCATTTTTTACATGTGCTAAATCGTCTCGATTAATCACATGTAAAAAAAACCAGGGAGCAGGGGGGGGGGGGGGGCTACAGAGCAGGGCTGCTGGTGGGAGCAGGGGGGGCTGGGGACGCTGCGGGGGACACAGGCGGCATAGAGCCGGGCAGAGGGAGCCGGGAGCTGTCAGTGCTAGAAAAAAAAGCCTATACAATGAATGGGCAGCCTGTGATTGGCTGAGCGCTCTCTCAGCCAATTGCTGACTGGCTGAGAGAACGCTCAGCCAATCACAGGCCGCCCATTCATTGTATGGGCTTTTTTTTTTATTCAGTAGTACTGACAGCTCCCGGCTCCCCCTGCCCGGCTCTATGCCGCCTGTGTCCCCCGCAGCGTCCCCAGCCCCCCCTGCTCCCTCCACTGCCGCGCCGCCCCACTAGGTCCCAAGTCGGGTGGTCGGACGTGCAGCAGGTCCGACCACCCGACGCAGATCCGATGCGCATGGGACCGCGCATCGGATCTGAGGGGACATCAAAACTAGGCGATTTTGGTCCGATTTCTGCCAGATCCGACTGATCTGGCCGAAATCTGACCAAGATCGGCTAGTGTATGGGGGCCTTTACATATCCCTGCCAATCTTTTCTTGTACAGTAAGAACCATCACTCCTTATAAAACTCATTCACTTACTGACGATTATAAGAATTGAGTATACAGTTTGGTCTTTGGCAGTGACCCTGTTAACTGTACACTTATGAATGTTATATGTAATTTGTTTGCATGTCCAACCCTATATTTTATAAGTGATTAAATAAAAGTTACATTTTAGTATAATAATCTTTTCTGATACATGTAAAAGGAGTGCACCCAACAAAAAGAGAGAACTTTCTTTCCTCTGGTTAACTGTACCATTTTACTCTCAGGGGAGCACCGCCACTTCAAAAATGGCCTATTGGACAGCAATAAACCTAATTTATGTGGACAAAATCTATTCTCACAAACTCTCTTAAAATATAAAAAAGAAATTGTGTTGCAACTTGTGCTCAGGTACTATCCCAACCTACCTTTCTCCCCATTTAAATTGTAATACTAGTACTAATTCAGTTAGGTAGCACATCTAATTCTTGGTAGCTAGGGTGTGCAGTCCAGCCCTCCTTGCCGTGCATCACTGCCAGTGTTTCTGCTATGAAAATGCAATTTTTTCCTCACAGTCCCAGTTGCCGGAGAAAATGAAGGAGGAGCTGTTGCCGTGTCAGGTTCCGCTTGAGCTGACAATTTTCTCACCAGCAGGTCTGCAGCCTTGTGTTCACCGGAAAGAGAGATTCAGGGGGAAATTTACTAAGATGAATTCGTGAAAAAAATTATTTTTTGGGGGCGTATTTGTATTTTTGGCATTTACTACGCCAAAAATACGAATTTTCGTATTTGTATTGATGGGACATTCGTATTTGTATTTACAAATATGAATGAATACACCATTGATACAATACGACAGAAATCACCATTCAAAATAATGGTGGTTCCTGATTTACTAAGCGGCCGTATTGAAAAAAAGGCCGCTAATTAGCGTAAAACGCCCGCGAATGGCCGGGCAAATACGACAGGAAAATACACCTTATTTTCCTGTCATATTTGCAGGCTTCAGTGTAAAATAAATAAATCAAATAAAAAAACGGCGTGGGGTCCCTCCCACAGCTGTAACTAGCACCAGGCTGAAAGAGCTGGGGCTGATATAAAAAAATCAGGAAACCCGGCAAATAGGGGTTCCCCGATTTTTTAAAACTAGCCCCAGGCTCCAGGTCCGGGGCTGGTTCCAAAAATACGGTGGACAAAATGAGTAGGGGTCCCCCGTATTTTAAGAACCAGCCCCAGGCCAAACCAGCCAGCAGGGTAATGTCACAGCTGGGGGACACTTATTATATAAGGTCCTGCAGTCAAAACATTGATCTCTACTGACCAGTCAGCCTGGCCAGGGGCCCTGGGGAAGTGGGGACCCACCCAATACAGGGGTCCCCCCTCCAGGACTTACCTGACCAGGCTGAAGATGGGGCTGTCCCCGGTGACCCTGGGCAGTGGTCACCGGGCTGATGAACTTGTGTAAAAAAAAGAATAAACTAAAATATTGTTTAATACTGCGGAACTATGAGTCCCAGCAAGCCTCCCCTGGACTTTGTCCGCTATTGGCCTGCTTGCGGCACCTATCGGCCAATCCGGAGCCGCTAGGCCACAAGCCGGCCAATAACAGTATTCAGGGGCGGAGCCGCACAATGTAAACAAACACACATGCAGCTCTGCTCAGTCCGACTTGGTTTGCGTTTCTCGGTTTATTTTTTTCCCAAGGCACCTGGACTACTGTTTGATAGAAGAGGACAGATCTTCGCCATAGGATGCTTGTAAGTATAATTTCCTTCCACAGGTCCCCTATGGATTACTTTGGACCCGGACCCTGACACGGATGCCGACATGGACCCGGACACTGTAACGGACCCGGACCAGGACACTGGACCAAGACCGAGGGCTACCTACGGGCTCAAGATAGGTAAGTATCAGTATATATGGGCGTTGGATGTGATAAAGCTTTATTTTTCTTGTGTGTCAATGTGTGTTTATTTGACTATTTTTACTACTGTGGAACTACAAGTGCCAGCAGGCCCTTTAATGCCCCGCATGCTGGGACTTGTGGTTCTCCAAGTCCTAGCTTGCTGGGGCTCATATTTCCACAGTATTTAACAATAGTTTATTCTTTTTTTTAACACAAGTTCATCAGCCCGGTTACCACCGCCCAGGGTCACCGGGGACAGCACCAGACTTCAGCCTGGTCAGGTATGTCCTGGAGGAGGGGGGGGTGATTCCTTTATTGGGGGGTCCCCAGTCCCCCAGGGCCCCTGGCCAGACTGACTGGTCAGTAGGGATGAATGTTTTGGCTGCTGGACCTTATATAATAAGTGTCCCCCGGCTGTGACATTACCCTGCTTTTGGCCTGGGGCTGGTTCTTAAAATAGGACCCCTACTCATTTTTTCCACCGTATTTTGGGAACCAGCCCTGGACCTGGAGCCTGGGGCTGGTTTTAAAAAATCGGAGAACCCCCTATTGGGGGGGGGGCACACCACTTTTTTTCATTTATTTATTTTACCATTTTTTTTTTATACTCTGCAGCCTGCACGGATCTGACTGATTCATGCAGACTACCTATAAGAACTTGCATTAGCGGCCTTATATACGCCCGCTAATACGAATAGTTACGTCATCGGAGGGTTACAAAGCAGTCGTATTTGACTGCTTTGTAAATTCCCATCCGGAATACGACTTTGCATACAGCTGAAACAGCCGTATGCAGTCGTATTCATTCATATTAAGAATACGAATACGAGATTTCGTATTCTTAGTAAATTTCCCCCTCAACGTAGGCTTTAAAGCTAGGATCAAGCACGGTGAACAAAATGTAGTGTTCCGGTTTCAACAGATTGACCACCCTTGAATCCAAAGAGCATGAATGGTTCCATCCACAAGTCCCACATACTTAGCAGAATCGCTCGATTTTACCTCCTTCTTCACTATCTCCAGCTGCTTCTGCAAAAGTCTGTTGAGTGGAATGACCTGACTGGCATATTGCCAGTTTTATGTTTCTCATTAGATAATGAAAACTATTTTGTGGATACTAATTTATGCTTCTTGCATTTTACATGCACTCTGTGACATTTGGCATTTGCCTTAGCAAACAACGTAGATGGAATTGCATAGTCAATGTTATGAGTAGTGGGAGCAGCTTCAGCACTAAGACATGTTCTTGATCTTTCTTTAACTTTCACTGTTTTTCCCTCCAAATCTTTATCCATTTCACATTTAGAAAGTGACAGCACAAAATTATTTGTCAGAGAGTGGCAGCACCTAGTTATATGGCAGAGAGTGGCAGCACCTAGGTATATGGAAGAGAGTGGCAGCACCCAGGTATATGTCAGAGAGTGGCAGCACCCAGCTTTAAGGAAGACAGTGGCAGCAACCAACTTTAGGGCAGACAGTGGCAGCACCGAGTTATAGGGCATACAGTGGCAGTACACAAGAAATAACGATAAATTGCCCCTCGGCAATGTTCAGGCGCTGCGTATGTTCTCCCTCTACAAATCAAGCAGCAGTTAGGTTTAGGGATTGTCAGTCCCAATGTGAAAAAGCAAAAAAGAAAAATGGAAACTGCGCTATTTGAGGAACGATTTCTACAATCAGATGTTATGAATAGTATAAATTTAATAGCATATATCTTTATACATAAAAATAATACTGTAATTGATAAAAATGACAAGTGCCTCATATGCACAGATTTAACCTCCCAACCGGTTATTAAGTGTACACTTTATGTGATTTTAATTTAATTGTTATTTTTATCAATTACAGTACTATATTTATGTATAAAGATATATGCTATTAAATTTATACTATTCATAACATCTGATTGTAGAAATCCGTACACAGTTATAGGGTACACAGTGGCAGTACACAGTTATAGGGTACACAGTGGCAGCACACAGTTATAGGGTACACAGTGGCAGTGCCCAGTTATAGGACAGAAAGTGGCAGCACCAAGTTAAAAAGCAGACCAGCCCCACCCAGTTATAGGGCACATAGTAACAGTATCGAATTATAGACCAGATAATGGCAACACCCAGTTATAGGACAAACAGTGGCAGCACCCAGTAACAGGGCACATAGTGACAGTAACTAATTATATGGCATACAGTGGCATCACCCAGTTATAAGGCAGAAAGGCAGCACCCAGTTATAAGGAATTCAGTGGCAGCACCTAATTATAGGGCAGACAGTGGCAGCAACCAGATATAGGGCAGACAGTGGCAGCACCCAGTTTTAGGGCAGACAGTGGCAGCACCCAGCTTTAGGGTAGTTAATGGAAGCACCCAGTTATATGGCAGACAGGCAGCACTCAAGTATATGACAGACCAGTCACCCCTGGACTGATGAGTAGAGCAGACAGGGCACCCTGGATTATGACAGCAGACCCACCCAACGCCACCACCCACAAACAAAGGCCCATCCTGCACACTCTCTAATGCTGGAGTGAAGATGGCACCGACCAGTGGGGAATTACTGTATATACTGTAGGATCCAAAACCCGCGAGAATCTGACCGAGGGAAGATTACATCTTGCCTTGCTCTGGGATCCAAGTCTAGGGAGAAACCCAGAGCTGGGCTCGGATACTGCCATGGATCGTTGGAAAAGTTAAGGGGGCTTGGATTTCATCAAAACCATGTGCACTACCGGTGGGGAAAATGTAACATTTGCGGAGAGAGTTAGATTTTATTGCAATGCATTAAAACTGAAATCTAAATTGCAGTGTAAAACAAACAAGCTAGTATATACTCCGCACAGAAACAAAATATTTCTCCTAAAACAAACTCTCTCTACAAATATTACATCTGACCCCTGCAGTGCAGCATAGTTTTGCCCACTTTGAAAACGAATTTGTCCTGTGACTCAGGGGTAGATGTATGAAGCAGTGATAAGGGAGGAGAAACGAGCCAGAGGAGTGGCCCATGGCAACCAATCAGCACTGAAGTAAACTCTATAAATTTGTATACTATAAAATTATACAGAGCAGCTGATTGGTTGCCATGGGTCACTTCTCCTCTTGGTAACTTTATAACTGCTTCATACATCTACCCCCAAGTCTGAAAAATGTTCAGTGTTACTGTATAAGAGGAGAAGGAGAGTCCTAGTGGGGTAAGCCATCTTGCTATGACACCCCTGAGTTTTGTTAACATGCTGACACTGGTATGTTTCTCAGTGATGTTGTTAGATATGGAATGTTCCATAGTTCTGCTGCTGAAGGGGATACACTCACCCAGTGGGCTGTTACAGTCTAGTGAGTACAATGGTCAAAAAATTTGTTTTTTTTACACCTCCTGTACAAGTGAAAAATTTCTGTTCCGGTAAAATAGAGTTGAATTTGATAGTGGGGACACAGGTCCTCAATAATCCTCCTAAAACAAGATGCATGAATGTCCAACCAGCCATACCAAACTTCGTACTGCCCCATGAGTCAAACAATTTAATGTACTAACTTTTACCTCCTACAACTACAAACATACTCATCCTCCTTTTCCCTGTAGTGCCCTCGGGCCCCTGATCTAGTTCTTGATTAATGAAAACATTCTTGGTTATAGTTTTCTATGAGGTTGTTTGGTTTATAAAACTGTCACCCTGTCTGCCAATGCAGTGTCACTGGATGGGCCATGTTTACAGTTGAATTCCCGCGTGTTTGTGCCACCCTCTGATATCATTTAGCTTAGTCAGCCATCTAGCTCATTGCCACCCTCTTGCCCTAAACTGAACAAAAACAATATTGTGTGCTGTTATCTGGTCAAAATGTATTGGAAATGATTGGTACAGAGGTTCATAATACGTGTAGGAACAGAAACAGGCCAAAATTACATAATGTCAGCAGCTTTTTGTATTTTTTTGGATATAGATCCAAAGTCAAAACATGTCAGGGTGGTTTTGTTCAAATTCGAATCAAAATGAAAACAAATCCAAACCCAAAACACGAGGGTCGTGGACATCTCTAATTATAATGTAGCAGAAGAGTACAGTAGAGTAGAGGCCTTCAATATTGCAATCACTTCATGTAAATAAGCCTTATCTCTAATACATGTGCAAAAGTTTTAATCAGTGAGTTGAGAAAACTTTCTCTCTCCAACTTAAAAAATAAACTTTTTACAAGCTCTGTAGAATCCCTGAGGGACAAAACATCCCATGATATAACAATGGGAGCCACAGTTACTGTTCATTCACTGTGACCAAGCCAGCATCTCTCAGCACTTGATAAAGCAGATAATACAGATTCGATGGTGGCATACTTGTGTAGGTAAATATATGGCAATAAAGAAGAAATGTTGTAATACTATCTGCACTTTTACCTATTATGAGACTACAGTATATGTTTTCTAGTGATCTAGGAAATGTGAACTGTTATTGACCCTGAGGAATGAGTTGGAGAAACACTGATATCGATAGTATTTTTTCTGTCTATTGGATGGAATAAATGCTTGCTGTTAGGGCAGTTGCATACAGGTTTCTTTGTTTTAGTTTGATTTTTTACCTGTTTTGATTGTCATAGTCAGACTTAGTAATTACACCAGCACACATTCAAATCTACAGTTTGAGTCTGCCATATCTGAAATGCTGGAGGCCAGAAGTATTTGGATTTCTAATTTATTTATAGTTTGGAATATTTGCATTTCATAATGAGATACATATTTTGATAATGGGATCCAACTCTAAATACAAAATGCATTTGTGTTTCATAGATACCTTATACACATAGGGGTGATTCTGGTTGTTTTGTAAAAGCAAACTCCTTCTTTAATGGACAAAACCATGCTGCACTGCAGGTGGGGCAGATGTAACGTGCAGAAAGTTACATTTGGGTGAGTTATTTTCTTTCTGTGCAGAGTAAATACTGGCTGCTTTATTCTTACACTGCAATTTAGATTTTAGTTTCAACACGCCCCACCCAAATCTAACGCTCTCTGCACATGTTACACCAGCCCCACCTGCAGTGCACATGGTTTTGTCCATGAATGAAGAAGTTTGCTTTTGCAAAACAACCAGAATCTCCCCCCATAGTCAGAAGTTATATTTTTACCATATTTTATAATCCCGTGCATTTAAACAAATCTTGTATACATTGAGCTATTATTATGATTTTGGATTGTCAGAGTATAAACTCACCATCGGGTATCCCTTTGGTCCCACCTGCTGTTGATATACTTAAATATATAACTTATATAACCTTATCTAACAACTTATCCTAAAATAAAGACACGACACAAGTGCTGGCATTTCAAAACAGAATGTCAAATTTATTTGACAAATTAAACTAAGACTATGAATGGTGGCGGCGCCAAAGAACGGTCATTATAAGAAGGAGGGGGTTAAAGATCATTAAGTCATACACACAACGCTGGATGACCACTCTCCCTGGTCAACCACCAGGCCTGGTGGTGACGGCCATCCCCCGGGCAGAAGCGTGGCCCATGACAATCGTTGTCGAGGGAGAGTGTACCCCACTACCTACACACACACAGAGTTCTTAAAGCATGATCGTTCTTTACCGCCGCCGAAGAGGAAAAGAAAAACAGGGAAGGGTGGGTGGGGCTTCTTGGACAGGGGCAGATCACTCTAACAGCGTGATCCTTCCTACCCTGCTTAGACCCTCCCCCCTGTTCTGATAGGCCTTGTGCCCATCCTCATCAACATAGTCATGTGACCAACAGCAGAGTGTACCCTGTGAGAACCCTTAGTGGTTTATGTCACTTCAGGCTTAATCAGCCTTCTGTGTTTCTTTTTGCTTATCACATTTTCATATACAGTATGGGACACACAACCTGTAATATCATCTATAGTCAGTGACATATAGAACAAGTGTTCTAACCATATAAGACATTGCTGACACAAACAGGGATATCCTATTATCCCTAATAAAACAGTGGGTACAAAAACTTTCATTTTCACAATTTTTCCCGTTGTTTTACTGATGTTTTATTTCATTGTGCTATCCAATATGGATCACCCGATCAAAAGCATACAATTTAATGAAAACACAAAGGTGAAAATTAGGGGTTTTCGGCATCTTGGAAAATGATATACACAATATGATTAGTTGCCCAGATAAAGCTGACTGCGAAATGAGCATACTCCATCAAGCAGCTTCACGTCTCAAGGAGTCATGCTTTTTAAACATGCACTGTAACTTGTGATTGATTAAAAGAAATATTGTATTGCTAATAATGGGGCAGATGTATTAAGCCTGGTGAAGAGATAAACTGGAGATAAAGTGGAAGGAGATAACGCACCAGCCAATCAGATCCCAACTGTCATATTTCAAACACAGCTGATTGACTGGTGCGTTATCTCTTCCATGTTATCTCCACTTTATCTCCAGTTTATCTCTTCTCCAGGCTTAATACATCTGCCCCAATCTGTTTCCTAGTGCGCCAGCCAGATAAATGGTACCGCTATATCATTAAATGCAGTATTAACTAGATGTGTGATGACGCTGTATATAGCACACAGGATTGACCATAAGAGATCAAGGTGGCTAATGAATCACACAGAGTCACACAAGTGACTGATTGATACTGTTTGTAGGAATCTATGATTGTTATACTTATAAATTAATATACAATGCAGCACTATACTTTTACACCAGCCTAGTCCCTGCATTTTCTGGTGTGAGGGGGAGAGAACCCCCCCCCTTTAAACAACCAGCTATATCTTCGGAACCAACTGACCCATTTACATGTGGGCTTCAAATGATTTTGGTCCCGAGAAACTGGGCCGTCTGGTTCCAGAGAAATCTGTCCTCAAACAACATGAACAGCCATAAAATTACATTTCCGAAATGAAAAAAAAATGGGTTTACCCGCAATATCTCTAGAACCAATTAACCTATATGGCCTGGTATCAGATTGAAGGCCTAGCAATTTGGGTTTGACTGAGATCAACCTCAAGCTTCTGTGATGCCGGAGGGGGAACTGGCAGCCTTTGGAATCGGGTGGGGGTCAGAATAAGCGGGTCCCATGTTATCCTATGGGGAAAACATTCCAGTTTGCCTGGAGGTATCTCCGGTTCCTGGGGGGCTAGTGATACGGGGCTGGGCTCGTTGGAAATCCCTGACCCTCAGCTACAGGGTGCACGGAGGATTAGCATTTATTTAGCAATACTGTGGTGTATTAACACTGACAAGCAGTGTAACAGAACATTTAACATTGCAGCTGCAATAAATCATTCAAATTTAAGCGCTGCAAGACAATTGTCAATTGGCATTTAGCTGTAATACAGCCGTGTATGGGAACATACAATACTGTAGCTATATAAAGCCAACTAAATTTACTATCCCATAAAAATATATGCTTGTAGGAGCACCAATTTATTTGAACACAAAAATGTTAAAAATATGAATGACTACTTACCTGTCTGGATATTAACATATAATAACCTTTTACGAGCACTGACCAATTGAAAATAATCAGTGGAGAAATTGTACCATCTATCTGTGTGATAATAATGTGGTGATGCCGGGATCCCAATCCCAGGATCGGCCAACCTACCAATCCGATTCTATCACCAGCCCCCACCAGCTGTCGCCAGCCATCAGAAGGGGGCATGCGCATGCATGACGCTCACATGCCCCATACCGACAGAGCTCCCTGCCAGTCTCCACCGCTGCCCCAAACCCCCCCTATCCCTGCCTATCTCCTGAAGAGGAGACGGTCAGGGTCATGCTGCCCAGCCGCCGAGTGACTGGGACGTGCATGCATGTTAGACGCAGGCACGTCCCAGTCTGATGGAGTCCCTCTCTACCAGCCCTCACCAGCTGGGAGGTTCTGGCGAGTGCTGAGAATGAAAGAGAGGGGCTCATCTGTATATACAAATGTAGATGAGCCCCAAAGCAGTTAGTAAGAGATACTATACTTGCTAAAGAGGTAGGAAATGGTGCTGATGTGAATGTAAATCTATCTCTCATTCCTTTTTCCCCAAAAAATGTAACCGTCTAATTTAGGCTAAGTGAAATGAGGGAGACTGTTAGACTAATGTGGGAGAGAGGGAGATTGCTGTTATTTCAGGGAGTCTCCTGCAGAATGCAGGAGGGTATGCAACTATGCTATGTATAACTGTAGAATAGAAATCCATTTTGTGCTATTAACCATTAGTAACTACAGGTGAAACTCAAAAAATGAGAATATCGTTCAAAAGTTCATTTATTTGAGTAATTCAACTTAAAAGGTGAAACTAATACAGTATATTATATAGACTCATTACATGCAACGTGGGATATTTCAAGCCTTTATTTGTTATAAATTTGATGATTAGGGCTAACATCTTAGGAAAACTCCAAATCCAAAATCTCAGAAAATTTGAATATTGGGAAAAGGTTCAATATTTTAGGCTTAAAGTCCAACACTTTGATCAGCTAATTAATCCAAAACACCTGCAAAGGGTCACTGAGCCTTTACATAGTCTCTCATTCTGTTTCAGTAGAATTCATAATCATGCGGAAGATTGCTGACCTGACAGTTGTGCAGAAAACCACCATCATTGACAACCTCCACATGGAGGGAAAATCTTACACACGGAGTCAAAGTTAAAAGTATGGAAGAAAAAGGTGCACAAGCAGCAGGGATGGCCGCAGCCTGGAGAGGATTGTCAGTAAAAGGCCATTCAAACATAGGAGCCTCAAAAGGAGTGGACCAAGGCTGGAATTAGTGCATCAAGAGCCACCACACACAGATGGATCGCGGACACTGGCTTCAAATTCCTCTTATCAAGCCCCTCCTGAACAACAAACAACGTCTTACCTGGGCTAAAGAAAAAAATAACTCGTCTGTGGTGCAGTTGTCCTCTTTTCTGATTACAGCAGATTTTGCCTCTCATTTGGAAATCAAGGTCCCAGAGTCTGGAGGAAGAAGGGAGGCATACAATCCAAGATGCTTGAAGTCCAGTATGAAGTTTCCACAGTTTGTGTTGATTTAGGAAGCCTTGTTATCTGCTGGTGTTGCTCCACTGTGCATTATTGAGTCCAGAGTCAATGAAGCAATCTACTAGGACATTATAGAGCATTAAACATTCTAATGGCAGATGTGTGACCTTTGGCATGTGTAACATGATAACTTATCAACTAAAACACTTAAAACCAGAAATAAAGACTCGGAGACATAGGTTTGGCAGAAATTGGTAGCTGAATATATTTGAAAGAATTTAAGCTAGTTTTTGTTTTATTATTTAATTAATTTAATTTAATTTGATTTAATTTGGTGGCCAGAAAGAACGGCTCTAAATCTAAGCTCCACACCAAAACTATCCTGCATAATTCGGCCTAACTCAGAAACAGCGGTATCCACTCCACCTACTACATTGGCAACCCACCCAGCCAGATGGGGTCGCTGTCCCCGAGTGGGTGATCCAGCGAAGGCCTAAGCCAATGAGAGGCGAGCGCACCGAAAACAAGGCAAATGTGCAGCAAACATATTTAAAGCAAACATTAAAAACTATGGAATTGCCGTTCTTTCCCGCCAAAGCGAGGCCCCGCCCCGCCACCAAACTAAAGCAACCGAGCAACGACTTTTAGCAGATCCTCAACAAACAAGAATAAACCTGCCCTCACAAGGTGAACCCCGTCAGGCCTGAAAAGCTGGTGATGTCTAAACCGTATACGCTCATGTGGAACCACAGCACCACCAGCCAGCAGAACCCAACGTGCTTTAGCCGAATTCAACTTTTTTCTGGACTCATCAATAGCCCTACAATCCCTAGCGCCTCTCCAGCATAGGCGAGGGACAATAAAAGACCACATCAATGTGCACCTGGGCCATGCAGCTTTGATTGCGGCCAGATCATTCAGGATCAAGGCCTGCAGCTCCAACTGGGACATTTTCCCAAGGTCATTGCCATCTAATTGCAGCACCAATACTTCTGGCAACCCATGCAACTTCACATTTTCCAAGAGGTAAGCCCTTAGCTTGCGCCAGGACATCCCTCTCACACCAAGCCAACGCACCAGGTGACAACAATCTCACAAGGGGCTATCCCCTGAAGCCACAAGCCTACCCGACCAGTAGATGAAGGAATGACCTACCACCCAGACCTTACGATTGTCATTGCCCACACCTGGAGGAAAGAATTGTATAAAGATTCATTGATATCGTTTTAAAGGACAGGTAAATGCATTTTATTATGAGGATCTGCCAAAAATAATTTTTTTTGGGAATGGTACACAAATTTGGTGCAATAGAACTGTTTCAATCACAATTGAAGCCACTCCTAGACACAAAAGGTATGATAATGAACAGGGGGAGGGAAAGGTAATGGACTGGGATGTAGGTAAACAGGGGATTACTCGGCTGCAGGAAAAAATGTCTGGACCTGCTGAGGGACTCTTAATTGGAGCCGAATTAGCCAAATTAGTAATAAGACGAATTCAGTCCATCAGATCAGGTAAAAAAGCATGAAAACTCCGGACGCTGGCCCAACAACAGAGCGTAGCTAATCCCCGAGTAGGGTGACTAAAAAGGAGGGGGGTAACACAGGAGTACAACTGATCAGCTGGAAACCATACATTCACAGATTATCATGGCATAAGATGTGGACAAATGTATTTCCTATAGCTAGCCGAGCGCCATCTACCTAACGCCTTGATGTCCTGCACCGGCCAACCTGCTCTAGCCACGGATGTTGCTGCGCCTATCCTAAAGGAATGGGTGCCAAAGTCCCCCGGTGAAAGGCCCATCCCGCTCAAGCAATGCCGCAACATCCAATTGAATTGGTACTTGGTCAATGGCAGTTTATCGTAATGCAGCAGCCACGACCCTCCTACAGCCGGTCTAACCTGGGCATACTGACTCGCCAAAGCCACCGGGCAAACCGATGCAGGCAACACGGGGGGTATTGACACCCAAGTCCCTCTCGCCAGTTGATCTGTTTTAGAGCGCCTAATCCTACACCAAAGAGCCTGATCCTCTATGCGAACATCAGTACCCAATCATACAATCTCAATTGATTGTAAAATTAATTGTATGCAGATTGTGTGCATATCGTGTGTACACAATCATACAATCACACAATCTCCCGGCCCTGGGATATTGGAGGATTGGTGCTCTGATCTGACGTGCTGCACGTCAGATCAATTGGGATTGGGAGCAGATTGCATGTGCTTTTAAGCACATGCAATCTGTCTTTAGATGGCTCATACAACCAGATTCATGTGACACTCCCTCCCTGACTAGCAGAGAAAAGAGGTGCAGCTTCCGGGTGGATTGTGGCAGTGAAGATGCTGGGAGCTGTAGAAGCATCCAAGCGGGAGGCTGAAGAGAGCGGTGGACGTCCTTTTGCCCAATTCTGTCACTACTCTGAAAACAGTTTTCAGAGGATTGCTGCATTCGGGCTATTTAATAATGGCATAACACAGCAGACGTGAGCAGATTGGTAGTTTCTGGCAACCTGTAAATAAAAAATAAAAATAAAATGGATTTTTGGTAATCGTATCCTTTTGATCCTAGTAGGCCAGCCCCCTATTTAAATGACTCTTCAATCCTACAAAATCATGCAGCAGATGGATTGTATGACAGATTGTGAGTACATTGTGGGTGACATTCTATGGGATGAGATTTGCGTTTTTTGGCGTCAATTAGTAAACAAAATGGCGATATCGCATTTTTCCGTCAAATCGCCTATTTAATAGGATGCGCTAAGGGACTGAAATCGCATATTATGTGCGTTAACGCATGCGGTTCAAAAGTGCGAGATTAAATCGCATTTATATCGCATCCAGATGTTTTCGTACAGAAAAGTATACAAATCGCTTATTTAATGCAATGCGTTTTCGCAAATCGCACTTTTTAGGTGTCTAATAATCGCACTTATTTCAGACCAGGTTCTGTTTGGCGATTTGGCCCAGAACTCATTTTGGTCAAGTGCACACATGGTTAATTTCACCACAGGTGCCCTCATTTTCACTCACAAACACCCCTACATAAACCCCAACA
This sequence comes from Crinia signifera, assembly GCF_055691185.1. Classification (NCBI taxonomy): domain Eukaryota; kingdom Metazoa; phylum Chordata; class Amphibia; order Anura; family Myobatrachidae; genus Crinia; species Crinia signifera. Next base: position 243,328,435 of record NC_139222.1, on the reverse strand, counting down.
TCATTAAGGACACCTGTAAGTGTTTGAGACATGGAGATTTTGCAGAGTGGTTTGGAGTTGCTTATCTGTGATGTGGCCCATTTGGAGGAGCTGCGCAGGAGGGAGGAAGCTGCGCGCCAGATCCAGGTAGCCCCCCGACTACTGGGTACCCCACGTATGTATCGTGCTCGGCTGTACCTGGAATCCCTCTCGGATCAACAGGTTGTGGGGATGTTTAGGCTGAACCGCATTAACCTGTTGGACTTATATGAGCAGGTGAGAGATGATTTGGACCCTTTTGGGGGAGCCAACTATGCAGTGTCTGGGCTGCACAAATTAATGTGTGCCCTCTACTATTTGGCCACAGGCTCCACTCAGTCTGTGACCTCATGGCCCTTGGGGGTATCACAGGCCACTTTCTCTAAGCATTTTACTCAAGTGTTACTTGCTTTAAAGAAGTTGTGGCGGACATACATCAGATTCCCCAGTTCTGAGCTGGAGTGGCAGGACCACAAGTTGGCTTTCTATAGACTCTCAGCATTCCCTCATGTGCTGGGAGCTATAGACTGCACACACATTGGAATTATGGCACCGCACGTGCGGGGCCACGTCTACGTCAATAGGCGTGGGTGGCACTCCCTGAACGTGCAGGTTGTATCCAATGCTCACCTGAAAATCCTGAGTGTTGTCACAGGCTTTCCTGGGAACTGCCATGACGCCTATATTCTGAGACACTCAGCCCTCTGGAACAGATTTACCGACCACCAAATGCCAGAGGGCTGGCTACTAGGTAAGTACCTTTTTCATATTACCCTGTCTGTCCTTATTTGTACCTGCTCTAATGTGTGTGTTTCCTGTTTCACAAGCATATTGCTCTTCTAACAGTGTGTCCTGTTTGAAAGAAACACATACCTTACCATATAAGGCAATCACTTCCTATCTGTGTTTTAGGTGACTCAGGATATGGTTGTGTTTCCTGGCTCATGACACCTTTGCGCTCCCCAGAGGGCCCTGCACAGCACCGGTATAATGAAGCCCACATTGCAACCCGCAATGTGGTGGAGCGCACATTTGGCGTTTTGAAGAGTCGATTCCGGTGTTTGGACAGGTCGTCGGGTACGCTGCTTTACCACCCTGCCAAAGTAGTGATGATCATCCAGGCTTGCTGCATGCTGCACAACATAGCCCTGTCCCAACCTGCCTATGTGGAGGAGGAACATGCAGCAGTCGTGCAGGAAGCCCAACCTACCACACCTCGGGTAGTGAGGGGTACGCAGAGGGGGAATCTGGTGCGCACACACATCATCAGCCGTTACTTTTCTGGTAAGCACATGTGCCCTGAACTCCAAAATGTACCTGTGCTGTAAGTGTACTCCTAAACAAATTTTTGACCAATACCATCTGCTTCCACCCACATTTAGCCTAATACACAGAGCCCAACGGATGCAGCTGGTGGTGCTGACCTATCCCTTGCTGGTATCAAGCTTGTAAGTACATTTGATACATGTATGAATGAAGTTTGCAGTAAAACATGGCTCACTGGTGTTGTGGAACTACACGTGCCAGCATGCCCTGACACACTATAACCATTACAGTCCAAACCATGAGTGTCAGAGCCTGCTGGAATATGTAGATCCACAACCTTTGACGGGCCAGGAGTTACCCCAGACTACTTTAGTGCAATCCCATTGTCATATACCATTACAATATGTTATAATTCACACAATAATTGTTTAAAAAATAATACACAGACACAATGGTATGCGGTTAGACATTTTTACTGCAGTCTACTTTGTCAGACGCAATCTGCATTTTTGCAGGTGAAACATAAAAACTGTGGGGGCATGTTACAAGATGTATTGGATATTACAAAACTAGCAAACATATGAGCTACCTTCTGCCAGCATCAGGCAACCCTACACCACTTCTAGAACCTGCACCAAGCCCACCACGGGTCCTAATACTCCGACGGGGTGGGGAAGTGGGGGAGCCACTTATTGGGGTGCTGGATACACTGCTGAGGGTTGATGCTGCGCCACCTCCGACATTGGCTTCCAGCTGCTGTAGTTGGGCCTGCATACCTATTAAGGCATTGGTCTGCGCTGTGCATGATTGGCTTAGTGCAGCTATACTTTGCGCAAGGCTGCCAATATGGCTATTCTGTTCCCTTACAGCAGAAGTTAGATCTGCAAAACGGGTGTCAATGCTATTAGCTATGCGCACATGAGTGCCTACACCTACCCGTACACTACGTGCAATTTTTCGTAATTGAAGAAACGTGTCACGCATGTACCCCTGGATGTTACCTATTTGCAGGCTTTGGGAGGCCATGAATTCTATCTGTTTGTCCTTAAAATTGACCAAGGAGTTAGCTACTTGGGAAGCAGAAGCTGCTGTATGGGGTGTGTTTGTGGGTGGGGGTGGGTTGGGAGACACCCCACTTGGGGGAAGATCACTCTGTGATGAGGTCTGTATTTCTTCCTCTGCCGCAAAGGTCTCGACCGGTTCAAGAATGATGTCCATTTCGTCTAACACCATTATTGAAGAATCGGTTTGGTCTGTAGTAGTAGTAGTACGTTTATTTATATGGCGCCGCAAAGTGTCCGCAGCGCCGTACATAGCAAACAAAAAAAAATGACGAGGTAACGTACAGGGTGTGTTGAAGAATACAGTATAAATGGGGGTATAGCTGGTAGAACTAAAATCAGCATCAGTTCAGAAGTAGGTGTCAAAATTGTCAAGGAGACTAAAGATGAAGTAGAGGAAGGGAAGAACAGGACAGGAGCACAGGTGAGGTAAAGAGGTAGGGTGAGTACGTGAGGAAGGAGGGCCCTACTCATAAGAGTTAACATACTAAAAATAGGTGGGTGGACGAACGAAAAACAATAGGATAAGTAGGAACGGAGGGGAACGGAGGCAGGATAAGAGGATCAAAAGAGGTTAGGAGGAGGGATAGGCTAGTCGAAAAAAGTGGGTTTTGAGGGAGCGCTTGAAGGAGGTAAGGGAATCAGAAAGCCTGATGGGTGGCGGGAGGTTGTTCCAGTGCAGGGGGGCAGCGCGAGAGAAGTCTTGGACACGGGAGTGGGAGGAGGTGATTAGGTGAGAGGTCAGTCGGCGGTCAGTGATGGAGCGAAGAGGACGGGAGGGAGTGTGGATAGAGATCAGTGAAGAGAGGTAAGGAGCGGTGGAGGAGGAGAGAGCTTTGTAGGTGGTGGTGAGGAGTTTAAAGAGAACTCGGAAAGGAATGGGGAGCCAGTGAAGAGATAGACAGAGGGGGGAGGCGGAGGTAGAGCGGCGGGAGAGGAAGATGAGCCTAGCAGCAGCGTTAAGAATGGATTGGAGAGGTGCGAGGCGGGTGAGAGGTAGCCCGGAGAGAAGGATGTTGCAGTAGTCAAGGCGGGAGATGACAAGAGAGTGAATGAGAATTTTGGTCGCGTCAGTGGAGAGGAATGGTCTGATGCGTGAGATGTTGCGTAGGTGAAAGCGGCAAGACTGTGAGAGAGCACGAATGTGGGGGGTGAAAGAGAGGGAGGAGTCAATGATGACACCAAGGCAGCGCGTTTGGTCGGTGGAGGTGATCTCGGTTTCACCAATACTGATGGAGATAGTGGGAGAAGAGGGGATGTTCGGGGGATGGAAGATTAGAAGTTCAGTTTTAGCCATGTTTAGCTTCAGGAAGCGTTGGGTCATCCAGGCTGAGATGGCTGTGAGGCATTCAGAGACCTTGGACAGGAGTGATGGGGATAGATCGGGGGAAGAGAGATAGATTAGGGTATCATCAGCATAAAGGTGGTAATGAAAACCATAGGAGCTGATGAGAGTGCCCAGAGAGGTGGTGTAGAGAGAGAAGAGGAGAGGGCCAAGGACAGACCCTTGGGGAACACCGACTGGCTGCGGGGTAGTAGGAGAGGAGGAGCTCGGAGTGGAGACGGAGAAGGAGCGATCGGAGAGGTATGAGGTGAACCAGGAGAATACCGTGCCAGTGATGCCAAAGGAGCGGAGTGTGTTGAGCAGGAGAGGGTGGTCAACAGTGTCAAAGGCAGCTGACAGATCAAGCTGGATGAGGATAGAGAAGAGGCCTTTGGATTTAGCCGATATTAGATCGTTAGTGACTTTGGTCAGGGCAGTTTCAGTGGAATGTAAAGGGCGGAACCCGGATTGGAGGGGGTCGAGAATGGAGTTAGCAGTAAGGTGGTTTAGGAGACGATTATAGGTCAGACGTTCTAGGAGTTTGGAGGCAAAAGGGAGGAGGGAGATGGGCCTGTAGTTGGATGGGGAGTTGGGGTCCAGATTTGTTTTTTTGAGAATTGGGGAGACAAGAGCGTGTTTGAAGGAGGAAGGGAAGATCCCAGAGGATAGGGAAAGATTAAACAGGTGAGCCAGGTGAGAGCAGACTGACGGACTGAGACGACGGATAATATTGGAGGGGATAGGATCAAGCGGGCAGGTGGAGGGAGAAGCGGATTGAAGGATAGAGTGGACTTCAGCAGCAGTGGTGGGGTAAAATGAGGACAGGGGTTGGAAGGAGGGGAGTGGGGATGTAGGAGGGGAGGAGGGAGAGGGTGGGGTCATGGCAGCAGTGATGGCAGTCCTGAGAGAGGAGATTTTGGTTGAAAAGTAGGTAGCAAAATCAGCGGCTACGATGGAGGACGGAAGAGCTGGAGGAGGGGGGGAGAGCAAGGAGTTGTCTGTCCCTAGTTGTATAGTACCTGTAGATACAGATGAAGAGGTAAGTACTGATGCATACATAGGCCAGACTGTCATCTATACTGTTTTAGAAAGGGCTTAAGATGCTGGACGCACATACCTAGGGGTGTTATGTACTTACACATGTACCCCGATACAGCATGTAACATTGACATTAATAATAAGTCACATGCCTAGCTCAGATTACATTCATTTCCGTTGCAATGTAGCCGCAGGAGATGAATGTAGTGTGAGATATTGTTGATGTGACATGGGTGTGTGTACTGTATGTGTAATGGCTTGTTTTTTGATAATTTACCTGCTTCCACAGATTCTGCAGCAACGGCCCTTCTTTTCTTGGATGCGTGAGCACTTCGGGACGGACAATCTGTGCAAGGAAAGATGGGCAGCCATTATGGACCTTACAATGGTTAAGAATTTTCTGCAAACATGCATTCAAATGACAATAATGGACAATATTATTTTGTTAATTTATTATTAAATTAGTGGACACATGACAACTATTGGATAATCTGTGGTATGTAGTCATGGCAGCTAAACCACCAGTACACCTCTGTGTTTTTGGCCACATACATGTTAGGCTGCTAGAAAGAATGTTACAGTGTTGATCAATATGAGCAGTTGTAGAACTACAAGGCCCAGCATTATGAGCAATTTGAAAGTAGGAGCAGGCAATTTCTTGTGCATGAACTTGCTGGGCTATGTAGTTCCACAGCAGCACTTTACTTAGCATAACAATACAAGTGAACATTACAGTTAGAAAACATTGGCATGTATGTTTAAGATTGCATGTGGTCACACTTACCAGCTCTGGATGGCGTTTGCGGCCTATCGGTATCCGCCACGTGCATGCCAGGCAGGACCTTAGGGGGTATAATGCGCTTCAACTTCACCTCATACGATGTGTAGCACACAGTGGTGGGGATTCCTCCTCCAGTCTTGGTGGCCTCCTTCAACTCCATGGCCATTTTTACTTTTCAACTGCCTTTTGATGTCATTGAATCTCTTCTTGACATTTCTGACCAGGCGCTTGTGCTGACTGATAGCGTTCACCTCCTGGGTGATGTCCTTCCACATAGCCCTTTTGCGCTGTGCAGTGGTCTTGTGGTGAGATTTGCCAAGTAAACGGTCAAACACAGGCATGATAGCCCGGACAAGTGCAGCATTTTCCTCATATGAGAATCTGACCTTTCGGCCACTTTTTGTGTGGCCAGCTTCCACCTCCTCCTCCTCCTCCTCATTTTCTACTCCAGCCATGTACCCCTCCTCCTCCATGCCAGTGTCTTCCTCCTCCTCACCTCCATCTTCCTCCATCTCTGACATGTGGCCCTCCTGCAGCTGCTGTGGGGTATGGTCAAGGTCTTGGCTATAGGATGGGGATGCCAGCGGATCCTTCACCTCCTCCTGCTGGGACTGGACGCCCAGGGCCTGGTCTGGGGCTGGCCTTGCTGTGGCCATGCTGCCTGCCACACTGCTGGCTCTCACACTTGGCTGGCTGCTGCCACTGCTCCCTCTGCCACTGCTCCCTCTGCCACTGCTCCCTCTGCCACTGCTCTCTCTGCCACTCCTCACTCTGCCACTGCTCCCTCTGCCACTCCTCACTCTGCCACCAACACCTTTTCCTCTACTCACACTGCCACTGCTCCTCTCCTTGCTCCTTACTTCCTATCAAAGAGTGAAATGGCGCCAATGCCCCTTTATATAGGGGTTGTGATGCGTAATGGAGGGGACAGAGGTGGGCCAATAGGTTGGGGGGTTCTTAGTCATGCGGAGACAGTTTTGTAAATCGCACTCCGGTTGGTCCAAAACTCGCACATGACCGGCGGAAGAAATCGCACTTTTTTGTGACTTAAAATCGCACCACTTCGCCGCACATCGCACCACTTCGCACTTTTCAGCCTCCAAAGCGCATCCCATTAAATATGCGAATTATTAACAAAAAATGTGATTTCAAAAAGGGCAAATAGCGGCGATGTGGTGCGCTAAAATAAAATGCGCATTTATCACATCCCATAGAATGTCACCCTGTGTGTCCAAAAACCACCAAGGACAGCCGGGGAATTGAAGGGAAATTGGATACAATCATGATTGGAAGACCGGTCTTTCTGATGTATAGCCAACTTAAGGAAACGTTTATACAGTAGTTGCAGCAGGTATAATGAATAAGTATTCTATTATATAATAGTGATAATATTGTAGTGGTAACAGTAGATCTGTGTTGTATATATATAAATATCTTGTTCAGTATTAGATAACCTAAAAGTTTGCGAGTAAATTCAGATTTGTTACAGGCAGCCTGAAGAAAAAAACTCTCTGGGATGAGATGCTTCGTTCCAGCTCCAGTTTAATAAAATTGTCTTATTTTTGTGTTTTGTGTCATAATAATAGCTATCTTTGTGACTGCATTGAAGTAATGTTTATGACATATACCTTTTAGGGACAGATATATCAAGCTTCAAAAAGTGATAAATTGGAGAGTGATAAACAGCCAGCCAATCAGCTCATAACTGCCAGGCTGGGTTCGAAATATGTCAGGTAGGCGCTGATTGATTGGCTGTTTATCACTCGCCAATTTTCACTTTGAGAAGCTTGATGCATCTGGCCCTTAATGTTTTAATTTGTAAAATAAAGTACCTGATATTCAATAGAAAGAAACATTGCAGCTATCAGATGTACCAGACAGACAGTCTCTCCTTGACGTACAAACAGCCAACTACTTTCTAAACAAAGGATTGTCCTTAACTTTACCCCAAGTTCTTGCTAAAGACGCATCAACTATTCACCATGGGCTCAGGAACTCCCTCTGGGCAAATAAACTCCAATCCAGGAACTCCATGCTTCAACTTGGCTAATACAAGTGAGATCTGCTCATAGTGAGTGTTTGAGACTTTGCAAATAGAGGGAGATGATATACAGATGGAGCACCTCTCCAGAATGCCCCTGCTGGCGAGATGGTGCTCCATCTGACTGGGACGTAGGCACGTCCCAGTTTTTGGGCGGAGGGGGGCGCATGCACGTCCCAGTTTTTGGGCAGATCTCTGCTTCAGGGAGATGGGCAGGGTGGGGGGGGGGGTACGGGGAGGTGGGGGAACCCGGTGGGGGTACCCAGTGGGGACCGGCGGCAAGGCTGCTGTGAGCTCCTTTGGAAGGGAACGCACACATTTTGTGCGTACGCATCCCCTCCTGGCGGCTGGCAGGGGCTGACGGTTGGTGATCCTACTGCCAGAACCCCGCTGGATGAAGTAGGCTCCATCTGTAAGGTCAAGTGGTCAATACGGACTATAATACCAAATAGTGTGAGAGACTGTACTACATCACGCCAAATTCATGGTTATAATTATAATTATTGTTGATTTTATGTTCTTTCTTAAAATATTTTTTTTTATTCATTCATAATGCTTTAATATTGTTTTTTAATAAATATTGCTATTATTCAACATACCAACAGTGTTATAATAAATTGTTCATTAATTAAGCGCTGTGTCTGTTTGTATTAGTGTTTTATTCTATTATTGGTTATGACTCTCCCACTTTACACAGCAGCTAAGAGCATTTACCCATTTCAGCGCCTGTAACCCCCTAAGTGTATTTATCTAATCGCAATGGACATTACCTGCTAGAAGAAAGGAAAAGGGAATTAATTAATATACTTTCTGGTTCATTACAGCCACACTGCCAAAAGTATCAAAACCTGGTTCAATGACCGTGGGATTACTGTGATGAATTGGCCAGCAAACTCGTCTGACCTGAACCCCATAGAGAATCTAGGGGACATTGCCAAGAGTTTTAAATGCCAAGGGAGGAGAAGAAGGAAAGACAACTCTGGTTGGGGGCATTCTTATATCACAGGTATATTTGAGTTAGTCAAAATGCAGAATAAAATAACAAAACTTTATTAGATATGCTCTCAAATAGTGTAGGATCCTTGTGCATTTAAAATTTGTTAAATTCTGCAAAAATATATATATGTTGCAAGAATATGCCCGTAGCAAACAAAGGAGACAGTTACTGGTTCACTACTATAGTATTGTTATCCTCATTTTTCCTCTAGTGCTACTAATGTGTAGGTATGCATATCATAGGATTTAAACCATAGGACCTATTTTCCTTAGTAATAAATTGTAATTAAAGCAGCTAGATGCTGGGGGGCAGTGTTATGCTAAACCTCGGATGTACCAGTGTGTATGGCTAACACATATACTGCTTGGCCCTCAAGACAACCACCGGCTATGTCCAGTGGAACATTCCTCTCTTCTCTCACAAGTTATGCGTATATGTGTTAGTCATACACACTGGTACAATCCGAGGTTTAGCGTAACACTGCCCCCCAGCGTTTAATTACAATTTATTACTAATTACCTCATCCTTTGCAGCACCTGCCGTTTGGAGACCACTGGTTTTAAGGAAAATAGGTCCTATGATTTAAATCCTACGATATGCTGAGCCAGGAAAATTTCCAGGACAGCCCACTGCGGCAGCACAGCCGGGCATACCACTCAATTGGTTAAGGCAGTAATTCATGCAAAAAGGACCCAAACCAGGTATTGAGTACATATGCGTGATTATACTTTTCAGAGGGCCGCCATTTCTGTATTTAAATTACATTTTTTTATTGATTTCATGTAGTATTCTAATATTCTGATATTTTGGATTTGGAAATTTCAGAAACTTTCAGCCATAATCATCAAAATTATAACTTAAATTAAGGCTTGAAATATCTCACTTTGCATGTAATAAGTCTATATAATATATTAGTTTCACCTTTTAAGTTGAATTACTAAAATAAACGAACTTTTGCACAATATTCTAATTTTTGAGTTTCACCTATATGTGTAAAGTGTAATGAAACGTTTATTTTTTTTATTTTATTTTTTCACAGGGTTTTTACGGCTTAAAAATGACAACAGATTGTAACAATGTGACAGAATTCACACTGCTGGGTCTGATTGATGACCCGCAGTTACAGATCCCAGTCGGTGTATTACTTATATTTGCCTATTCCATGATATTTTTAGGAAATTTCACCATCATTTTAGTTTTTTTTGCTGATTCCCATCTGCACATTCCCATGTACATCTTCTTGTTCAACCTTTCCATCATTGACATCGCTTCCTCTTCAAACATTCTGCCTATACTATTTAATTTGCTCTTCACAAAACATAATATTATTTCATTTACAGGATGTATAACACAGATGTATATATTTGTGTCTCTGGTTATCACTGAGCTTCTCCTGCTGGCAGCCATGGCATATGACCGCTATGTGGCAATCTGTCACCCTCTTAATTACATTGTTCTAATGAGTATAAGAAACTGTGTCGGCCTCTCAATTGTTTCTTGGATTGTGGCTTTTTTGGACCCAGTTGGACACGCTGTCCTTATATCTAATATGTCCTTTTGGTCAGGGCATCCCATTGACCATTTCTTTTGTGATGTATCCCCATTGCTGATCATCGCCTGCAGTGATATATCCATGGTGGAAATTTTAAACTATATAGAAGGGGTTCTACTGGCATTTCCTTCATTTTTGCTTATTTTAGTTTCATACATATTTATTATCTCCAACATTCTGAAGATAAAATCTGCAGAGGGGAAACATAAAGCATTTTCCACCTGCACCTCCCATCTAACCTGTGTGAGCATTTATTATGGAACTATAATCTGTTTACATATAAAGCCTACAACAAGTTATTTCCCAAAACTGGACAAGCTCTTTGCTCTGCTGTATGTTGTGTTGGTGCCAATGCTAAATCCTTTTATTTACTGTCTGAAGAATAAAGAAGTGGCAAATTCATTAGTCAGTCTGAAGGCTAAATTCTTTATAGGTCATGCTATACAGCCTTGATATATATATATATATATATATATATATATATATATATATATATATATATATATATATATATATATATATACAGCAATGCGGTCCGGCACTCACTCCTCTGGAACAACTGCCCCGGTGCCCATCAGATGGGGGTAATGTAGAAATATAATATATATATATACAAAATGAATGTGTGGCGCCACCTGTGCGTCCCCAGCTACTATAAGTATATTAGGCAACATCCCCCTTTTACTTATGGGGTGTCAGCCAATCCTCAAAGTCCAAGTAGTGGTATATTACTTACAAAAAAAGGGATGTGTTCAATAGATGAGGATGCAACGACTATTGCTCTTTAAATATATATAATATAGATAGTGCAATCTGCACTTATTAAAACAAGGTGTGCCGGTGTTAAGTAAGGACCTGAAACCACGATACGGTAGCTTAATTCACTAAAGTAAGCAATATTAAAATATATATATATATATATGCTAAAAAAATAGTCACTGTATGTAGGTAAAAATATAGGTACATTTATTTAAAGAGTAAAAAAGGGGATATTTAAAAACAGACAATTATAGCAGCTATTTGCACTTCAAAAGTAACCACCAACGTAAATGGAAGAGAACATACCATACTCTCAGTTCCATAGGATAAAGAGGAACTGCAGCAAAAATGAGGAATGTGACAAACAACTAGAAGTGTACAGGAAAAGGTTTGAAGAAAAAGACTACCCTTCGAACATTCTACAACAAGCTACAGACAGGATTCAGAACACCAACAGAGAAGATCTCCTCCAGTACAAAGTAAAGGAGGTAAAGAACAACTCCACAGCCTTCATAACAACCTTCAGTCAGCATGAGCCAATAATAAGGAAATCACTGAACGAACACTGGAACATTCTGTTAATGGACCCAGTACTTAAAGATATACCCCCCTAACGCCCTGAACTCATCTTCAAAAAATCCAGAAACCTAAAGGACATCCTGGCACCCAGTCTCCTAACATCAAAGTGCAATCATAATCCAATTGGTCCAAAATGCAAGGGAGCATATAAATGTGGGAAATGCAACATCTGTAAGCATGTACACCCAAACAGAAAAAACTTCACCAACTCAGACAACAGCAAAGAATACCAAATTAAAGACTTCACAAATTGCAATACATCCTCAGTGATCTACCTGTTGGAATGTCCCTGTCATCTAAAATACGTCGGGAAAATTAAACGAATGTTAAAATTACGCATACAAGAACACAGCAGAAATATAAAAAAAAAACTGGACAGCCATGCGATTTACAAACATTTTCTGACACACCATGATGCCAACCCCGAGGGACTCATGTTCAAGGCGATAGAACACGTCAAACTGGGCCCAAGAGGAGGGGACCTGGCTAATAAACATTCACAAAGGGAGATGTTCTGGATATTCGAGCTTAAAACCATGCATCCAGATGGTTTTAATGAAAGTTACGAAATTGCCCCATTTTTATAAGGTCATTTATATCATCCCTTACCGCCCTCTTCTACCACTATATAGATCATGATACTAAGCACAATCACTTTAGCATAGCCTCTCTTATGAACCACGAAATTGGACAACCACACATTAGACCTGTTCATGCATCTACAGTCATACCACATTACTGGTACACGCCCAATTTTATCCTATCTTGGAAGCTAAGCAGTGCTGGGCTGGACCAGTACTGGGATGGGAGACCTCCTGGGAAAATTCAGTGTTGCTGATGCTGGGGGAACGGTGGTCAATGTATTTCTATGAACAGTATGTAAATGTGGTCTCTGAGAGAGGTTTAGCATATTTTAGTCACTAATAAAGAAATACGCTCTATTCAATTTGTAGCATTTCTTCATTAATTGCACATCACTCACACTAGTCTCTTTTATATATATATATATACAACTAAATCCATTTTTAAGCACTAGTAGATTACCACTTTTAATATTTGTGTATGTAAAAATGTAACCAAATATAATTTATTGAAACAACACCTTATGGTTCACCATTATTATTGCACCTGTCACCTTACTGCACCGGCCACTTTAGTTGGCTAACACTTATAAATATAATATAAAATATCCGAAGGATATATGTCACCAGGAGTTTTGCATATAACCATCTAATCATATATTTTTATGATAAAATATATAAGTATCAATTATTCTCTGTGTAATTGCGAAAATATAATATAACTAGCCGTATATTCATTTACGTGTTCTTTTTTATATTTTATATGTTGCCATAAGGAAAATCCCATTGAAAATGGCCACCGCCACTCACAAACCCTTAATGAACCCGCAGTCTCCGGTAAAATGGCGGCCGCAATATGAAAACATTGGGGAAGAACAGCGAGATTCCCTGACACAGACCTCAGATAGAACACTAGAGGATCTGGACGTATACAGATATGAAGAAGCGGACGCATGCGCAGTTAGCGCAAACCGGGTCTCTGACAGTTTTCCTGAGAAGCTGGACGGCTTGAGTTATAAGAAGCGGACGCAAAAGCGGACGCATGCGCACTAGCCCTCAACGGACACCGGATGTGTGGCGGAAATACCGCACACAGAACAATTAAGATTGATTGTGGACTTTTTAAAATGTTTTATGATTAGCTATAAGCATTTTTAAGAAGCGGTTTTAGCGATTTATAGCACAGGCTGTTTATATCCGTGTTTATCAGGTCTGAAAACCCAGATTGTTATTTATTAGTAATTGATGACAGAAAGTGATGTCATAATAGGAGCAGGAACTATACTGGTATAAATACAGGACAAAGAAGGGGGGTTTTGGATCCGCACAGACATTACTCATAAATTAGAACATTCTAGTGAAACATCTATTGAACCAATATGTTGGACTACTTTTGTGAATTCTTGTAGTCTTAAATTGGTGGTGCGCCCAACACATTCAGTATTTGTAACTGAATAATTGGGGGTTTGTTTGCAAGAGGCAAATGTTAAGAGACAAATGTGCCTTTTTGGGCGCACTCTTTATTCTATAATCTTGTATGATTTGATTATTTATTTAAAACATAACTTTTGTTAGACTTCTTAATATAAAATACAGGGAGCATTAAATAGATTATTTATCAGTCGTTTAGCACATTAAAATTAGACTGTCAATCAAACAACACGCAACATAAAAAAAACAAGGACATACATACATAGATACACATGATTTCTGTGTATTTTTGTGTGATAACCTTATTGTAACTTTTTCACACTTTTATTTGTACACTCATGTGTCCTATTTCAATTGCCTTAGCAAATAGCATAACTTAACTTTTCAATTGCCTTAGCAAATAGCATAACTTAACTTTACTCGACTTCGCCATCTTGCCCAGGTAATCCCACACAATTATTTATATATTGAATCTATTTTCAATATTGGTTTTTGGTATTCTATATAGGGGATAGTTGTGTCCCAATCCGATAGATGCTCGTAGTCAGCAAGATCCCACGTGAAAAGTGTTCCCACAACCGGTGGCTCCTGTGTATCTACTGTTTGATCACCTTGCCTGTGTTACCATACCAGTTGTTCACCAGGGGTCTCCTCTCTGGTTGATAGACTGGCCCCGTGTTGGTACTGCTGGATTCCGGCCCGGGTTGGGGTATATAGGTAACGTACGGCAATAGTGTCAAATAAGAGTACCAGGTTGGTTGTGTATGGGAACCAAATAATAGTCACTTCTGCTTTCCAATCCAGATTGTTAGGTCACCCTGATTCTTTTCAGTATTGCAGGGAGACACTATAGGCTGGATGGATGAGAGAGTGTTGGAAAAAGGTGGGTCACAGTGACAGAATGTCAGTTTGCCCAGAAACTGGACCTCTGCTTTTATAGATCTGCTTAACGCATCGAATCAATGATGAGAGAGTCCTATTATGATGGGTTTGCTACTGACAATGAATAAGTGATCAACAGATAGAAGGGAAAAATGAAAACAATAAAGAGTACCAATCTCTATTAAAGGAGTTATTCTTGCATTGTATTGTTGTCAGATATTGGATTACTGATGTTTGACTTGAATTATCGTCTAATAAATCTCCCAGTATACATCCAATTCTTCACAGATTGCACCATGTGTATTCCACATCTATTGCTATTGTCAGTCCTTAATTGCAGGCTACCTAGGCCAGATTATTGTTCGTTGTAAGGCGTGGTTGTCAGGCCAAAGTTACAGGGCACCAGTGGTCTGTGTTTAAATATCTTGGTTGGCTACCAGTGGGCTATCACTCCTATAGCCACTTATGGTGTCTACAAAGATTGGGCACATTGATATCCCTGTTGGAATAAATTGAATTTCTTGCACACAATTAGTAAGCAAAACATATACCTTGGTGCTAGATGAAATGTAATTCAATCACAATGGGAATTCATGTGGTGCTTGCATCACCACTTAGTTTTTTAACCAGCTTGTTGTATATAGCCATACACAGACACAATTTGTCACTGGCTGTCCGTATTTGACCAGTTCTGTTGTCAGAGGTTTAGCCTGTCATGAAGTATTAGACCTGATAGAGAAGGTCATGACACACAAGAATAGATCAACTATTACAACAATCTACCCGCACTCTGAATATACTGCGGCACTGATTTATCTGTTCTAATTGCAGCCACCTCTAGTGTCCGACAGATTGAGCAGAATGCTATCTCTGTGCAAGCGACCCGAATTGCATGTGGCTATTTCTAGTGGCAGACCAGCTTCGTTAGAGTAAGAGAGCAGAGATTGTCTGTACCAATAAGCTGTTTATACACAGTAACCATATGTTGCCATAAGATACAATCTGGTCTTCATACACACTGATGTAACAAAAGTATTACTGCTTGCTTTTAAAGATTATTGACACAAGTGAGCTGTTCATACAGAGTAGCTATCAATGTTACCTTTGAATACAATCTAGGTCACACCGCACATTCATGTAACATTAGCATTACCACATTGGTTTTCTTATATGGTAGCTGATGGCGGACTGAAGAAGCCGATAGGTGAAACGCGTTTCCAGCCCCCAGCTACTCCCAGCAAAACATACACTGCCCCAGGACAGCCGAGGAGACGTACGAGCTGCCGCATCCAGACCCGTTACCCCCGGCTGGTAACAAACACGAGGCGCCAGTAAGGTAACCCCCGCAGCAGCTCATCAAGAGTGTGCGAGCGGTCTCCCCCGCTGTATCCCACACAGCATCCTAACACGCTGTGTCAGCAAGGTGATTTATACCGCATCATGTACAGAGTGCAAAGGCGCCAGTAAGGTAACCCCCGCAGCAGCTCATTAAGGGCGTGCGAGCGGTCTCCCCCGCTGTATCCCACACAGCATTCTAAATACGCTGTGTCAGGAAGGTGATCTATACCGCAGCACATACAGAGTGCAAGCGGTCAGAACTTTTTTCATTTTTTGTGCCGACAAATCTTTCTCACATCTACTGCAATAAAGCAGTTCAGCTACCATATAAGAAAACCAATGTGGTAATGCTAATGTTACATGAATGTGCGGTGTGACCTAGATTGTATTCAAAGGTAACATTGATAGCTACTCTGTATGAACAGCTCACTTGTGTCAATAATCTTTAGAAGCAAGCAGTAATACTTTTGTTACATCAGTGTGTATGAAGATCAGATTGTATCTTATGGCAACATATGGTTACTGTGTATAAACAGCTTATTGGTACAGACAATCTCTGTTCTCTTAAGGCCCATACACACTTGACGATTTTCGTCTGAAAATCGGTCAAAACAGGTGTTTTGACCGATTTTCGTCTGAAAATCACCTAGTGTGTATGGGCCAGAGATCCCCGACTAGCGATGATGCGCGATCCCGCATCACCGCTAGCGAGGTGGGCAGTCTGCTGGTTTTACCAGCACATCTAGCGACGATGGCTTGTTTTTTAGCCATCATCGCTAAATGTGTACGGCAGCCAGGCTGAAAGATCACAGACTTTCAGCCCAGCTGACCGCCCGCTCCCTCCCCCTGCTCATACTCACCGCTCCTCGCTCCCACGCTGTCCTGGTCACACCGTCACGCTGCAGACCTGCACGCAGCACAGCCTCCTCTCCCACTCCCGACTACACAGCGCGCCGGAGAGCCCCGCCCCCAGCCGAACGCCCCGCCCCCGGCTCACTGGCCACATCCTCCCCTGCTCCACAGCCGCTGACCACCAATGTTTAAAGGGAGTAATATATACATTGCTGGCACAAGCCAGCAATGTATATATTACTGGCACCACTGGCCACCAATGATATTTATAATGCAGTAATATATACATTGCTGGCACAGACCAGCAATGTATATATTACTGGCACCACTGGGCACCAATGTTATTAGCAAGCCATTAATATATATATTGCTGGCACATGCCAGAAATGTATATATCGATGGCACCACTGGCCACCAATAATGTTTATACTAGAGATGTGCACCGGCCACTTTTCAGGTTTTGGGTTTTGGGTTTTGGGTTCTGATTACCTTGAGGTTTTGGGTTCTAATGGGTTTTGGCAAAACACCTCCTAAGTGTTTTGTGTTTGGATTTTTTGGGTTTTGGGTTCTGATTTTTTTGTTAAAAAGCATAAAAACTGCTAAAATCGCAGAATTTGGGTGTTTTTTTTTTGCTCCTACGCTATATTAACCTCAATAACATTCATTTCCACTCATTTACAGTCTATTCTGAACAGCTCACACCTTACAATATTGTTTTTAGGACAAAAGGTTGCACCGAGGTAGCTGGATAACTATGCTAAGCCACACAAGTGTGCGGCCCAAACACGTGGCTCATGTAAGAGTGGCACTGCAGCGGAGTTATGTCACAGAACAGCGCCACTGGAGTGCAATTAATATATGTCAGTGGGTATGCACCAGCAGGCAGTTATACAGATACATCAGTATTAGGCAGTGAGCCCCAGACCACAAAGGTAGAGATATACGGCAGTATTTAATTATTTATTAGGCAGTGAGCCCCAGACCAGACGGTACATACGGCAGTATAGCCAGTGAGCCCCAGACCACAAAAGTAGAGATATACGGCAGTATTTAATTATTTATTAGCCAGTGAGCCCCAGACCAGACGGTATATACGGCAGTATAGCCAGTGAGCCCCAGATCACAAAGGTAGAGATATACGGCAGTATTTAATTATTTATTAGGCAGGCAATATTTAATTATTTATTAGCCAGTAAGCCCCAGACCACACAGGTAACTAGATAAGATATAGGGCATTATTATTTATTAGGCTGTGAGCCCCAGACCACAGACCACCAGACTGGCAGATTCAGTGCAGGCAGCAGTGCAGCACCAGTGGACTATATATAGCCAGTGACAACAGCAGCAAGATACAATATTTATTTTGTGGATAGTTACACTGGTAGGTAACACAACAAGTGGCGTCAGCAAACCGGAGTTATTTACTGCGATATATGTAACGGCAGCGGTGGCAGCAAACTGGATACCCAGATATCAGCTGGTTGTCACTAGCCAGTGACAACAGCAGCAAGATACAATATTTATTTTGTGGATACACTGGTAGGTAACACAACAAGTGGCGTCAGCAAACCGGAGTTATTTACTGCGATATATGTAACGGCAGCGGTGGCAGCAAACTGGATACCCAGATATCAGCTGGTTGTTGTCACTAGCCAGTGACAACAGCAGCAAGATACAAAAGTGGATACACTGGTAGGTAACACAACAAGTGGCGTCAGCAAACCACAGTTAAAAATTTAATTACTGAGTCTGCGATATCTAACGGCAGCCAGTGGTGTCAGCAACAACAACAACTTAATTTTTTTTTTTTATATTTTTATATATTTTTAATTTTTTTTTTATTTTTTTTTATATACTCTGAGAGGTAGGTACAAGGTAGTGGCACTGGCAACAACAGAGGTGACTGCCTGGTAGGTGTTTACAACCATATAACAGGTAGCCAGGCTGCACAAAAACCCTCTCTGGCAGCACAATAAAAATTATTAAACCCCCCTCTGTCTGTAGTATTCTGTAGCAGGCTAGCAGCAGCAGTGACACAATTAGAGATGAGCAGGCTATAGCAATATAGAAAGAAAACCCCCTCTGCGGCAGTACAATAAACCCCCCTCTGTCTGTAGTATTCTGTAGCAGCAGCAGTGACACAAATTACAGATGAGCAGGCTACAGCAATATAGAAAAAAAAATCACTCTCCAGCAGCACAATAAAAATGATTAAACCCCCTCTGTACTTGCAGCTCTTTAGCAGCAAGCAGCACAGTGACACACACAACGCTCCAGCAAACCCCCCTCACGGAGCAATAAATAAAACCCCCCTCTCTGGCAGCACTGCTGCCTGCTCTGCGTCGCCCCACAGAATGAAGATGGCGGCGGCGGGTCCCGGCTTTTATGTAATCCGGATCTCGCGAGAATCCGACGTCACCAATGTGACGTCGGGCCTCGATTTCGGCTCCGGGCCTGCGCGGGAGTCCGCGGACATCCTGGATCCGGATTCGGATTCAGGACGTCTGTGTGGATCCGGATCTCGGAGATCCGGACCCGCTCATCACTAGTTTATACTGCAGTAATATATACATTGCTGGCACATGCCAGCAATGTATATATTACTGGCATCACTGGGAACCAATGTTATTAATAAGCCAGTAATATATACATTGCTGACACAGACCAGCAATGTATATATTATTGGTACCACTGGGCACCAATGATTACGTATTAGCTAGTAATATATACATTGCTGGAATAGGCCAGCAATGTATACAGATGTAGCACCGCTCATCCTTGGCAGGCGCCCGCCAGATCCCTTTCACTGGCGAGCGCCAGCGATAGGCACTGGGACGCGCGTGCTTCTCACACGCACGTGCGTCCCAGTATTGCGGCGGCTGGGCAGCGTCTCCCTGCCCATCTCCGCTTCAGGGAGACGCTGCCCAGTTCGGGGGAGGGGGGTTTTGGGGTGGCGAGTGGGACCAGGGGAGGCAGCGGGGACCCCGCCAAGCTCCGTTGGCACAGGGCGCATGAGCGTCTCGTGCGCACGCGCCCCTGTCGGTAGTCGGCCGCTGGTGGGGTTTGCGATAGAATCGCCATCCCCTGCAAAGATGTGGCCGGCTACATCTGTATATTCAGGGCCGTCTTAATGCAAGGGCTTGATGGGCAGTTGCCCTAGGGCCCCATAATCCTAGGGGCCCAAGTTCCAGTGGCAGACTGTGCTCCCCCCCCCCCAGCCAGTACACTATCCGTTGCCATCACCGGGCCACCCTCATGCTGCCATCACCCACAATCCGTCACCATCACCCACTGCCCATCACCCTCACGTTGCTGTCACCCACTATGCATCACTATCACCCACTGCCCGTCACCCTCACGCTGCTGTCACCCACTGCCCATCAACCTCATCCACCACCCTTATGCTGCTGTCACCCACTATCTATTACTATCACTCACTGCTCATCACCCTCACACTGATGTCGCCACCCACTATCCATCACTATCACCCACTTCCCATCACCTAATGGTGTGTGGCATATTGTGTAATGGGCGTTATAGTATGTGGTATAATGTGTAATGGGCATTATGGTGTGTTTAGTCCCCTGTGTTTAATGCACTGATTAAAATGGCCCCTGCTCCCACCCTTGGAATTCAAACCCAGCCCATTATGTAAATAGCCTTGTATATGAAAGATTTTCAGCAAAGTCTTTCGCCTCCTGAAAATCTCTTGCTCTTTGAGGAAAATAGATCAGTGTGTACACACTACTTTGGTGAAAGATTTATCTATCAAAGATTTTGGCAAAGTCTTTTGAAATGAAAGTCTACTAGTGTGTATAGGCCTTTACTCTCACGAAGCTGGTCTGCCACTAGAAATAGCCACATGCAATTCGGGTCCCTTGCACAGAGATAGCATTCTGCTCAATCTGTCGGACACTAGAGGTGGCTGCAATTAGAACAGATAAATCAGTGCCGCAGTATATTCAGAGTGCGGGTAGATTGTTGTAATAGTTGATCTATTCTTGTGTGTCATGACCTTCTCTATCAGGTCTAATACTTCATGACAGGCTAAACCTCTGACAACAGAACTGGTCAAATACGGACAGCCAGTGACAAATTGTGTCTGTGTATGGCTATATACAACAAGCTGGTTAAAAAACTAAGTGGTGATGCAAGCACCACATGAATTCCCATTGTGATTGAATTACATTTCATCAAGCACCAAGGTAAATGTTTTGCTTACTAATTGTGTGCAAGAAATTCAATCTATTCCAACAGGGATATCAATGTGCCCAATCTAGGTAGACACCATAAGTGGCTATAGTAATGATAGCCCACTGGTAGCCAACCAAGATATTTATACACAGACCACTGGTGCCGTGTAACTTTGGCCTGACAACCACGCCTTACAACGAACAATAATCTGGCCAAGGTAGCCTGCAATTAGGGACTGACAATAGATGTGGAATACACATGGTGCAATCTGTGAAGAATTGGATGTATACTGGGAGATTTATTAGACGATAATTCAAGTCAAACATCAGTAATCATTTTTCCCTTCTATCTGTATCTGATCACTTATTCATTGTCAGTAGCAAGCCCATCAATATAGGACTCTCTCATCATTGATTCGATGCATTAAGCAGATCTATGAAAGCAGAGGTCCAGTTTCTGGGCAAACTGAATTCTGCCACTGTGACCCACCTTTTTCCAACACTCTCTCATCCATCCAGCCTATAGTGTCTCCCTGCAATACTGAAAAGCATCAGGGTGACCTAACAATCTGGATTGGAAAGCAGAAGTGACTATTATTTGGTTCCCATACACAACCAACCTGGTACTCTTATTTGACACTATTGCCGTACGTTACCTATATACCCCAACCCGGGCCGGAATCCAGCAGTACCAACACGGGGCCAGTCTATCAACCAGAGAGGAGACCCCTGGTGAACAACTGGTATGGTAACACAGGCAAGGTGATCAAACAGTAGATACACAGGAGCCACCGGTTGTGGGAACACTTTTCACGTGGGATCTTGCTGACTACGAGCATCTATCGGATTGGGACACAACTATCCCCTATATAGAATACCAAAAACCAATATTGAAAATAGATTCAATGTATAAATAATTGTGTGGGATTACCTGGGCAAGCTGGCTAAGTCGAGTAAAGTTAAGTTATGCTATTTGCTAAGGCAATTGAAAAGTTAAGGTACTCTTTACCTAGATGGGCGCCCGCGATTGAAATCGCGGGCGTCGGGGGTAAAAATCGCGGTCATCGCGGGCATCGCGGGTAAATCGGGATGCCCGCGATGACCGCGATGACCGCGATTTTTCCATAGGGAACAATGTTAAAAAGGCTGATTGACCGCGATTTTACTGTTAAATGCCTCAATGGACCCGATTTGGCCATAGGAATCAATGTTAAATGGGCCACAGAGCCCAAATAGGCACAATTAACCCTTAAATGTCCCCCCCAATTTTTAACGCCACCCCACGATCCACGCCAACCCGAAGCGTGGCGAGCGCAGCGAGCCCGCGAGGGGCGGCGGTACGCGTCCTCCGACCTTTTCATGCCCTACTATCCACTAGGGCGTGGAGTGAGAATAGAATAGTGTGGCGAGCGCAGCGAGCCACCGAGCCCGAAGCGTGGCGAGCGCAGCGAGCCCCGCGCGGGGACGCGGATACCTTCACAGGTAGACGCATCCCCTCGCGGGCTTCACAGGTGTCGGCGTCGCCACGGACACCTGTGAAGCCCGCGAGGGGACGCGGATAACTGTGAAGGTATCCGCGTCCCCTCGCGGGGCTCGCTGCGCTCGCCACGCTTCGGGCTCGGTGGCTCGCTGCGCTCGCCACACTATTATATTCTCACTCCACGCCCTAGTGGATAGTAGGGCATGAAAAGGTCGGAGGACGCGTACCGCCGCCCCTCGCGGGCTCGCTGCGCTCGCCACGCTTCGGGTTGGCGTGGATCGTGGGGTGGCGTTAAAAATTTGGGGGGGCATTTAAGGGTTAATGGGCTCTGTGGCCCATTTAACATTGATTCCTATGGCCAAATCGGGTCCATTGAGCCATTTAACAGTAAAATCGGGTCCATCGCGCCTTTTAACATTGATTCCTATGGTAAATCGGGAGCATCGCGTCGCAGGCATCGCGGGTACATTTATGGCCGGCCGCGACGCGACCGACATGATTTCCATGTTTAACATGGGTTTCAATGGGAAATCGCGGGCATCGCGTCGGTCGCGTCGCGGCCAGACATAAATGTACCCGCGATGACCGCGACGGGCGCCCAACTAAGTAAAGAGTACCGTTAAGTTATGCTATTTGCTAAGGCAATTGAAATAGGACACATAAGTGTAAAAATAAAAGTGTGAAAAAGTTATAATAAGGTTATCACACAAAAAGACACAGAAATCATGTGTATCTATGCATGTATGTCCTTGTTTTTGTTTTATGTTGCGTGTTGTTTGATTGACAGTCTAATTTTAATGTGCTAAACGACTGATCAATAATCTATTTAATGCTCCCTGTATTTTATATTAAGAAGTCTAATAAAAGTTATGTTTTAACTAAATAATCAAATCATACAAGATTATAGAATAAAGAGTGCGCCCAAAAAGGCACATTTGTCTTAACGTTTGCCTCTTGCAAACAAACCCCCAATTATTCTGGTATAAATACAGGTCAGGTCTCAGTCTACTTGCACGAAACGCGCTGGGTCACTCTAGCCCTCCTGCCTCATCTAAAGATAAGCACTTTATTTTTTTGCACCTTGAATATATTTATTTGATTCTTTTTATTCTGAGAGCCTCATCTCTGGTTTTTTAGGATAGGAGCTGCTATAATTGTCTGTTTTTAAATATTCCCTTTTTTACTGTTTAATTAAATTTACCTATATTTTTACCTACATACAGTGACTATTTTTTTAGCATATATATATATTTTTTTGAATATTGCTAACTTTAGTGAATTAAGCTACGTATCGTGGTTCCAGGTCCTTACTTAACACCGGCACACCTTGTTTTAATAAGTGCAGATTGCACTATCTATATTATATATATTTAAAGAGCAATAGTCGCGTCATCCTCATCTATTGAACACACACATATATATATATATATATATATAGCATTACTGCCTCAAAGCACTGAGGTCATGGGATCGATTCCCACCATGGCTCTAACTGTGCGGAGTTTGTATATTCTCTTGCGTGGGTTTCCTCCAGGTACTTCAGTTTCCTCCCACAATCCAAAAATATACTGGTAGGCTAATTGGCTCCCAACAAAATTAACACTAGAATGTCTGTGTATGCGTGTACATGTGGTAGGGAACATAGATTGTAAGCACCACTAGGGCAGGGACTGATGTGAATATTCAACTATACTCTGTAAAGCACTGCAGAATATGTATACGCTATATAAGAAACTGTAAATATATATATATATATATATATATATATATATATACATACATCAACATGTTTGGGACTATTTCACATTCAATAAATCTTTTTCAATGGGCCTCTGTGATTTTTTTAATGAACATTTAGATCAGTTTTAAGAGAGGGTAAGGCCTGTGTGCACCCCTCCTCTCTGTTGCTGGGGGTACAGCGCAGTGAAGTCTGAGCACTAGAGCGATCAGACCCTACTATGCAGGTGCAGATCTCCAGAAAAATGGCACGGCGGTCAGTTTTCCATCTGCTGCCACCGTTGCTTGACTCCAGAGGGTAAATATTAAAAAAAAATAGTACAGTGTGCACCCATTATAAATATGCCACTTAAGTGGTATGCCCGGAGATTTTCCGGGCTCAGCTGCGCTGCCGCAGCAGGCTGTCCCGGAAAATTTCCAGGCATACCACTATGTAGGTGCGCGCCAATGGTGTCTCCATCGGAGCACCACTGGCCCAGTACCTCAGGGGTCCCCTCTTCAGTCACCCCCCCAACCCCTCTTGTTGCCCCCCCCCCCCAGGTCTGTCTTCTCCGGCATACATGGCGATCGTATGCCGGAGCTTCCCCGCCACCAGCCGCCAATCATCTGACCTGTAGTGATGTAGGCGGCAGGTTTGGGGATGTTCGGGGCGGCTTGGGATAGTTCAGTAACCCGAGTCCTCCCGAGCCGCAAACATCCCCCAGCCTGCCGCCGACGTCAATGCAGAATGTGACATGCGGCTGAGGAGAGGGGTGAGAGCGGCAGCAGGGAAGCCCTGGGGTACCAACGCCGGAGCGGAGGGGTGCGCCTTCCAGCTTTCTGTGGTGGGTTTTGCTGGGGCAAGATAAACCTGCCCTGGTAGGTTTGTCCTGCCCAGCAAAACCCACCACTCAAGGGGTTAAATGTCGTAGTCAGAGAATGCAGTTTTTATCCATTATGGCAAGACGAAATTTACCCCAGAAATGTTTTTAAAGAGATTTGTTATCATTTCGTAATATTTATTTATTTTCTCTGTTTCAAATACTGGGGGAAATTTACTAAGGCTAATACGCCCCCCAAAAATCGTATTTGTATAGTATAATACAATTTTTTTGGGGCGTATACGAATTTTCAGGATTTACTATCCTGAAAATATGTAAATTCGTATTCGTATTTATGGCACATTCGTATTTGTATTTACAAATACGAATGAATACACCATCGAAAAAATACGAATAGGCATCACTATTCAAAAGAATGGTGATTCATAATTTACTAAGCGGCCATATTAAAATACAGCTGCTAATTAGCTTCATTATCCTGGCGTATATGGAAGAAGCCTGCACGGATCAGTCAGTTCCGTGCAGGTTTCAGTGTGTAAAAAATAAATAAATTAATAATTGTAAAAAACCAGCACCAGGCTCAAAGAGCTGGGCCTGGTTTTAAAAAAATCAGAAAACAATTTAAATAGGGCTCCGCTGAATGATGCATTTGTATTCATTCGTATTAAGAATATGAATACGCAAAATTGTATTCGTATTTTTAGTATATTTCCCTCACTATGTTTCAGATACTGTAGTAGTCATTTCAGCACCTATTGCACAATAAACATTGACTAAATGGGTATAAGGAGAGCAGTGTACCTGTGACCAGGGCCGGATTAACACTGGGCCTGATGGAGCTACAGCTCCAGAACCACTCTCCAAATAGGCCCATGTCCCGGGAACCAGAGATACCGCCAGGAAACGGTTTCCCCATAATATAACATGGGACCCGCTAATTCCGAACCCGACCCAGTTCCGACGGCTGCCAGTTCCCCCTCCGGTATCCAAGATGCTCGAGGCCTTTAATCTGATACCAGGCTGGTCCATATGGGTTCATACTGTAGGTTCTAGAGATATTGCAGGTAAACCGATTTTTTCATTTCTGAAATGTAATTTCATGGCTGTTCATGTTGTTTGAGGACAGATTTCTCTGGAACCAGTTTCATGGGACCAAAATCATTCGAAGCCCACATATAAATGGGTCAGTTGGTTCCAAAGATATAGCTGGTTGTTTAAAGGGGGGGGGGGGAGGGTTTTCTCTCCCCCTCACACCAGAAAATGCAGGGACTAGGTTGGTGTTAAAGGGGCCAGCCCAGGAATGTCCCTGCATTTTCTGGTGTGAAAGGGGTATTAATTCAAATAGCCGGGACCTGCAGTGCTCTGAATACAGTCGGGCAGCCCCCTGCTCTCTGCCCGGTGGTCAATAGCTGCCATTTCTGCCTGGCGGCGGCTGTCCCCCAGTTACCGTGAGCATGTATACCCCTTTGGCAATGAGCATGTTGAGCATGTAATCCCACATGGCAATGAGCATGGAACCCCTGACAATGAGAATGGAACCCATGACAATGAGCATGTAGGTAAGCAGCACTTATGTAGCATCATTTTACTAGGCATTATGATGT
This sequence comes from Crinia signifera, assembly GCF_055691185.1. Lineage (NCBI taxonomy): Eukaryota > Metazoa > Chordata > Amphibia > Anura > Myobatrachidae > Crinia > Crinia signifera. Next base: position 243,302,100 of record NC_139222.1, on the reverse strand, counting down.
TTGGCATAATACGTAATGGACATTATGGCGTGTGGCTTAACATGTGATGGGCATTATGGTGTAAATTTTTTATGCGCGTCTTTGGCGTGCAATTTCCCTGTTTATGATGCATATTGTGCATTATTGCTCAATCTGTTTGATATAGTGTGTATTTTGGCTCAATCCATGTGGCAAAATTTGAATTTTGCACTAATCTGTGTGTAAGAGGCAAGTACAGTATAAGGGGGTTAGTATTGTGTTGCATGATTTGTTTAAGGGGTATATGGTGTGGCAAACTTAGGTGACCGCATAAAAGGTGCTTAAATGTTGTCTACCAAGTTTTGGCTTTCAGTATTTTTTTTATGACTGGAGTGCCGCCTCACCCCGCAAGTATCTTAGGACATCGGCGTCCTGCGGGTGCACCTTTGAAAGGCACCCGCCAATATATCTCCCTGCATTTTTTCTATGCCAGCCCCCTGTATTTTCCAGGCATATATAATTAGTTGAAAGTATTTACACAAATAGAGACACACCCATGAGCAGACCACCCAAACAGAACACTGGTCACGCCTCCCACATTATTAGGTGCTGGCAAGAACCCCTATTATTGCGCATAATAGGCCCTTGATCATTTTCAGCTCCAGGCCCATTTAGACCTTAATCTGGCACTGTCAGAGCCGGATTAACAATGGGGCTGATGGAGCTACAGCTCCAGGCCCACTCTCTAAATAGGCCCATTTTATAGCTGAGGGTCAGGGCTTTCCAACAAGCCTGGCCCCACGTTCCTAGCCACCCGGGAACCGGAGATAATGCCAGGCAAAGCTGGATAACCTGAGACCAGCTAATTCCGACCCCCACCTGGTTCCAACGGCATCACAGAAGCTCAAGGTTGATCTCAGTCTAACTCAAATTGCTGGGCCTTCAATCTGATACCAGGCTGGTCCATATGAGTTCATTGGTTCTAGAGATATTGCAGGTAAACTGATTTTTTCATGTTTGAAATGTCATTTCATGGCTGTTCATGTTGTTTGAGGACAGATTTCTCTGGAACCAAACTGCCCAGTTTCACAGGACCAAAATCATTTGAAAATCATTTGAAGCCCACATGTAAATAGGTCAGTTGGTTCCGAAGATAATGCTGGTTAACTACCCCTAAAGTTTAAAGGGGGGGGTAGTTTTCTCTCCTCACACCAGAAAATGCAGGAACTAGGCTGTGTAATAGGGGCCAGCCCGGGTAAATCCCTGCATTTTCTGGTGTGAAAGGGGTATTATTTCAAATAGCCGGGACCTGCATTGCTCTGAATACAGCGGGGCAGCCCCCTGCTCTCTGCCCGGCTGTCAATGGCTGTCATTTCTGCCCGGCGGTGGCTGTCCCCCAGTTACCACAAGCATGTATTCCCCCTTGGCAATGAGCATGCAATCCCACATGGCAATGAGCATGTAACCCCTGGCAATGAGCATATAGGTAAGCAGCACTTATGTAGCATAATTTTTAATAGGCATTATGGTGTTTGGCATAATACTTAATGGACATTATGGTGTGTGGCTTAACATGTAATGGGCATTATGGTGTAATTTTTAATGCGCACCTTTGGCGCGCAATGCCCCTATTTATGAAGCATATTGGGCATTATTGCTTAATCTGTTTGGTATAGTGTGTATTTTGGCTCAATCCATGTGGCAAAATTTTGCCTTAATCTGTGTGGCATAACGTGAATTTTGGCTCAGTCGGTGTGAATTTTTGCTCATTCCATGTGGCATAATGTCTAAGAGGCAAGTACAATATAAAGGGGTTACTCTTTTGTTGCATGATTTGTATAAGGGGTATATGGGGTTCGGTATGATATGCCGGTGGTCGGAATCCCGGCGGTCAAAATACCGACGCCGGAATCCCGACCTCCGCAATGCCGACAAGGGGGGCTGTGGATCGCTCCTCCTTGCGGGGAACACCCATAAAGGGACAAAATGCATTGCAGTGGTCGGGATTCTGTCATCAGTATTTTGACCGCTGGGATTCCGACCACCGGCATGTTGACCGCATCCCGGTATATGGTATGGTAAATTTAGATGACCACATAAAAGGTGCTGAAATGTTGTCTATCAAGTTTTGTCTTTCAGTATTCTTTTTATGACAGGAGTGCCGCCTCACCCCGCAAGTATTTTAGGATTTTAGGACATCGGCGTCCTGCGGGTGCACCTTTTGGAGGGCACCCGCCAATATATCTTCCTACATTTTTCCTATGCCAGCCCCCTGCTTTTTCCAGGCATATATAATTAGTTGAAAGTATTTACACAAATAGAGACCCATGAGCAGACCACCCAACCAGAACACTAGTCACGCCCCCCACATTATTAGGTGCTGGCCATAACCCCTATTATTGCGCATAATAGGCCCTTGATAATTTTCAGCTCCAGGCCCATTAAGACCTTAATCTGGCTCTGGTTGTAATCATATCAGTAAGGGAAGAAAGGTAATGGTGAAGCTGGAGGTATATAAAGAAAGGTTTGGTCTGTAGCCCATATTCATTTTGGAGCTTACCAAATGGGAGGATCGTGCCACCTGGATCAAATACTTTAGATGATGCGGTGATACCCTCATTTTGCCAGAGACGAAAATTAGAGTTGGTAAGTAATGGTGGAAATGTTGGGTTGCCCCAAATAGGTATTAATTTGGAGGCTAGTGGATTGCTGTGCAGTGTTCTATTAACGGAGATCCAAGAAAAATATATATCATGAAATAAGGGTTTGTTTAATATAATAGGAGGGATATCTGAAGGTTTTGAGTGGAGGAAAGGGGTGCAACAATGCTTCATCAAGGAGTAGATCTGTAAAAGAGCTAGTACCAAGCAGCCAGTCAGCAACAAATATAAAGAGGACAGGACAGAGTCGTTATAGAAGGATAAGTCAGGGAGGCCAAACCCACCCGATTTCCTTGGGGCAGATAGTTTCCTTAAAGTTAGTTTCATTTTTTTTCCCCCCGACAGAAAAAATTTGAAACCAATTTATTCAGTTTCTTCGTATCCAACTTTGTCAGGCGAAGAGGTAATTTTTGCATTAAGTATAAGATTTTGGGGAAAATTATACTTTTCACTACCGCTACTCTACCTACAGCCTTCGAGTAATGTAGATATTTTCATTATGACTGATGCATAGTTCTTTGCATAGAGGTCCCCAAAATCTGCAGCAATTTTGATTCCCAAATATTTGGTATCACTGTGTGTATTGGCAAATGGGGAAGATGACATTTATGATTTGGTAGCTGCATCTGTGGTAGGAAAGTAAAGCAATTCTGACTTTGTCAAATTGATACGGTACCCAGCAATAACACAGAAGGAGGACCAGATACTAAGGGGGAAATTTACTACGATGTGAATTAGACTTCACATGTGATGTTGCTATGGGCAACCAATCAGTTCCTGTCTACTGTCTTCTAGAGGGTGCTCAATAAATAAGAAGTACAGATGGGGCAGGTCCCATCTTTGCAGGGGATGGCGACGCCATCCGCCATCCCCCGCCAGCGCCATATCTATAGCGAGAAGGGGACGCGCGCGCACGAGAGGCGCGCGCGTCCCCTTCCGACGGCGCTTCCAGCACTTCCCCCGGGTCTCCGCCGGCTTGTCGGCGGTCACCCGGGGTCCCCGCCATCTGCCCGCACCCCCCCTAACCCTGTCCGTCTCCCTGATCTGTATATCCCAGATGTATTTTTTCGTGACCCTGGTTGTTACTGAGCTTCTCCTGCTTGCAGCCATGGCATATGACCGCTATGTGGCAATCTGTCATCCTCTTAATTACATTGTTCTAATGAGTATAAAAAACTGTGTCGGCCTCTCAATTGCTTCTTGGGTTGTGGCTTTGTTGTACCCAGTTGGATACCCTGTCCTCATATCTAATATGTCCTTTTGGTCAGGGCGTCCTATTGACCATTTCTTTTGTGATGTATCCCCATTATTGTTGATCTCCTGCACTGATATATGTTATGTTTATATATATAAATGTTAAACTATATAGAAGGGGTTCTGTTGGCATTTTCTTCATTCCTATTTATATTAGTTTCCTACATATATATTATCTCCAACATTCTGAAGATAAAATCTACAGAAGGGAAACATAATGCGTTTTACACCTGCTCCTCCCATCTAACCTGTGTGATCATTTATTATGGGACTTTGATCTGTTTACTTATAAAACCTACATCCAGTTATTTCCCCAAACTGGACAAGCTCTTCGCTCTGGTGTACGCTGTGTTGGTGCCTATGCTGAATCCTTTTATTTACAGTCTGAAGAATAAAGAAGTGGCAAAGTCATTATTCAGTCTGAAGACTAAGTTCTTTATAGGTATTAACATGTTTGGGACTATTTCTATAGTGAACATCACTTTAAATAAAATCTTTTTCCATAAACCAATGTCATTTTTTAAATTAACCTTTAAAATCATGTGTGTTTTAAGAGAGGGGAAGGCCTGTGTAGAGCCTCCTCCATCTAGGCCCCCTCCTCTCTACTGGTAGTGGCACAGCGCAGTAGAGTCTGAGCACTAGAGTGACCCTACTGCGCAAGTGCAAATCTAAAACAAAAACACGTGGCCATTTTTCCGGCTGCTGCCACCGTCGCTTGAGTTGGGATGCGGTCAATTTGCCGGCGGTCGGGATCCCGGCGTTCAGAATCCCGACACTGGAATCCCGACCGCCGAAATCCCAAAACTTTCTCCCTCCGTGGGTGTCCACGACACCCATAGAGGGAGAATAAAATAGCGTGCCGAGCGTAGCGAGGCACCGGGCCCGCTGCGTGGGGGGCGATCCAGGTCCCCCCCATGTCGGGATTTCGGCGGTCGGTATTCCAGTGTCGGGATTCCGGGCGCCGGGATTCCAACCGCCGGCATTACGTATCGGATCCCTTGAGTTTGGAGGGTAATATAAAAGAAATGAGTGCAGTGTGCACCCATTATAAATACTGTATGTCACTGGTTAAATGTCTTAGTCAGAGAATCCAGTTTTTATCCATTTTGGCAAGATGATATTTACCTCAGAAATGTTTTTGAAGAGATTTGTTAAAACATTGGTGTATTTATAAATATATCCAATATTTTTAGATTCTGTTTTTGTTTTATCATTTAGTGATGTTTATTTCTTCTCTATGTTTCGGGTACTGTAGTAGCTGTTCCAGTACTTATCCTTTTCACAATAAACACAGACTAAGGGGGATATTCATTCTTCCGCTGTGATTCCAGATGGGGAAAATGGCTGCAGGGCCCTATTCATTGCTGTCTTTCCCGACAGCATTGAACATGGATCTTAGCAGAACGTGCCCGACTTCACAAGCAGTCAAGCATGTTTTGCTGAGAACAGCTGGGAAATGACGAGCTCCTGGCCACAGCTCGCCAATTTCCAGCTGCTTCTCGCAGCCAGGCCAACTTCTCAGCGCTCGGCAGGTGGGACATTGAATCCCGCCTGCAAAATCCCTGTCGAGCAGGCCAAGAATCGGATAAGGTCACGGCTGTCGGGCCAGTCTGATAGTCATGACCCTACATTGAATACCACCCTAAATGGGTATAAGCAGAGCAGTGGACCTGTAATATCACCCAGAATACAATGCTCTAGGGATGACATAGTCCTTGGCCTAGCTCATATTAGTGGCAGTGTCAAATAGCCTATATTACCGGCACTACAGTGACTGCCTGTCCAGTGCCCTGTATTATATGTACTCAGAACAGGAACTGCATGTGCCCAGCTTTCTGTTTAATGACTACTGTGAAGGGAAGAAGCACTGACACTGAATAATAACTATGTAGAAATTAAAAGTCCCTGCATGACACACAGGAAATACAGAAAACTGCAACATTAGAGATGGATAGAAGTAGAACCCTAATAAATGGGTTCAGAATTAATTGGTTAATCTCTAAAGTTTTGAGGGATAATTGGAGACAATGGTAGGACAGAAAGAAGAAGATCAAAAAGTGCGCATGCAGGCTGCTAATCAGTGATAACCTGTGAGGGTCATTCCCCCTCTTTAGGCCTAACCGGACCATGGGACCCACTCCAGATTTGGAAAAGACATGTGACTACCACATAAGAGAAGCCTGCTTTGGGGAGCCAGCCAGGGACACTCCCTCATCCATGCTCACTTTAAACTGTCAATCTTGCCAGTTCCATCAGTGCTGGTAAAAATCACCTTACTTTATACATTCCCCCGGTTCAACAATGGATCCTCCACTTCAGATCCTATCTTCTGCTATTTCTGTTACTGTATAAGAGGAGAAGGAGAGTCCTAGTGGGGAAATCCATCTTGCTATGACACCCCTGAGTTTTGTTAACATGCTGACACTGGTATGTTTCTCAGTGATGTTGTTAGATATGGAATGTTCCATAGTTCTGCTGCTGAAGGGGATACACTCACCCAATGGGCTGTTACAGTCATGCTATCTTTCATTTGACCTGTACCATTTGTTCACATATCTGTGGTTAAGTAGATAGTGGGTACAATGGTCAAAAAAAAATGTTTTTTTTTTACACCTCCTTTACAAGTGAAACATTTCTGTTCCGGTAAAATAGAGTTGAATTTGGTAGTGGGGACACAGGTCCTCAATTATCCACGTAAAACAAGATGCATTAATGTCCAACCAGCCATACCAAACTCCGTACTCCCCCATTTAACGTACTAACTTTTACCTCCTACAACTACAAACATACTCATCCTACTTTTCCCTGTAGTGCCCTCGGGCCCCTGATCTACTGTAGTTCTTGATCAATGAAAACATTCTTGGTTATAATTTTCTATGAGGTTGTCTGGTTTATAAAACTGCCACCCTGTCTGCCAATGCAGTGTCACTGGATGGGCCATGTTTACAGTTGAATTCCCGCATGTTTGTGCCACCCTCTGATATCATTTTGCTTAGTCAGCCATCTAGCTCAGTGCCACTTTCTTGGCCTAAACAAAAACAATATTGTGAGCTGTTATCTGGTCAAAATGTATTGGACATGATTGGTACAGAGGTTCATAATACTGTAGGAACAGAAACAGGCCAAAATTACATAATGTCAGCAGCTTTTTGTATTTTTTTTGGATATAGATCAAAAGTCAAAACATGTCAGGGTGGTTTTGTTCAAATTAGAATCAAAATGAACAACACAAAATGAAAACAAATCCAAAACCAAAACACGAGGGTCAGTGGACATCTCTAATTATAATGTATTTGAAGAGTACTGTAGAGTAGATGCATTCAATATTGCAATCACTTCATGTAAATAATCCTCATCTCTAATACATGTGCAAAAGTTTTAATCATTGAGTTGAGAAAACTTGCTCTCTCCAACTTAAAAAATAAACTTCTCACAAGCTCTGTAGAGTCCCTGAGGGACAAAACATCCCATGATATAACAATGCGAGCCACAGTTACTGTTCATCTGCTGTGACCAAGCCAGCATCTCTCGGCACTTGATAAAGCAGATAATACAGATTAGATGGTGGCATACTTGGGTAGGTAAATATATGGAAATAAAGAATAAATGTTGTAATGCTATCTGCACGTTTACCTATTATGAGACTACAATATATGTTTTAATTTTTCTTGCACTTTTTCTTTTTAAAGAAAAACATTGCAGCTAAATAAATGTTTAGCTCTTATAAAGCATATTAGTATATATTCTCTGTTTCTCAAACTCTGTCCTCAGGACATCTGGCAATTCATGATTTCCATACCACCTGCTGATCTGTACAATGTGCAGCAACTAAGTGATCAAGGAAATGTGAACTGTTAGGGACCCTGAGGACTGAGTCGGAGAAACACTGATATCGATAGTATTTTTTCTGTCTATTGGATGGAATAAATGCTTGCTGTTAGGGCAGTTGCATATAGGTTTCTTTGTTTTAGTTAGATTTTTTTACCTGTTTTGATTGTCATAGTCAGACTTAGTAGTTACACCAGCACACATTCAAATCTACAGTTTGAGTCTGCCATATCGGAAATGCTGGAGGCCAGAAGTATTTGGGATTTCTAATTTATTTATAGTTTGGAATATTTGCATTTCATAATGAGATACATATTTTGATAATGGGATCCAACTCTAAATACAAAATGCATTTGTGTTTCATAGATACCTTTTACACATAGGGGTGATTCTGGTTGTTTTGTAAAAAGCAAACTCCTTCTTTAATGGACAAAACCATGCTGCACTGCAGGTGGGGCAGATGTAACGTGCAGAAAGTTACATTTGGGTGAGTTATTTTCTTTCTGTGCAGAGTAAATACTGGAGAAGAAAAAAGAAAAGATTGTCTTTTTTGCTGGCGCACTAAAGAGAGAAAAGTTTTTATTAAAATATACCTTTTATTAATATTAAAATAAAACCGTTACGTGAAATATATACCACTTAAACAATAAACGGTACTTATGTAGTATCTGGGCGTCCGATTTTGTGATTGTATGCCTTACCTTAAGGCATACAATCAGATGCGATGCGATGCGATTCAATGCGATTTTGCATAGGATTCAATGTTAAGAAGGTCCTGTTCATTTCCCCACTATCCAAGTGGGCATAGAGTTGATTTTATATAGCGTGGCGAGCGCAGCCAACCACCGAGCCCGAAGCGTGGCGAGCGGACGCATATTTCTTAAAAATTATTCTGTGTCCCCTCGCGGGGCTCGCTACGCTCGCAACGCTTCGGGCTCGGTGGATAGTGGGGAAAGGAAAAGGACCTCTTTTTCCCATTGAATTCTATGTTAAAATGGACTCAGACCATTTTAACATTGAATCCTATGGAAAAATCTTGACCATCGCATCGCATACGATTTGGTCGCATGCGATGCGATGCGATCCGATTTCTAAATCGGACGCCCACATACTACATAAGTACCCAATAAACATTTAACAATATGTTTTAAAAGATGCACGTGCTCAGTATGTGTTCTTTTATTGTGGGTAGTATTATATAATCCTATACGTGTAGGCTAAGAGTGTTGGTTTAGTTCAAACACCAATGTCGTTTCTGTGTATATTAATATGTAAGTCGACTGTGGGCACAAGACATAGATTTCAAGAGACTTTTTTTAACCGTTGTATGATTAGTCGTCTGTGTTCAATGCTATGGGATATCAATCACTACCCAATATAATAATAGGGAGGATGTTGCTGTATATTATTATGCCATTTTATTAGACACCTCTTGGAAGACACTTGGTATTCTATTTCTAGTAGTAGCAGTGTCAATGTGGAGGCTGTCTGCTTTTTCAAAGATTGGTAACACTGTTGCCCTTATTTAGATGAAGAATGGGCTTTGTATCAGTAATTTCTCTTAGGAGAATAAGAGATTCAGTTGGTGGTTATCACAGTAACTACGCTGCTAATATATAGCAGTGTTTTTTTAGCACAGTATACGTTGATGGGATATACCATCTATACGATGTTGGTCACCTCGGTATTTATATCGCACCTTGGTTTTAGGTGTCAACAAGGTCACAGTAGCTGTATCGCTGTTATAGTGCTACCTTGTGGGTATTGGTCACAGATACTCTATCCCTTTATAAACAATTATTTATAGGTATCCTTGGTGTAACGGTAGCTGTATTCCTTTTATGGTGCTACTCTTTGTATATACAAGGTCCTATTAGTTTATATGTGGGTGGTTGTCTGTCACCTTAAGGATCATTTGCATGTGCATTTAGATTATGTCCTTAGATATTAGGTGTTTCCAAAAACGTGAGATGGTTACTGTATTCCTGTTATGGTGTCTACCATCCCCAGTGCAGATTGATGTTTAATATACACGTTACTGTGTGGATTTAAATATCCTGAAATGTATAGGATATCTTATGTCGGTTACAGTATAATTTTATAACATTTATCCAAATTAATCTTTGTAAATGGCTAAGTAAACATCCCCTTTTAGATATTTTGACCAAAAACAGCTTGGGGGACTGTGTGTATAGTTATGTGCAGACAGTCTTGACACGTAACTTATTTCACATACAGAAAAAGAAAGCAGAAAGGGTACTTTGATGTGAATTCAATTGCTCATTCACATTTGAGTGTGTACCCACGTCCACAACCTTACGATATAATTGGTGGTTCCAATTTCTCATTGGGTGTGTGTGTACCCTTTCAAATCTTGCAATGTAAAAAATTTGCTGGATTGCTTATCCCAAATCTTTGGTGTTTTTATGTGGTTGTGTGCGGGAAGCGGCTTAAGAAATGTATATATATAATTGCTGTGTTTGATGTTTAGACAATCTATGCGCACCACTTGTTTTATATGCAAGAGAGTGTATTTTTAATGCAGTGTGTGTCCACACCTGCAATCTTGCAATACAATGGGTTGTGCACTTGTTTGTGCCCAGTCACTGTGGTTTTCTTAATTTATAGTTTTACACAGAGAGCGGCTTAAAATACTTTATATATAATTGCCGTGTCTTTTTCATGCCGTTCATACACATAACTAATTTCTGACTAGTAGGTTTGGTTAGTCAGTACATACAATTTTTACAATTAATTTTGCATTAGACCTATGCCCAGTCGTTATGATTTTGAAATTTCACATAGAAAACGGCTCAAGAGGTTGTGTGTACAGTTGCCGTGTTATGTTCCTACAGTTTTATACACGCAACTAATTTATCAAACAAAGACAAATGGCTAATAGGTTTGAGTGATCTATGCGTACAACTTGTTTTGCATGAAAAAGAGATTGGATTGGGTTAGGTGTGTACCCACGCCTACAATCTTGCAATGTAGCAATTTATGCGATTGCTTAAATTAAATCGTCTTAGTTTTACTTGATGTTTGCACAAGAAAAGAATTTGAGAAGTTGCATATGTGATTGCCGTTTTTGTATTCATACAGTCTACACATGCAATTAATTTCTCATGCAAGAGAGAAAGGCTAATGGGTTTATATACCGATGCTCATAAATAAAATACATTTACGTCTGGACCCCACATTGATAGGCTGCCTGCAGACTCATAAATTCTCTCAGTGATTCCGCTTTTTATTATATGTATGCGGTTTCCATTAATTTGAAATAGAGGTAACTGCAGTATCTATCATCTAGCCTGTCTTGTAGTCTCAACTGACTGACAGGATCTGAGCATTGCTGCTCTCCTATGCTGTAGAGATTACCAATGTCACAATCCGCACTGTTAGTATCGTGTTCTAATTACATAGCGGGGACATTGTTAACAACATAGGTAAAAAAACCTCAGTTTTCTAACACATTGTTACAGAACGTGCATCAGGCCAACGCGCGTTTCACACTACGGCTTTTTCAAGGCTGGACCCGAGTGTCACAGCCGGTGGAAAGATATTGAGAGAGAGGACCAATCGGGTTCATTGTTGTGGTCACCTGATGTTCTCGCATCACTCTCACACATGTCTCATTCATATTTCTGTGTTCTGGTGTTTCGTGTAGACAATGCAAGCTGTTGTAGTTATTGGTTCTCTGTTCAGATGGGATGGGGTATCGACTTTGTGTGTCCTTATTTGGTTTTATGATTCTAGATTTATAATTGTAGAACCGGGAGAATAGAGTGTAAATTTTTAAGCCGGGAAATCAAAAATCTAAGAATATGACATTTTTAATGTTTAGATATTTTGTCATTACTGAATAGAGGTCATATTTTGTTGTTTAATTATTCATTGTTCTGTAGAGGTATCGTAATGTGCGCAACAGGGTGAACATTACACAAAATATGTGTTCTCTTCACTTCTCCCGTTCTCATGAGTCGATATGCGGAAATAAAGAAAAAAGAACACAATGTGTGGGACTGTATTTTTCTTTTCAAAAACATACAGGGGGAATGGAAGTGGAACGTACCACACTCACAGAGAGAGTGTGTATTTCAAATACGTAAAGGTATATTTTTTCGGTGATAGTATAGCCTTCACCAAATCCACCCTGGTGTCCAATAGAATTAGATTGGGCGTACGTTTTCACTCACACGATCAAGGTGTTACAATACATATAAAGGTTTCTTTTCAAGGCAAGCGTACCAATAACTCACAATTGGCAGGAATTTTCAAAGCACATCTGGGTTTCTTTAGCTTGAAAAATTTATTTTTATTGCCAAAACAGAAGAATTATTAAAATACACTATGACCATAGGTACACTGTAAAAAAATCCAAAGGTGGGTGATAGATGTTGGATGGAACTCACACTAAGTATACACCAAAAAACTCTCCGGATAAGTTTAGAGATGTCGGTGAGTAAACACCCGGTACCTTTGTTTCAATGTCCAGCATAAACACATAATGGTCCAAAGTTTAAAAAGGGGTTGTGCAGATCCAGAAAGCCAACCAACGCGTTTCGATTTCAAATCTTTTTCAAGGCTTGTCTCTGAAGTGCACTGCATTCATATTTATACCACAAACTAGGAAGTAAGTGCTCCAGGAAAAGAAGGAGTCACAGTTAACTTATTGTATAAAACACATCAAAACATTATATAAAAGCAGATAATAAGAAGCTTTTTACAATAAATCGCAATAAATGGTTGAAAAGTATATAAAAACAAATGAATCTAGAAAAACGAGCGTGCGTTCCACACACTTGGAACGCACGGATATCCGGGGTTAATATTCCTGACTATGTATTTCCTGTAATGACGCTCTATATCCTCATTACAGGGGGCGTCTAAACAGGGCGGGGAATAGAACTGAAGGGTAACCAAAATGCCGTCCGGGAGGAGTGGCGGTGGGCGGGGGATCGGAGCTTACGATGCGCCCGGAGTGGTCCCTCCGTCGCGCGTCATCACAGCAACACCCCCCCTGCCATAAGCCTTACGCCGGGTGTTAGCATGCGCTCGTTCCGGAAGTTGTAGATGGAACGCATAGCGCTTTCTAATGGAACGCACGGCCATTTTGGAAAGTGAACAGTGCTATGAAATTGATAATACAGCGTGGTGCGCTCATTCAGGAAGCGTCAATGGAACGCACCACGCTGTAGTATGGAACGCACAGCCATTTAAAAAGTGACAAGTGCTCAAAAAGGTACATAGCTGAAGAGATTAGTTAGCAGTACTACCATATCATAATGAGTAATAGATAAGGAATCAAGGCTAATGGAAAAAGTGACAAGTGCTATACAAAGTGCATGATTGGAATGGATAATATACAGTACAAAGATATTATAAAGTTAATGCAAAAAAAAAGGGGAATTAATAATCTGAGTCAAAGATAAAATAGGTTAAAAGTCAATTTAAAAACCAATTAATTTAAAAACCAATTAATTTAAAAACCACTTTAACTCAAAATCTGCATTCAATCCATTAGGTACCATAGTATCCAAATTAAAGATCCATTTCATTTTGGCTCTTGCTAAATTGCTTTCAATATCTCTGTCTTTCCAATTTGCCTTAATATTCTGGATGCCCATAAACCTTTTTATTGCATTAACTGAGCAGTTGTGTCTTATTTTAAAATGCTCGGAGAGGGGATGTGTAACCTATCCCTTTTTGATATTTCGCACATGCTCAGAAATTCCTGTTTTTAGAGATCTGGATGTGCGTCCAACATAAATTAATCCACATTCACATTCAATAAAATATATAACATTACTAGTGTGACAGGTGATAAAATCTTTCACGTTAAAATCTCTGTCTTTAATTCTAAAATCTGTGAATTTTGATATTTTAGAGGGAATGACTCTGCATGCTATACACGTTCCGCACCTATGAAAACCCTGTGTGCGAACTGTGTTAGTGGATTCAAAGGGAAGGGCACTTTTAACTAGAGTATTTTCAAGGTTTGGGGCCTTCCGATAAATGAATTTAAGTTTCTGTGGTAGTGAATCTTTTAGGACCGGATCCCTCAAAAGAATATTCCAGTGCTGTTTAATAATGCGTTCCATTCTTTTATATTCTGCACTGAAGCCTGAAAAGAAGGCCCATTGTATATCATTTTTATCTGCAGTCTCTCTGGTTTTTTTCTCTAACAAGGATTTTCTATCCATCAGATTGACTTCTTTTTTCACATTATCAATGCTTTCAGTTTTATACCCTTTCGTAATAAATCTTTTCCCCATGGTGGTCATTTGGGTTTCGAGAAGGTCTGCCTCACTACAATTTCTTTTTAATCTAAGAAATTGGCCTTTTGGTATTCCCTTCAACCAATTTGGGTGGTGGTTACTGTTTTTTGGGATGTAACTGTTAGAATCTGTGGGCTTTGAATAGCCTTTTGTTTGTATTTTATTATTTTTTATGTAGATCGTGAGATCTAAGAAATTAACAGATTCTTTGCTTATTCAAATTTCAAAGCTATATTCTTGGTATTAGTATTTAATAATGTGCAGAATGTCAGGAGGTCTGCTTCAGTTCCCCTCCAGAAGAATATAATATCGTCTATATACCTGTGCCAGGATACCAAGCCCGCACCTGCACCCCCAAGTGTCTCATGCTCCCACCTGGACATGAAGAGGTTTGCGTATGCAGGTGCGAACTTGGTACCCATGGCTGTGCCTATCCTCTGGAGATAGTAGTCTCCTTCAAAAAAGAAGAAATTATTTGTCAGAATAAATTCTATCCCCTCTAGAATGAAGTCAATTTTTTCTTTTTGTATTTCCGATTTTTCCAAATACCATTTTACTGATTGAATTCCCTGTTCATGCTGGATAATTGTGTATAGAGAAGTGACGTCGGCTGTTATCAACGTCAAATCTTCTACTACCTCTATTTTCTCCAATTTGTTGATAATATCAAGTGTATCTCTAAGGTATGATTGACCTTCTTGTACAAAGGGTTGTAGGTAGTGATCTATCATCTCTGAAAGATTAGTGGTCAGGCCACCTGACCCTGCAATTATTGGCCGTCCTGGGGGAGCAATGGGGTCCTTGTGTACCTTTGGAAGGCAATATATAGATGGAGTTTTTGGATTCTGTATGTTTAAGTATTCAAATTCCTTTTTGGATAGCGCCCCCTTAGATAAATGTTTTTTCCAGAAATTTCAGGTAGTTCTTTTTGATCTTTCCTGTAGGATATTTTTTTAATTTTATATAGGTGTTATCGCTTTTTAATTGACCTTCGATTTCTTTTATATAGTGGATTTTATCTAAAATTGCTATGCCCCCCCCCCTTTGTCACAAGGTTTTATTACAATGGAGTCATCACTTTTTAGAGCTTTAATGGCTTCTCTGTCCTTCTTTGTAATGTTATTAGTCTTTCTCTTTTTTGTTCTGTTTTTCATTGATTTTAAATCTGAAATCACTGATTTTGTAAAACAATCTATCATACTTCCCTTAACGTGGACAGGATTAAAAGTAGATTTTTTCTTAAATTTTGTTTGTTCATTTACGATTACTTCTCCCTCTGCCTCTTTTAATTTAAAGAACTTTTTTACAGTTAATTTTTTTGAAAATTTATGGATATCAATAAAAGTTTTAAAGTGGTCTATGTCATTATCAGGGGCAAATTTGAGTCCTTTTTTGAGAATTTTGTCTTCCTCCTTTGTGAGGGTTCGAGAACTTAAATTAAATATTTTGGTTACTTCCTCTTTCTCTGATTCATTATTAGATGAAACATTATATTTTGGGTTTTTTTTTATTTTTGATTTGTTTCGTTTTCTTTCTTTTTTCCTAGTCAGACCACCTCTTGTTCCTCTTGGTCTTTTTTTAGCTATTGTAGCTTTTTTCACAGTCAGTATCGTCCTCGATAAGGTACATAGCCTCTGTCTAAAAAACTCGGTCTATTTCCATTCCATCTTAGGTTGTTCTGCCTGTTATCATCAGAACAATTATCTAAAGGGTCAAATCTATTCTGGTATGGAATATAGTTGTTGCGTCTCTCATATGGTCTATAGTTTCGCCTATATGTATTTTTAGGATATATCCAGTCGTTGTTGTCTCTGGTATCATATCTGTCATTTCGGTACTCTTTACTTAGAAGGGCGCCCACGATTTTGATCGTGGGCATCGTTAGTAAAAAATCTCGGGCATCTCGGGCATTGAATGCACTAAAAAATCGGGTGCGATCAACCGACGAGATGCCCGAGATTTCCCATAGGGAACAATGTTAAATGTCTCAATTGACCCAATTTTCCTGTTCAATGCCTCAATTGACCCGATTTTTCCATAGGAAACAATGTTAAATGGGCCACAGAGGCCAAATAGGCACCCTGAAGTGTATAATGGCCACCCGAATTGTTAACGCCACCCCACGATCAACGTCAACCCGATGCGTGGCGAGCGCAGCGAGCCCGCGAGGGGCGGCGGTACGCTTCCTACGACCTTTTCATACCCCCACTATCCACGTCGGCGTGGAGTTGAGAATAGAAAGTGTGGCGAGCGCAGCGAGCCACCGAGCCCGAAGCGTGGCGAGCGGACGCGGACAGCTGTGAAGCCCGCGAGGGGACGCCGATACCTGTGAAGGTATCCGCGTCCCCTCGCGGGGCTCGCTGCGCTCGCCACGCTTCGGGCTCGGTGGCTCGCTGCGCTCGCCACACTTTCTATTCTCAACTCCACGCCGACGTGGATAGTGGGGGTATGAAAAGGTCGTAGGACGCGTACCGCTGCGCTCGCCACGCTTCGGGTTGACGTTGATCGTGGGGTGGCGTTAACAATTTGGGTGGCCATTATTCACTTTAGGGTGCCTATTTGGCCTCTGTGGCCCATTTAACATTGTTTCCTATGGAAAAATTGGGTCAATTGAGGCATTGAACAGGAAAATCGGGTCAATTGAGACATTTAACATTGTTCCCTATGGGAAATCTCGGGCATCTCGTCTGTCGCATCGCACCTGATTTTTTAGTGCATTCAATGCCCGAGATGGCCGAGATGGGCGCCCTTCTAAGTAAAGAGTACCGTCATTTCTATCTTTCCTGTCATTTCTATATCTTGGATGGCTATATAAAATAAAAAAATGATCCTACAGGAAAGATCAAAAATAACTACCTGAAATTTCTGGAAAAAACATTTATCTAAGGGGGCGCTATCCAAAAAGGAATTTGAATACTTAAACATACAGAATCCAAAAACTCCATCTATATATTGCCTTCCAAAGGTACACAAGGACCCCATTGCTCCCCCAGGTCGGCCAATAATTGCAGGGTCAGGTGGCCTGACCACTAATCTTTCAGAGATGATAGATCACTACCTACAACCCTTTGTACAAGAAGGTCAATCATACATTAGAGATACACTTGATATTATCAACAAATTGGAGAAAATAGAGGTAGTAGAAGATTTGACGTTGGTAACAGCCGACGTCACTTCTCTATACACAATTATCCAGCATGAACAGGGAATTCAATCAGTAAAATGGTATTTGGAAAAATCGGAAATACAAAAAGAAAAAATTGACTTCATTCTAGAGGGGATAGAATTTATTCTGACAAATAATTTCTTCTTTTTTGAAGGAGACTACTATCTCCAGAGGATAGGCACAGCCATGGGTACCAAGTTCGCACCTGCATACGCAAACCTCTTCATGTCCAGGTGGGAGCATGAGACACTTGGGGGTGCAGGTGCGGGCTTGGTATCCTGGCACAGGTATATAGACAATATTATATTCTTCTGAAGGGGAACTGAAGCAGACCTCCTGACATTCTGCACATTATTAAATACTAATACCAAGAATATAGCTTTGAAATTTGAAATAAGCAAAGAATCTGTTAATTTCTTAGATCTCACGATCTACATAAAAAATAATAAAATACAAACAAAAGGCTATTCAAAGCCCACAGATTCTAACAGTTACATCCCAAAAAACAGTAACCACCACCCAAATTGGTTGAAGGGAATACCAAAAGGCCAATTTCTTAGATTAAAAAGAAATTTTAGTGAGGCAGACCTTCTCAAAACCCAAATGACCACCATGGGGAAAAGATTTATTACGAAAGGGTATAAAACTGAAAGCATTGATAATGTGAAAAAAGAAGTCAATCTGATGGATAGAAAATCCTTGTTAGAGAAAAAAACCAGAGAGACTGCAGATAAAAATGATATACAATGGGCCTTCTTTTCAGGCTTCAGTGCAGAATATAAAAGAATGGAACGCATTATTAAACAGCACTGGAATATTCTTTTGAGGGATCCGGTCCTAAAAGATTCACTACCACAGAAACCGAAATTCATTTATCGGAAGGCCCCAAACCTTAAAAATGCTCTAGTTAAAAGTGCCCTTCCCTTTGAATCCACTAACACAGTTCGCACACAGGGTTTTCATAGGTGCGGAACGTGTATAGCATGCAGAGTCATTCCCTCTAAAATATCAAAATTCACAGATTTTAGAATTAAAGACAGAGATTTTAACGTGAAAGATTTTATCACCTGTCACACTAGTAATGTTATATATTTTATTGAATGTGAATGTGGATTAATTTATGTTGGACGCACTTCCAGATCTCTAAAAACAAGAATTTCTGAGCATGTGCGAAATATCAAAACGGGACAGGTTACACATACCCTATCCGAGCATTTTAAAATAAGACACAACTGCTCAGTTAATGCAATAAAAAGGTTTATGGGCATCCAGAATATTAAGGCAAATTGGAAAGACAGAGATATTGAAAGCAATTTAGCAAGAGCCGAAATGAAATGGATCTTTAATTTGGATACTATGGTACCTAATGGACTGAATGCAGATTTTGAGTTAAAGTGGTTTTCAAATTGATTGGTTTTTAAATTAATTGGTTTTTAAATTAATTGGTTCTTAAATTGACTTTTAACCTATTTTATCTTTGACTCAGATTATTAATTCCCCTTTTTTTTTGCATTAACTGTATAATATCTTTGTACTGTATATTATCCATTACAATCATGCACTTTGTATAGCAATTGTCACTTTTTTCCATTAGCCTTGATTCCTTATCTATTACTCATTATGATATGGTAGTACTGCTAACTAATCTCTTCAGCTATGTACCTTTTTGAGCACTTGTCACTTTTTAAATAGCCGTGCGTTCCATACTACAGCGCTGTGCGTTCCATTGACGCTTCCTGAATGAGCGCACCACGCTGTATTATCAATTTCATAGCACTGTTCACTTTCCAAAATGGCCGTGCGTTCCATTAGATAGCGCTATGCGTTCCATCTACAACTTCCGGAACAAGCGCACACTAACACCCGGCGTAAGGTTTATAGCAGGGGGGGGTGTTGCTGTGATGACGCGCGACGGAGGGACCTCTCCGGGCGCGTCGTAAGCTCCGATCCCCCGCCCACCGCCACTCCTCCCGGCCGGCATTTTGGGTACCCTTCAGTTCTATTCCCCGTCCTTTTTAGACGCCCCCTGTAATGAGGATATAGAGCGTCATTACAGGAAACACATAGTCAGGAATATTAACCCCGGATATCCGTGCGTTCCAAGTGTCTGGAACGCACGCTCTTTTTTCTAGATTCATTTGTTTTTATATGCTTTTCAACCATTTATTGCGATTTATTGTAAACAAGCTTCTTATTATCTGCTTTTATATAATGTTTTGATGTGTTTTATACAATAAGTTTACTGTGACTCCTCCTTTTCCTGGAGCACTTACTTCCTGGTTTGTGGTATAAATATGAATGCAGTGCACTTCAGAGACAAGCCTTGAAAAAGATTTGAAATCGAAACGCGTTGGTTGGCTTTCTGGATCTGCACAAACCCTTTTTAAACTTTGGACCATTCTGTGTTTATGCTGGACATTAAAACAAAGGTACCGGGTGTTTACTCACCGACATCTCTAAACTTATCCGGAGAGTTTTTTGGTGTATACTTAGTGTGAGTTCCATCCAACATCTATAACCCACCTTTGGATTTTTTTACAGTGTACCTATGGTCAAAGTGTATTTTAATAATTCTTCTGTTTTGGCAATAAAAATATTTTTTTCAAGCTAAAGAAACCCAGATGTGCTTTGAAAATTCCTGCCAATTGTGAGTTATTGGTACGCTTGCCTTGAAAAGAAACCTTTATATGTATTGTAACACCTTGATCGTGTGAGTGAAAACGTACGCCCAATCTAATTCTATTGGACACCAGGGTGGATTTGGTGAAGGCTATACTATCACCGAAAAAAGATACCTTTACGTATTTGAAATACACACTCTGTGAGTGTGGTACGTTCCACTTCCATTCCCCCTGTATGTTTTTGAAAAGAAAAATACAGTCCCACACATTGTGTTCTTTTTTCTTTATTTCCGCATATCGACTCATGAGAACGGGAGAAGTGAAGAGAACACATACAGACAGCGCTTGAATATATCCTTACCCCCGTTTTATTTACTATTGTCTTACTTGTTGTGGTTGAACAAGTTTTTTTGGTTATATTGAGCTGCTTTTCTGTTTATTTTGCGCCTTGAAAACCTCCATTATTTCATATTGCATATTACACAAAATATAAATAAGTAACAGTGTAGTGAAGTGAGGTACAAAAATAGTGAAAATTGTGAGAATTAGTGGATGTGGGATGTTCAGTGATGTGAGTTGTCGAGATCAAATAATAATAATAATTTGGCCGTGAAATTATATTGCTTGTGCTAGCAGATCCTAACCGCAGGTATGTGTTTAGGTAGATTCCAGGTGTGATATGTGATTGTGTAGTTGTCATTGGGTGTCATGAAAGGGTGATTATGGCGGATTATTGTAACCCGCACTTAATATTTACTGTGATCCTTGTAAGTTTGGTTTGCGCATATGTGTGTGTATATATAAGA
Source organism: Crinia signifera (assembly GCF_055691185.1). Lineage (NCBI taxonomy): Eukaryota > Metazoa > Chordata > Amphibia > Anura > Myobatrachidae > Crinia > Crinia signifera. The sequence continues at coordinate 243,281,529 of NC_139222.1, read as the reverse complement.
AGAGAAGAGATGGTATTGTTTTAATTCCATAGACTCAGTGTTCTTCCGGTTTCTTTATGGTTGAGTAGCATCTTATTGATCTACATATGTATGTTGAAAAACTATTATTTTCATTGAGGCCCATGGGCTGTAGGCTATTCATCAAGAATATCATTTTGGTTTCATATATGAGGAGTGCTTTGTCGACATCACCCCCACGCATGTTCATCTGGATATTTTTCATGCCAAAGGCTCGTAGTCCTTTCGGGTCACTGTTGTGGACTTGCAAAAAATGGTTGGCTATTGGTGTTAAGGTTGTTGACCTTGTTGACACCTAAAACCAAGGTGCAATATAATACTGAGGAGACAAACATCGTATAGATGGTATATCCCATCAACGTATACTGTGCTAAAAAAACACTGCTATATATTAGCAGCGTAGTTACTGTGATAACCACCAACTGAATCTCCTGTTCTCCTAAGAGAAATTACTGATACAAAGCCCATTCTTCATCTAAATAAGGGCAACAGTGTTACCAATCATTGAAAAAGCAGACAGCCTCCACATTGACACTGCTACTACTAGAAATAGAATACCAAGTGTCTTCCAAGAGGTGTCTAATAAAATGGCATAATAATATACAGCAACATCCTCCCTATTATTATATTGGGTAGTGATTGATATCCCATAGCATTGAACACAGACGACTAATCATACAACGGTTAAAAAAAGTCTCTTGAAATCTATGTCTTGTGCCCACAGTCGACTTACATATTAATATACACAGAATTGACATTGGTGTTTGAACTAAACCGACGCTCTTAGCCTACACGTATAGGATTATATAATACTACCCACAATAAAAGAACACATACTCAGCATGTGCATCTTTTAAAACATATTGTTAAATGTTTATTGTTTAAGTGGTATATATTTCACGTAACGGTTTTATTTGAATATTAATAAAAGGTATATTTTAATAAAAACTTTACTCTCTTTAGTGCGCCTGCTAAAAAGACAATCTTTTCTTTTTTCTTCTCTAGTCCTAATCTATTGTCTTTGGCAGCACCCCCTATTTTGCTTTGACTGTAATTACAACATAGCAATTATAATTGGGGAACCATCACGATAACTAATAAAACTGGTGCAGAAGTAACTCCATTCCCCTTTTTCCCCTTTTTTTTGAGTAAATACTGGCTGCTTTATTCTTGCACTGCAGTTTAGATTTCAGTTTCAACACTCCCCACCGAAATCTTACGTTCTCTGCACATGTTACATCAGGCCCACCTGCAGTGCACATGGTTTTGTCCATTAATGAAGAAGTTTGCCTTTGCAAAACAACCAGAATCACCCCCCATAGTCAGAAGTTATATTTTTACCATATTTTATAATCCCATGCATTAAACAAATCGGTACTTATGTAGTATCTGGGCTGCCGATTTTTTGATTGTATGCCTTAAGTTAAGGCATACAATCAGATGCGATGCGATGCGATATCGCATCGCATCGCATCGCATCGCATGCGACCATCGGATGCGATGACCCGATTTTTCCATAGGAATCAATGTTAAAATGGACTGAGTCCATTTTAACATGGAATTCAATGGGAAAAAGGGGTCCTTTTCATACCCCTACTATCCAAGTGGGCATGGAGTTGGATATAAACCTGTGGCGAGCGCAGCGAGCCACCGAGCCCGAAGCGTGGCGAGCGAAGCGAGCCCCGCGAGGGGACGGTATTCTGTGTCCCCTCGCGGGGCTCGCTACGCTCGCCACGCTTCGGGCTCGGTGGCTCGCTACGCTCGCCACAGGTTTATATCCAACTCCATGCCCACTTGGATAGTAGGGGTATGAAAAGGACCCCTTTTTCCCATTGAATTCCATGTTAAAATGGACTCAGTCCATTTTAACATTGATTCCTATGGAAAAATCGGGTCATCGCATCGCATCGCATCGCATCCGATGGTCGCATGCGATGCGATGCGATGTACCCGATTTAGAAATCGGCAGCCCAGATACTACATAAGTACCAACAAATCTTGTATACATTGAGCTATTAGTATGATGTGGGATTGTCAGAGTATTTTGCTTATCACATTTTCATATACAGATGGAGCGGGCATCATCCTTGGATGTCGCTCGCCAGATCCCTTGCACTGGCGAGCGTCGGCGATAGAGACTGGGACGCTCGTGCGTCTCACACACAAGTGCGTCCCAGTATCACGGCGGCTGGGCAGCGTCTCCCTGCCCGTCTCCGCTTCAGAAAGATGCTGCCCAGTTCAGGGGGGGGGTCGAAGCGAGGGGGACCAGCGGGGGAGGTGGCAGGGATCAGCAGCAGGCTCCGTTTGCAAAGGGGCGCGCAAGCGTCTCGTGCGCATGCGCCCCTGGCGGAAGCCAGCCGCTGGGGAATCTATCGCCTGCCCCTGCAAAGATGGAGCTCGCTCCATCTGTATGGGACACACAACCTGTAATATCATCTATAGTCAGTGACATATAGAACAAGTGTCAGGAACCCGCTTTGCCAAGATTGAGGGTGCAGTGATGCCCACCGACACGTTTCCCTGCTGTCTCCCTCGCAATTTTACACCCATCCTGATCGGCAAAACGGCATTTCCACCTTCTATACACCATCAATAAGGACAACATCCAACTGGGAAGCTCCACAAGGCCCTTGTTATTCCTCCAGCGGCACCAACTAAAAATATTCACTACATAGCACAACTAGTGAGGACAACGGACCCAAGCCCGGAATACTCCCAAGTGTCCAAGTGGTGAGACTTTATGGCAAAAAGAATATTGCCTTTGGGTAAACTTTTAGAGGACTTAAAAACTCAGCATAAAACTTCCAGTGAGGGGTACAACATTAATTTCTCATTTATTTTTTATGTATGCTTTTATTGTTTCTATTGTATTAATACTGTTAAATAAATGTGATATTGTCAGGCAATCCCGTCACAATTTACTTAATTATTAAGCACTGCCTATGTCTTGTATTTTGTGGGAATATCCACAGACAAATATCACACTTGTATACCTGTGCTATACAATGCACAATGTCCTCTGTAATTTGCAAGGAGTTACAATGATGTGCAGATTGCTGCCACTGTTATATACGGTTCCCCTTTAAAGGCTTATCTGGGGGTATAGTCGAGGCGTATGTCCCTGTGCTACTGGGATATACTCACAAGTCTACAATGAATGTGCCAACACAATTATCTCTCAACTCTAGAGGGGAGATGAGGCTTGTGAAAACAGTATAACTATAGAGCCGTATCACAGATGCTTACTACAGTTTTCGGTATTCTTTACCTAGAAGGGCGCCCATCGCGGCCATCGCGGGCATTGCATGCACTAAAAAATCGGTTGCGATGCGACCGACGCGATGCCCGCGATTTCCCATAGGGAACAATGTTAAATGTCTCAATTGACCCGATTTTCCTGTTCAATGCCTCAATTGACCCGATTTTTCCATAGGAAACAATGTTAATTGGGCCACAGAGGCCAAATAGGCACCCTAAAGTGTGAATCGGCCACCCCAATTGTTAACGCCACCCCACGATCAACGTGAACCCGAAGCGTGGCGTGTTCGCCACACCTTCTATTTTCAACTCCACGCCGACGTGGATAGTGGGGGTATGAAAAGGTCGTAGGACGCGTACCGCCGCCCCTCGCGGGCTCGCTGCGCTCGACACGCTTCGGGTTCACAATGATTGTGGGGTGGCGATAACAATTGTGGGGGCCATTTCACACTTCAGGGTGCCTATTTGGCCTCTGTGGGCCATTTAACATTGTTTCCTATGGAAAAATCGGGTCAATTGAGGCATTGAACAGGAAAATCGGGTCAATTGAGACATTTAACATTGTTCCCTATGGGAAATCGCGGGCATCGCGTCGGTCGCATCGCACCCGATTTTTTAGTGCATGCGATTTTTTAATTAACGATGCCCACGATCAAAATTGTGGGCGCCGTTCTAAGTAAAGAGTACCAGTTTTTCTATATACAGTGTATTATTTTGTTGCAACTTCCTTTTATGATTTATACCTTTAGAGAAAGGAAACTTAATATCTTCTGCAAAGAGGATTGTATACAAGAGCTTGCCACAATTCTGATATCAATATCTTTATCTGCAAAGAGGATCGTCTACAATGACAATCCTGATGTCAATATGGTATAGGTGAAAATATTAGGGTATAGTTTTTACACAATTTCTAACAGTATGGCGTTTTTGAGAATATGCATAAGTTATGCTGATATTTTTCAGTACACAATTCTAACAGACGTTGAGAAATACGTCAATCAAGAAAGTTACTTAGCAGTGCAGCAATTAATTTTTTAGGTTTGTCAGCCTCTATTTTATTTGCACAAATGCATATATGTATATGAGCAGGGTGCCAGATATTTACAGAAGGGAATGGTGAGCCCGCCCCAAATTAGGGGAGGGATCCGGGGGGGGGGGGGCGCTTGGTAGGAGTGGCTTCCCAGCAGCTGCTAAAAAAACAGGTTAGTTGGACCTGTATATGTAAAACAGAAGAAAAAAAAGTGGGAGGGTGATAGCAGCGCTGAATTGACTGAAGTAGAAAGGAAATTGGATGATGAATTGGATGTGACAATAACATCTGGAACAACTCCGCTCATGACCACAGACCACAACACCCAGGTACCTGAGGTTACTGACCCCACTGTCCCAGACCTACTCCAGTGGACTTCAGTTATTTGTGCCAAATTGGGCCGACCACGTGGATATCAGGACATTCAATCATCAGTGTGTGGAGCGGTAACTATATTTCCTTCCTCTATCTGGGCCAAATAGGAACGGACTCTCCTACTGCTGCTATAGTGTGGAATTGGGCCACCATGAATTGTGTTATACTTGCTAACCAATTTTTAATTCATATATGTACATGTTTTTATGATTGTTTTATTTCAAAGTAAATTATTCTTTATAAAGATCATCCAATTTCCTTTTTACTTCAGTCAATTCAGTGCTGCTATCACCCTCCCCCCTTTTTTTTCTGCCAGATATTTACACCCACAGAGTTTCTGGAGTATCAAATGGTAGGTAACACAGTATGTTTCTCTCACTCCCGTAGAGAAAGAAAGCGAGAGAGAGAGGGGGAAAAAAGATGAGAGGGAGAAAGCTGTGTAAGGGGGGAGAGAGGTAGAGTGGGAGAGAGATAGAGTAGGTTGACAGGCTTGGGTTTAGAACCTGAATCTCCCAAATTGGATAAGAGTGGGTGATCCCAAACCGACTTTGTATACCAATGACAACGGAGGGGGATCTGGTAGAGATGGGGAAGTCCCCTTTCCCGTTCTGCAGGAACCCCCGGTCCAGTTGTCAGCTACCACTAGATTAATAGTGGGCTTTGTGGGTATTGTGGGCGAAGACCCTTCCTTTATGGGATATTAGAGAGATGCAGAGAGAGAATGGCTCTAAGGTCCCCTTAGTGACAAGCGGCTGCTGCCCAGCTTTATATACCACCAAGTCACAGAGAAATTAATGCATATTATAGTGCTTTCAACACCTTAGACTGGCTGCCACCAGGTTGCTTCTGGTGGGCCTTGTGGGTATGGTGGGTGAGCGGGCTTGTGTACACCAGAGGGGATTCCCTTACTATTGCAGATTAGTAGGGGTATGTTACTAGCTCCCCCTGATTAGATTAACTCCAGTGCAGGGTGGAATGTTGGGACAAAACCTAAATGGGTGTTTCCTGAGTTTTGGACAGTGTCCAGGAGGGAGGATGAAGAGTTTAGTGCTGGGGTAGGTGTGCTGCTGTCCCCCACATATTTCTGATTGTACAGTGGATTGGGGATGAGCGGCACCTAGAGAGTTAACCCGGCTGGAGGAGAACAAAATAAGCTCGACAGATGAAGGAGGGTAGTGTCTGGGGAATGGAAGGGGGTGTAGCTGAGCGGGGACTGGAGCTCGAGCAGTGTGCATGTAATGTACAGAGAGTGCATGCTCTCTCTCGCATAATATATTTACTGTGGATTTACTTCTTACTGTGATTTCGGTACTTGTTTCCTAGCACGGCCACAATCGGGATCGGTCGCGGCTCTTATTTAGTGCACTATAAGGGCCGCGATCAACCCCAACGGACGCGATGCTCTTGAATTAATCAATCGCAGGCAAAGTGTACTATGGTTCAATTACCACGACGCTACCGACACGATAATTGAAGTCTGTGATAAAATCGGTGGCATTGAAAGCCATAGGTAACATCGGGTGCACTGTATAAGCATATTCAATCCCCCCGACGTGACCAACGCGACTATTGATCTTTCGGCAAATGTCGGGGGCATTGAATACCATCACGTACAGTGTACCCGATGCGACCGACGCAATGTCTTCATTGAACAAGCACCTATTTCATAATGTGACATGGGTGCTTACAATGAAATACCCCCCTACCATTTTTCTTAAACAAGCCGTACCAATTTAGCCAATACTTTGGCCGTACCACTTTTCCTACCCTACTCCCGTACCAATTTTTCCAAAACTTTCCCGTACAACTTTTCCTAACCAACTCCCGTAACAGTTATCCTTCCACTTTGCCCGTACCACTTTTTCTAACATCCCCGTACCACTTTTCCTAACCAACCTGTACCACTTTTCCCAGTTTTTTAACCTGTACCACTTTTCTCAACACTTTACCCGTACCACTAACAACCCGTACCACTTTTCCTAACCTATCCACGTCGGCGTGGAGTTGAGAATAGAAAGTGTGGCGAGCGCAGCGAGCCACCGAGCCCGAAGCGTGGCGAGCGGACGCGGATACCTGTGAAGCCCGCGAGGAGACACGGATACCTGTGAAGGTCTCCGCGTCCCCTCGCGGGGCTCGCTACGCTCGCCACGCTTCGGGCTCGGTGGCTCGCTACGCTCGCCACACTTTCTATTCTCAACTCCACGCCGACGTGGATAGTGGGGGTATGAAAAGGTCGTAGGACGCATACCGCCGCGCTTCCGGTTCCGATGCCATCGGCGCAGTAATAGGACACAGGTAACATAAAGTCTACTCCAACAGTTTCTAAAAAAAAAAAAGACACCAACTTGCACATTAATATTAACAGGACACATCATGCTGCCTGCTGCACCATTGCAATAACAACCACATCACACCTCAAACAGCTATACCTATATATCTGTACCAAGATAACATCACAGTCTAGTCACCCTGCATTACTATCACAAATGATGCTTCCTACGACCTTTTCATATCCCCACTATCCACGTCGGCGTGGAGTTGAGAATAGAAAGTGTGGCGAGCGCAGCGAGCCACCGAGCCCGAAGCGTGGCGAGCGCAGCGGATACCTGTGAAGCCCGCGAGGAGACGCAGAGACCTGTGAAGGTCTCCGCGTCCCCTCGCGGGGCTCGCTGCGCTCGCCACGCTTCGGGCTCGGTGGCTCGCTGCGCTCGCCACACTTTCTATTCTCAACTTCACGCTGACGTGGATAGTGGGGGTATGAAAAGGTCGTAGGACGCGTACCACTGCGCTCGCCACGCTTCGGGTTCAGATGCCATGGGCGCAGTAATAGGACTCAAGTAACATAAAGTATACTCCAACAGTTTCTATAAAACAAAAAAAGACACCAACTTGCACATTAATATTAACAGGACACATCATGCTGCCTGCTGCACCATTGCAATAACAACCACATGACACCTCAAACAGCTATACCTATATATCTGTAGCAAGATCACAGTCTAGTCACCCTGCATTACTATCACAAATGACAGGCTATTCTGCATGTATTACACCACACAGTACATAATTTCCATGCACATGATCCCCTCTGCATATAAACACTTTTTACACACATGTGCATTATTCACATCACCCTGAATCCTGCACATCATCACCCCCTTCACATGATCACTCTCTGGCCCTATACATGACCAGTACCCCTGCACATAAACATGATCCATGAACATTAGGACCTGTACCCCACCCTGCATATCATCACTTCTGTACATAATCACAATCCCCACATATTTACTTGATCTCACCACTCCCCCATGTACCCCCCCCCCCTGAACATTAATACTTGTACCCCACCCTGCATAACAGGGCCCCTGCACATAATAAAAACTAGCCATATGTACATATCATTGCCCCCCAAAGCGCCCCCCCCCCCCACAACCCTGTATATGCCCTTCCCAAACCCCAGACCCCACCTATGCAGAGTAATCCTTAAATTCCACTTACTTATTTGAGCAGGGGCAGGGAGCCAGATTCAGGTGCTGCAGCCAGAAGATTAATTATCTTTAAAATGGCTGCTGTTGTCCTTCCCCGGGGTCCTTTTGGCGCCTTTGCCCGGCAGCAAAATTGCGTCGATTTTCATTGTAGAAGTACTCTGCAGCACTTATCATGTACGTCACTTATCATGTACGTCACGACGCTCGCGTTAAACTGTACACCGGACAGTAAGACGCGACCGACGCGATTTACCTGATAAGTGCGGCAGGAGTACTTGTAAAATGAAACATCGCGTCGGTCGCAGCCCTTGTACGCAGGGCCCGACGCGACTGACATGATAAGCACTGTATAGTGCTTATACAATGAAATATCGCGTCGGTCGGACGCATTGCACTGTAAAGCTTACAGTACATTGCGTCCGACGCGACGTACTTTTCCACATGTCGACATGTGTACCATGTCGACATGTCGACCATGCATGTCAGCATGAAGTTGATAATATTTAGTGTGCTGATCACAGCAACCCACCAAAGCACGGCGAGGGGACGCAGATTATTTTGCAAGTAATCCACGTCCGCTCGCCACACTTTCTATTCTCAACTCCACGCCGACATGGATAGTGGGTGTAGGAAAAGGTCGGAGGACACATAACACCGCCCCTCGCCACGCTTCAAGAATGGCGTGGATAGTGGCGGTGTGTGACTACAATCCATTCATCCTTCCAAAATCATTCAGCTAAAACAGGAAAGACAAGTTTTTTAAAGCAGTTTTTAAATTTTACAAAAAAATGAAAAAGGCAAGAATACAGGCATTTCTTTGCAAAATAAACAATAATGGGGCAATTTTGAACATTAGGGGGGAAGTGTTCAGAGTTCAGTCTTTGGGCAATAAAGTTAGTGCATGTAACATGCGTGCAAAAGGGTCATCACGTGCGAGGCTTTTCCGCCACATGAATTCTTCAAGATAACTTTGCAACATGTGCCTGGCGGTGCCCCGGTGGCGTTTATTCCTCCATTTGCACGCCCCCCACATGCATTCGATATTCTGAGTGTGAAACCCCTGTTGTAGGGTCCACGAAGTTATATCTGTGATTGACCCGGGTATGGTCATATCCTGCCACTCGGAGCTGGTCCGTACTATAGGCCCTCCAACAGTCTGTATAAACAGTAGACCCAGGCTCCACAAACTGTAAAATAGCCCCCATGAGGGTGTTGGCGTCCCGAGTAGCCACTTTAGTGGCAAAGCACTGTCCGGTTTCCCGGCAAATACCGCCAAACACCCATTGCTGGGGTAACACCCGGCCCACATTCGCCTGCCTCTTCACAAAGAGAGTCTCGTCGATTCAACAATCTTGTCGGGACCTCCAATCCGGCGCTGCGGCTGCGCCATGAGGTCAAGCAGGCAGGCCTCCCGCATGTACTTGTTGTACAGTACAGCCGTTTTCTTGGACATGCCCAGGTGCTTGTCACAATACTCCACACTGGTCATTTCCTCGACCCAGGAGAAGATAAACCAGACCAGCGTCAGGAACGGCAAGCGGCAGCCAGGGAAGAACATCGCCGCTCGGAGACTCCTCTTCAAGCGGCAGTCCCTCACATTGCAGCGCCACATGGTCTCCTTAAGATTCAGCCGCATGGGATGGCCATTCCCACATATAGCCTCCGCTGGCAGCAGATGATGGCGCTGCAGAAACGCCACTGCCTCCTCCTCACTTGCAGGCAGCGAGAAGAAATTCACCTCAGCCATATCAGAGGACACGGAATCCACAGCACAGCAATCCACAGCACAGCAATCCACAGCACAGGACTCAGGATCAGCAGGGCTCAGGATAAGCACAGCAATGCACAGCACAGGATTCAGGATCAGCAGCAATCCACAGCACAAGACTCAGGATCAGCAGCAAATAGTATTCAAAGCACAGGATCAATCAGGAAGATATCACCAGCAAAGGATCTATCAGCCAAAATATCACCAGCAACGGAATACACGTCTCACTCCAACCAAGACAAAACCCACAAGGAGCTTGGGGAAAAGCTAGCAGAAGGGGCCGGATTTGGAAGGGGCCGGATTTTCAGAGTAAATATTGACAGTGATGAGGTGATATGCTGTAACTGTGCAGATTACAGAGGGCAGATTTAATGTTTACATAGAAACACACAGTATAACTGTGCAGATTACAGAGGGCAGATTTAATGTTTACATAGAAACACACAGTAAAACATATGTTACTAGGAAGAATTTATAGGAGGCAGGACTAAAAGGGTTAATTGGGCCTATTACAGATGGGCCTATGAAGCGGAAAAACATAGGGTAAATGGGCCTGATTTACATCGCGTCCATCGGGTGCATTAAAAGTAACATGCGACGCGACCGACGCGATTGAGCCAATCTTCAGCTAAAAACGTAACCATCGGGGACATCGGGTCCATCGCGTGTACACATTTACAGGTCCCCGACGCGATTAACGATATGCCGATGTGATGGCCGACCGAAAAAGTCCATCGGGAGTATCTCAAGGGTCGGGACCATCGTTACCTTACCGAAATTACCCCGATGCGACGCGATGCTAAAGATGGCCCCGATCTATATCGTTGTGGCCGTGCTAGGAAACAAGTACCGTGATTTCTTTTTCCACCCAAACCTGTGCACTGGTCTGCCTCCCCTTCCCCTTTTCCCTTCAATTTTGGGTTTGAAATATGACAGGTAGGAGCTGATTGGCTGGCTGTTTATCACTCGCCAATTTATCACTTTATGAAGCTTGATGCATCTGGCCCTTAATGTTTTAACTTGTAAAATAAAGTACCTGAGTACGGCGGCTCAGGAGGACTCGTGTCTGAACTCCTGAGAGCTCCTGAGTCCCCCCGAGCATCCCAAAGCCTGCTGCCTTTGTCAATGCTGTGAATGGTGGTTGGCGTCTGGAGAGGGTGCAGGGGACTTTCGGCATACGAGCGCAGGAGCGGAGGTGATGTGGGGTGTGTGTGGGGGGGGGGGACGGATGCCGAGAGGTGGTGCGCCAGTGGTGCACAGCTGGAGGCACCACTGATGTGCACCTATTGCATATTGGTATGCCGAGAAATTTTCCGGGACAGCCCACTGCAGCAGCACAGCTGAGCCCGGAAAATTTCCAGGCATTCCACTCAAGTGGTTATGGCAGTAATTCATGCAAAAAGGACCCAAACCAGGTATTGCACACATATGCATGATTATACTTTTCAGAAGGCTGACGTTTCTGTATTTAAATTATATTTTCTATTGATTTCATGTAGTATTCTAACATTCTGAGATTTTGGATTTGGGGATTTCAGAAACTTTCAGCCATAATCATCAAAATTATAACTTAAATTAAGGCTTGAAATATCTCACTTTGCATGTAATGAGTCTATATAATATATTAGTTTCACCTTTTAAGTTGAATTACTGAAATAAATGAACTTTTGCACAGTATTCAAATTTTTCGAGTTTCACCTATATGTGTAATGTGTAATGAAACGTTTTTTTTTCCCCCACAGGGTTAAAAATGAACACAGATTGTAACAATAATGTGACAGAATTCACACTGCTGGGCCTGTCTGATGACCCGGAGTTACAGATCCCAGTTGGTGTATTACTTATATTTGCCTATTCCATGATATTATTAGGAAATGTCACCATCATTTTAGTTTTTTCTGCTGATTCCCATCTGCACATTCCCATGTACATCTTCTTATTCAACCTGTCCATCATTGACATCGCTTCCTCATCAAACATTCTGCCTATTCTATTTAATATGCTCTTCACAAAACATAATATTATTTCATGGGCAGGATGTATAACCCAGATGTATATCTTTGTGTCCCTGGTTATTACTGAGCTTCTCCTGCTTGCAGCCATGGCATATGACCGCTATGTGGCAATCTGTCATCCTCTTAATTACATTGTTCTAATGAGTATAAGAAACTGTGTCGGCCTCTCAATTGCTTCTTGGGTTGTGGCTTTTTTGGACCCAGTTGGACACGCTGTCCTTATATCTAATATGTCCTTTTGGTCAGGGCGTCCTATTGACCATTTCTTTTGTGATGTATCCCCATTGCTGATGATTGCCTGTAGTGATATATCCATGGTGGAAATGTTAAACTATATAGAAGGGGTACTACTGGCATTTTCTTCATTTCTGCTTGTATTAGTTTCATACATATATATTATCTCCAACATTCTGAAGATAAAATCTGCAGAAGGGAAACATAAAGCATTTTCCACCTGCTCCTCCCATCTAACCTGTGTGATCATTTATTATGGAACTATTATCTGTTTGCATATGAAACCTACATCCAGTTATTTCCCCAAACTGGACAAGATCTTCGCTCTGGTGTATGTTGTGTTGGTGCCTATGCTTAATCCTTTTATTTACTGTCTGAAGAATAAAGAAGTAGCAAAGTCGTTATTCAGTCTGAAGGCTAAATTCTTTATAGGTTATGCTGTACAGCCGTGAGATATATATATATATATATATATATATATATATATATATATATATCACCACAATAGTGTTAAACAGCGCCCAATATCTTTTTGTCTTTCCTTAGTTTAAATCATCCATGAATCAACAAATTTTGCAAATATATAAAGCATTTATTAAAAATACATTTTTATAAAAAACAGTAGCAGTAAATTCTTGTCAGAGGATTTTCTTTTTTAGACAATGGATGAGAGTAATAGCCCGACGCGTTTCGTCTCACTAGGAGACTTCATCAGGGGTGCTTTACAAACGTCTACCAAGAGTAGAATATATTTTGTAAGCATATATAGACTGGAAAGACATTTACAAGACATTATGTACAACTTCATTTTGATACATGGTCTATAAAGGAAGAAGAGAATCAGAAAAGAGAACAGATGGAAGTTTTCTTGAATACCTTTTGGAGGTTACATTTATTAGTTTGTACTTTAAAAAATAATGTATAAAATAATGAAGTGGTGACATAAAAAAAAAAAAAAAAAAAAAATATATATAACTTTTCATTGTGTAATATCGAATGAGGAGAAAAAGTAGATGAGGAGGAGGTTTTGAATATAATATGAACATATTGTGTGGAAAAATGCTTCGTACCTTAATTGGTCTGAATGAGAAATTTCTCTTTGTTTCAAACGTTATAGTTCTCTATATCGATTGTTTGTAGTACCGAATGTGTGGATTTTTCCTACTATCAATAAAGAGATATAATTTAAGACTACTATGGTCTAAATATTTTTATTTTACATGTATAGGGTTTTTTATTTTTGTTACCTTTTATAAAGAGTATTTTAGCGTGATCTTAAAATGCTTTTCTTTTAGGCAACAGCCTATAGGAATGCCTGTTGAATATACAGGGATGCTCTTCTTTTGGGCAACAGCCAATAGGAATGTCTGTTGAATATACAGGGATAAGTATCTCTGCTCCACACGTAATTTAATTTATATGAATCATTATTATTATTATAATTAGCATATACATACCAATTGGTTCAGACCTTAGAGGTTTAAGATCTCAATAATTGAGGACTTAGCATTGGCCGGATGGCCATATAATTGATAGAACCTTTCAATTTTAGATCAAAACTGAAATTCCAGCTTTATTCTATAAAGAGGAAGGGGAGGGGGGAGGGGTTTAGAGGTATATAGCGAACTTTTTTTGTTTTCACATTACATTATTTTTTGATCTTTTTACATACCTCCAATGAGCATACAATAAAGCAATCTCTTTGGGATTAAACTTCAATTGTTCAAAGCAGTAGTAATCCCTAATGGGTAATATACAGAGTAATATATTACAAACATGTTACCAATAGCAGACATCATTCCCAATAGGGGATCCCAAATAGCTTAAGTGGTCAATAATTACCTGGTTATTCCCAGTAGTAGTGTGCTCCTCTGTGTCCAATGTGCAAGTGAATTGTGTGTGTCTAGGTGTCTCTATTTATAGGGAGTAACCAGTGACATCACTTCCTGTGTTGTGGAGAATTTTATAATAGTTATATATATATATGTATTTTTAGTGTTAACTTTTATTAATTTAGTATTTGTGTCTATGTATTGCTATATTAATTTAAATTTTTTATATTTTTAGCCTTACTACCTTAAATTAAGTGGTGATGCAATATTAAATATAAAAGTGCTTCTAATTCCGGTTTTTACACGATTTAGCTTCCATACATATCTATTTCTAACCACCTTTTATTTGTGCATAGTGATAATTTATCTTTTAAATAGTGAGAACATGTGAAAAAACCTTAATAGGCTTGTTTGCGTTCCACCTTCGTGTTGGTGGAACGCACCTCCATTTTAACCGTGCTTCTGATAATAAGTTTTTCCGCTCTAGTGTATTTATTTCCGCGTTCCACCGTATATCAGGTGGAACGCATACATGATGTCATCAGGTCTCTGTATCATAGCGCTATGCGCTTCACCCGTTTATCGGGTGGAACGCACCGCCATTAGCTGCCAGAGATTTACTTTCTGGCTATAGCGCTATGCGTACCACCTCCTCACCAGGTGGAACGCACCGCCATTACTCTTATTCTCGTCTATCGGAGATAAGTGTTTTAGCTACAGCGCTGGATGATAATGCGCTCCGCTTTGGGATGCAAAATCCTAGATTCCTCATTTAGGCATTTTAAAGCTCAACCTCCTAAGTGTAGCGTATCACAATTTATCAGTATTTCTTGCTATTAAAATATAATACTTATTTAGTAATTGTTGTAAAATATATGAGCCATATAGCTCCATCTATTAGAATAGACAAATTAGATTCAAATTAATTACACCCATAAATTTGTGTGCTATAATATGTTGCATTTATTCTATGAATCCTTATCATTGGAGTATTCTTAAGAGGCAGTTCCCTAATACCTTTATTATTCAATAGTCCCCTTATTTGATTTAGACATCTTATTATTATAATAGCTTTTCGGATGTTAAATTGGGAATAGTGTCTGCTTTACAATTTTAACTTATAACAAAATTCCTTCGAATACATCCGCATTATAAATTCCAGACCAGGTATAATTTACAATGGTACAAAAAGATTACATTGTATAATGACCAAGAAACAAGGATATATCTTACATGTAGCCATAAAGTAAGAATACATTGTATGACAGCATAACAAAAGATTCTTTGTGTTTGTTTTATACATAGCTAGTCATTTATATTTGCTATATACATAATCGTACATTTTTTACATTTTCGCATAATTAAACGAACATTATGTAGGATGGTAGAACCTACAAAAGTAATTTTTTCAAGTATATTTATAATTCAACGTTACAGTATGAAGTTCATGTGGATGAAATGTATCGAATGTGGCAGTTCAAAGGAATGGTGTGATCTCTATGGTTTCATTAAGACCATTCGGGGATATAGTATCCAAGGAATAGATCCAAAAGGATTCTCTCATAATTAACAGTTTGTCTTTATCACCTCCCCTTGGATCATCTTTAATCTGCTCCAAGACCGAAAACTTAAAAGAGCTAATTTCAGAATTGTGTTTAAGTTCAAAATGTCTGGGAAGACTGTGTGTCTGCACCTTTCTCTTTATATTTCGAAGATGCTCTTGGATTCTTATTTTTAAATTTCTCTTTGTTTTGCCCACATAAGATAGATTACATCCACATTTTACAATGTACACCACATATGTGGAATTGCATGTTACCACACTTTGCATCCTATATTCTCTCTTTAAACCCTCAGGGATATTCGGACCTTTCCTATCAACATGTTTGCAACACACTGAATTGAAGCAGTGAAAAATATACTGGTTGATGATAAGCTCATTACCGAAAATGAAAAAAACCTTCATATTAGAAGGTATACATTTTGTTCTCACCCATAACCATTTCGAGTTTAATAACATCTATTATGTCCAAAAGCAAGGAACGGCCATGGGCACAAAGTTTGCCCCGTCATACGCTAACATATTTATGAATAGTTGGGAACAAGAAACTATCTATGAAGGCAAAAACTATAAAAATAAAAACATCAAATTTTATAGGAGATATATAGACGATTTAATTCTGATTTGGGAGGGCGATAAAACGAGTCTAGACAGTTTCATTTTAAGCCTACAAAGTAATAATTACAATTTGAAATTTACATATAAGGAACATGAGATGGAAATAGATTTCCTGGATGTGGTACTCACTATTGACTCTGAAAATAAAATTAACACCAGGACATTTTTTAAAAAAACAGACGCCAATAGTTACATTCCCGCCAATAGCTGCCATCTAGAAAGATGGAAAAATAACGTTCCCTACGCTCAGTTTGTTAGAATCCGAAAGAATTGCACCAATATGAGCACATATTGGGAACAATCTGAGATACTCGTTAAAAACTTCCTGGAAAGGGGATATAAACAATCAAATATCTGAAAAGATCAAGAAAGAGCTTCTAAACTAAACAGACAAGAACTCCTCCAAATAAAAGTAAAAAGTCCACCCAAAAAATTAAGACCATTTATCACGCAATATAGCCAGGAAAACAAACTAATCTCAAAATGTTTGGAAAAACATTGGTACTTGCTAAAAATGGATCCTGTCTTAGGACCGCACCTTCCAAATAGACCTGATATAGTCTTTAGAAAGGCCAAAAATCTCAAAAGTATACTTGCCCCTAGCAAAGTAAAACAGATAAAAAATTCAGATCCTCCACCACAGACAAATAGTTTGTTCAATAGGAAGGGTTTATACCCATGCAATAAATGCATTTGTTGCAAACATGTTGATAGGAAAGGTCCGAATATCCCTGAGGGTTTAAAGAGAGAATATAGGATGCAACGTGTGGTAACATGCAATTCCACATATGTGGTGTACATTGTAAAATGTGGATGTAATCTATCTTATGTGGGCAAAACAAAGAGAAATTTAAAAATAAGAATCCAAGAGCATCTTCGAAATATAAAGAGAAAGGTGCAGACACACAGTCTTCCCAGACATTTTGAACTTAAACACAATTCTGAAATTAGCTCTTTTAAGTTTTCGGTCTTGGAGCAGATTAAAGATGATCCAAGGGGAGGTGATAAAGACAAACTGTTAATTATGAGAGAATCCTTTTGGATCTATTCCTTGGATACTATATCCCCGAATGGTCTTAATGAAACCATAGAGATCACACCATTCCTTTGAACTGCCACATTCGATACATTTCATCCACATGAACTTCATACTGTAACGTTGAATTATAAATATACTTGAAAAAATTACTTTTGTAGGTGCTACCATCCTACATAATGTTTGTTTAATTATGCGAAAATGTAAAAAATGTACGATTATGTATATAGCAAATATAAATGACTAGCTATGTATAAAACAAACACAAAGAATCTTTTGTTATGCTGTCATACAATGTATTCTTACTTTATGGCTACATGTAAGATATATCCTTGTTTCTTGGTCATTATACAATGTAATCTTTTTGTACCATTGTAAATTATACCTGGTCTGGAATTTATAATGCGGATGTATTCGAAGGAATTTTGTTATAAGTTAAAATTGTAAAGCAGACACTATTCCCAATTTAACATCCGAAAAGCTATTATAATAATAAGATGTCTAAATCAAATAAGGGGACTATTGAATAATAAAGGTATTAGGGAACTGCCTCTTAAGAATACTCCAATGATAAGGATTCATAGAATAAATGCAACATATTATAGCACACAAATTTATGGGTGTAATTAATTTGAATCTAATTTGTCTATTCTAATAGATGGAGCTATATGGCTCATATATTTTACAACAATTACTAAATAAGTATTATATTTTAATAGCAAGAAATACTGATAAATTGTGATACGCTACACTTAGGAGGTTGAGCTTTAAAATGCCTAAATGAGGAATCTAGGATTTTGCATCCCAAAGCGGAGCGCATTATCATCCAGCGCTGTAGCTAAAACACTTATCTCTGATAGACGAGAATAAGAGTAATGGCGGTGCGTTCCACCTGGTGAGGAGGTGGTACGCATAGCGCTATAGCCAGAAAGTAAATCTCTGGCAGCTAATGGCGGTGCGTTCCACCCGATAAACGGGTGAAGCGCATAGCGCTATGATTCAGAGACCTGATGACATCATGTATGCGTTCCACCTGATATACGGTGGAACGCGGAAATAAATACACTAGAGCGGAAAAACTTATTATCAGAAGCACGGTTAAAATGGAGGTGCGTTCCACCAACACGAAGGTGGAACGCAAACAAGCCTATTAAGGTTTTTTCACATGTTCTCACTATTTAAAAGATAAATTATCACTATGCACAAATAAAAGGTGGTTAGAAATAGATATGTATGGAAGCTAAATCGTGTAAAAACCGGAATTAGAAGCACTTTTATATTTAATATTGCATCACCACTTAATTTAAGGTAGTAAGGCTAAAAATATAAAAAATTTAAATTAATATAGCAATACATAGACACAAATACTAAATTAATAAAAGTTAACACTAAAAATACATATATATATATAACTATTATAAAATTCTCCACAACACAGGAAGTGATGTCACTGGTTACTCCCTATAAATAGAGACACCTAGACACACACAATTCATTCGCACATTGGACACAGAGGAGCACACTACTACTGGGAATAACCAGGTAATTATTGACCACTTAAGCTATTTGGGATCCCCTATTGGGAATGATGTCTGCTATTGGTAACATGTTTGTAATATATTACTCTGTATATTACCCATTAGGGATTACTACTGCTTTGAAAAATTGAAGTTTAATCCCAAAGAGATTGCTTTATTGTATGCTCATTGGAGGTATGTAAAAAGATCAAAAAATAATGTAATGTGAAAACAAAAAAAAGTTCGCTATATACCTCTAAACCCCTCCCCCCTCCGCTTCCTCTTTATAGAATAAAGCTGGAATTTCAGTTTTGATCTAAAATTGAACGGTTCTATCAATTATATGGCCATCCGGCCAATGCTAAGTCCTCAATTATTGAGATCTTAAACCTCTAAGGTCTGAACCAATTGGTATGTATATGCTAATTATAATAATAATAATGATTCATATAAATTAAATTACATGTGGAGCAGAGATACTTATCCCTGTATATTCAACAGACATTCCTATTGGCTGTTGCCCAAAAGAAGAGCATCCCTGTATATTCAACAGGCATTCCTATAGGCTGTTGCCTAAAAGAAAAGCATTTTAAGATCACGCTAAAATACTCTTTATAAAAGGTAACAAAAATAAAAAACCCTATACATGTAAAATAAAGATATTTAGACCATAGTAGTCTTAAATTATATCTCTTTATTGATAGTAGGAAAAATCCACACATTCGGTACTACAAACAATCGATATAGAGAACTATAACGTTTGAAACAAAGAGAAATTTCTCATTCAGACCAATTAAGGTACGAAGCATTTTTCCACACAATATGTTCATATTATATTCAAAACCTTCTCCTCATCTACTTTTTCTCCTCATTCGATATTACACAATGAAAATATATATATTTTTTTTTTTTTATTTCACCACTTCATTATTTTATACATTATTTTTTAAAGTACAAACTAATAAATGTAACCTCCAAAAGGTATTCAAGAAAACTTCCATCTGTTCTCTTTTCTGATTCTCTTCTTCCTTTATAGACCATGTATCAAAATGAAGTTGTACATAATGTCATGTAAATGTCTTTCCAGTCTATATATGCTTACCAAATATATTCTACTCTTTGTAGACGTTTGTAAAGCACCCCTGATGAAGTCTCCTAGTGAGACGAAACGCGTCGGGCTATTACTCTCATCCATTGTCTAAAAAAGAAAATCCTCTGACAAGAATTTACTGCTACTGTTTTTTTATAAAAATGTATTTTTAATAAATGTTTTATATATTTGCAAAATTTTTTGATTCATGGATGATTTAAACTAAGGAAAGACAAAAAGATATTGGGCGCTGTTTAACACTATTGTGGTGGTATTTGGTTGATATAGCCTCTCTAGTAGGGGGCTAAGTGTTATTAGCGACCGACTATAGAATTGTGAAATTAGCGCAAATCTGGGAATTTTGTATTATATATATATATATATATATATATATATATATATATATATATATATATATATATATAGCACTGGATGCCAAGCACTGCCTCCGTAGATGTTGCTGTGTGGGTGCCCGCACTGGTGGGTATCATATAGAAATTCGTGATGTGCAGCACTCCAGCCAAATTCTTCAAGGTACAAAAATAGCTTTATTAGAGACAACGTTGCAATATCCAAACGATATTGTCATCAGGTTAAAATACACAATATAACACCCACCTTAAATAGACAGTGAGATCTATGTCAGCCGGAGGTGTGTGCACGGGATTCGCGCCAAACGCGTCAAGAGGCAGCGTCAGCACTCGCCCCGGACACACCCCCAGTGGCAGAGATCAAATGACATCACCAAACACCATGGAAACAAAACAAAGTAAATGCCATGGGAACCAAACAATGGGATCACATAGCAGCATATACATAAACAAATAATCAGATGGGGAAAAAATTAACATATAATCGACATCAAAAAGTGTTAACTCGATTAACACAGTGTCGACTAAAAAATTTAAAAAAACATTAAAAAATATAGTGTATGCAAACAATTTTTTTTACCAAAAACCAGAAGGAGATTGGGGAGTCAGATATATAGAAAATGAATCAAAGTACATTATATAAGCAGCATATTAAATGGTAAACCAAAAAAACAAAAAAACAAGCATGAAATGTCAGTTAAGGAGTTAGGTTACCCAACCTTGCAATCCAGCATGCCTCACATTTTAATAGCATCAGTTTTCTATTACCACCCCTAATCGGCACAGGTATATGGTCTATCATGCGATATCTAATCGTGGCCAGCCCATGTAGAAATAGGGAGAGCAGAGAATAGCCAATAGAATTCCAATATGGAGAACTATAAACTATATTCCAGTATGGACAATAACACATATACATTTATATTATGTGTTTATATACTTTTAACAATTTGACGTGTATCTGAATAAAGAAACATATATAGTGGCGAAATTAGGTTTTCACCTACTAGATTCTACCATCACCATCACCTGATAAGTGTTGATGGTGATCAGGTGATGGTGATGGTAGAATCTAGTAGGAGAAAACCTAATTTCGCCACTATATATGTTTCTTTATTCAGATACATGTCTATACAGTTCTTGTTTGGGAAACACAGTTGTTTGTTCTGTCAATTAGAGACACATCAAGAAGGTATCAGTTTCTAAATATTATACTGTCCAAATACTGTGTGCTGTGCATATATATTTACATTGTACTTATGTGTTTTTAGTATGCTTTAAGATGTCATACCATACATGAATTGCCCTATCAAATTGTTAAAAGTGTATAAACACATAATATAAATTTATATGTGTTATTGTCTATACTGGAATACAGTTTATAGTTCTGCATATTGGAATTCTATTGGTTATTCTCTGCTCTCCCTATTGAAATGGAATTTTTTGTCATTATATTTTTTCTCCGTTGTCCTCCTCTCCTTTCTCATTTCTCCATCTGCTGAAATCTCACAATATTGGTATGCATGTGTATCACATCATGTATATTATTATAATTTACAGTGCAATTGTACCGTTTTCAATCAACATCTCAAATGCCCCTGATGAAGTCACGTAGTTGATGAAACGCATTGGGCCTGCCACCATATTGGATCATTGCACACAGTGTGGAATTCTGTAAAATGACTGTATAATCATGTATGCTTTAAAGCCAATATTGAGGCTTTTTTTTATTAAATATTTTGGTTTTTAAAAATTTTGTATATTACTATAGTGCACGCTGATTCTTTTTGTGTGTATGTATGTGTATATATATATATGTATGTATATATGTATATATATATATATATATATATAAATATATATAAGGTACTTGTGAGTTATCCGGGCTGCCGATTTTGTCCTTAAGTTTAGTTAACTTAAGGACACCCGACCGACGCGATGCCCGCGATTTAGCCCAAATCGGGGGCATCGCGTCGGTCGTGGCCGTTATAAGGGGCCGCGACGCGATGCCCGCGATTTCCCATAGACAGTAATGTTAAAAGACACGATGGACCCGATTTCCTATAGACAGTAATGTTAAAAGACGCGATGGACCCGATTTCCCATAGACAGCAATGTTAAAATAAAATGACAATGTGAAATTGGCCAATATGGCCATTTCACATTGTATATGTTTTAAAAAAAAATGTTTCATGGCCCCCCACCACCGTTAACGCCACCCCGCTATTGACGCCAACCCGAAGCATGGCGAGCGCAGCGGTACGCGTCCTCCGACCTTTTCATACCCCTACTATCCACTAGGGCGTGGAGTGAGAATAGAATAGTGTGGCGAGCGCAGCGAGCCACCGAGCCCGAAGCGTGGCGAGTGCAGCGAGCCCCGCGAGGGGATGCGGATACCTTCACAGGTATCCGCGTGCCCTTGCGGGCTTCACAGGTGTCCGCGTCCGCGGAGTTACGTCGCTCATCCACCACTCCTCCTGTGACGCTGTACTCTGGTGGCTTCCCCCGTCCTCTGCACGGCAATCCAGCCTGGCGGCGTTCCGAAGGGAGTTCCAGAGGGACTGATCGTGTGAGCTGTCTTGCCTTGGATCGTATGTACATGTCATATGGTAGCCAGTCCACAGAGCTTTGATACTTGGTACGAGGCTTTTATATTGCTGTACCCGGGAATTTTTTATTTCCATAATAAAATTGTCTCTTTTAATGCACTATGGAGCGCACCTTTTTCTTCTCTTTTGCTGCTTAGATATATATATATATATATATATATATATATATATATGCAGAATGGGACGAATCCCAATAAGGGCACTCACCAGGGTTTCACGTATTTGACAGCTTCTTTATTGGTTATCCAACCAGAGTTATATATCTGTAGGTCTACGTTTCGGCCACTAGAGGGCCTTTCTCAAGACACTGCAACAATGACATCCACACAGCACAGAGGTCAGGATACACTGTGCTGTGTGGATGTCATTGTTGCAGTGTCTTGAGAAAGGCCCTCTAGTGGCCGAAACGTAGACCTACAGATATATAACTCTGGTTGGATAACCAATAAAGAAGCTGTCAAATACGTGAAACCCTGGTGAGTGCCCTTATTGGGATTCGTCCCATTCTGCATATTAGTGGGACACACTGTGTTACTATAAAGGAGCACCCCCTCATTTTATACAGTTGGCCGTGAGTGCATAATCTACAAGATTTATATATATATATATATATATATATATATAATAAAGAGGTTCAGAGTGCGCTACACACATAATACACAATTTGTAAAACACAATACAATTTAATATAAAAAGGTGCCTCTTGGGCAGCATATAAAACACAAGCGCTTTTTTTTACAGCATGTATTTGTTGATTCTCCAGATTTTTTTGTGTTGTTATTCCTTTGGTGAAGCAGGCCCCAACGCGTTTCGTCAGAAAGGTGACTTCATCAGGGGCTTACAAGCAAAAAAAAATTGACAACCAAATGGCACTGTAAATTCAATACAGACATTTATGAATGGAAATGAAAGGAGGAGAGTCTATCTTAACATTATTAGAAACAACATATGAGCCGATGAAGAGTAAGATGGTGGAGAGGAGGACGA
This sequence comes from Crinia signifera, assembly GCF_055691185.1. Lineage (NCBI taxonomy): Eukaryota > Metazoa > Chordata > Amphibia > Anura > Myobatrachidae > Crinia > Crinia signifera. The sequence continues at coordinate 243,257,719 of NC_139222.1, read as the reverse complement.
GAGAGAGAAATGATAATGGGATACAGGACTGGATTGAAATTTGAGATAACATCATAAAGATAGTGTACCATTTTTTTTAAAAAAAACACTTTGAATTATAAACCAATCCGTGAAATTAAAGTTAATGAGTATTAATGAGTATAAAAATTGTGAACGTTATGGATGTTAAGTTACAGTAGGACCATACTATTCACAATTACAGTGAATTAATATATAGTTAACAGTAAAAAATGTTTACAAGATAGAGATAATCTCAAAAGTGTGAGTGTGGTACACGTGATTAGTCATATAGTGCGTGAAAGCCCCACCGAAGGGAAGGAGGAATTTTTCATAGGAGTATATATATACCTTTGTATAGGATAAAGTATCATACACACTTTTCGGATGGCTTCAACAATGCATATCATTCAAACACATATCTGGGGAGAGATATATAGTGATGTGTTGAAAACTCCTATATTTGGAGTGAATACATGTCCTTATGGTGAGAACAAAGTTGTATTTTACTTACATATTGCCCAAAATTTATTCAAACCGACAGTAATAAATCGGACCACATTTGATCTTTAGGACCCGATAGGTGGGGGTTAGAATCTGCCCCAAACCGAATAAGATCTCAAAAAGATTTTTTTCACAACAATATTTGCCCATCTAAAAATAAGGAAAGCCAAAATGGGGTGGTTTTCAATATACTTCAAAGTACATACATGTCATTTATATGTGACAGTGATAAAAAGCCAATGGAGTGAGGAATAACACTTACATGAATCAGGACAACCGGATGTGTACTCTCTGGAATCCAAAAACTGAATGGAGACCAGTGTGCTCAGATGGCTATATATAGGAATTCAGAGGATTACCTCATTTCCTGTGTAAGCAATGGACTGAGAATGCAGTTAAGCCTATATATATATATATATATATATATATATATATATATATATATATATATATATATACTTTTAGCTATGCTGGAGTGACTAAATAAGCATAATCGATGTTGGGTTTCGTTCCTGTGCTCTGTGGATAAAACATTTTAATTTCAAATGAGTTCCTACTACCCAAATAAACCTAATTATGCGGTGGAACGCAAGGCGGACGTGCCGTGCGTTTCAAATGGCGGCCATTTTTGTTTGATTTCTGTTAGTGTGTGGAAGATCGTACTGGACCTGTATTAAAAATTACCTTCCTATGTGGAAACTCCACACCTTCGGCCGAGTCTTTAAAGCCCATATATAATACCCATATACCTCTTATTGCTAAATACACGCTCAGGGGCTTTTCGTGACCGGATGTGATGAGAGCGGAAATGACGTTCCGCTTGTCTAGAGTGCCGATGCCCTTTACAGTATGGCGGAAGTGAGCCAGCTAGTCCTACCTTTAATGGCTTCCCCGCTTCTGACTTCAAATAACCTGCCCGTAATGTATTAAACCTGGGGCGGGACTGCAGTTAAATGCCGGGGTTTTATTGTCCCATACTGGCTGTGCGTTCCACTGAGAAAAGTTTCGTGTTCCACTAAAAGTATGTGGCGGAACTTAGTGTATTAATACTCTAAATATGCAAAAATCTCTAATTCTCCTATAGTGAACATAATTGTGCATCGATTATTGGGCAATATTGGTAGATAGTAGCGCTCAACCTGGGTGCTGGCAGCTTGGTCGAGTTGTCCAGGCTCAAAGGAGTGCAGATAAATAGATAGATAATGACCAGCGCACTAGCTCTATAACTGTGTCCCCAAATAAGTGGGATGGTGTGTTATGTCGGCGGTAAGAAAAAATGCTGATATGAGTGGGTGAAGCATGAAGAATTTATTGGTATTGGACACAGTGTATATGTATAAACTGCTCTGCAACCAAAATATTCTGACAGTGCTGGTGCTGTGGGGGAAGTGTGGGGAGAGTACCGCTGCACTGTGTGTCTGCGGTCTGGTATGACTCTCCCTCCGGTGTGATACTGGGAGACCATTGGGGGATGATGGGGTCTCCAGGTATCCAGTGGGGGTGGGCTTGCACTGAGTCCAGTCCACCGGGCTAGGTGTTCTGTGCAGCGGTGAATATTGGGAGGGGGATTGGCAGTCCGGGGTTGGTGGGTGGGAAACAAAGTTACTTGATACCATTGGTGCTCCAATAGTGTCACTAGGGGCTGGCGTCCCTGCACCACTGGTGGTGAGCTAGTGCGCTGGTCATTATCTATCTATTTACCAACATCGATTATGCTTATTTGGTTACTCCAGCATAGCTAAAAGTATATATATATATATATATATATATATATATATATATATATACACTTGCACTTTGCCGGCACTCCATGAAGTGATAAAAAGTCCAACGTAGTGGGTGCACACTTTCCAAATTTCATACAACTCCTCCAGAAGAAAGGCACTCCACACAGGTAATTTCACAAACAAGCTGTATTGAGGTTAGATCATCAAGCCAAGTACTTTCGGAGCCTCCGCTCCGTCCTCAGGGCATAAACCACAGCTACACAATGTAATCCAAACAGTGTCTCCCCTAGTGTCACCCCACAAAAAACGGACATTTATACATTACCAGCCATGGTCTCCCACGCTCCACGCTGGAGTCAACGTCCCGGAAGCTGACCGACCCGAACTTCTGGTATCAGGCGGACGGACTGGTGCGCACACAATGATGCTTTCCAATTCCCTTCTTCCGCGATTCACCCGTACTTCCGGGTCTATGAATTCTTCCTGCTGCACCCCAGACATCCGGCTGCGTTGCCACGGAGACGCAGCGGCTTGGCAATATCCTACAATAAAAATAACAACAACAAGAGACACATTAAAATACAGTACATAGATGAACATTGCAGAAAGGCAAAAATACATGTACCAAAAAGATGAAAATACAATAGCAACCCTATATTTTTAAAGGGAACCTAGATAATATATGTGGAGAGACTAGGGATCATCACAGCTCAGTTTAAACCAAGCTGTTCCAATTTATTTTGTCATTAAGACCATTAGGTCTAATAGTATTTAAACGTAAGATCCACTGGGTCTCCCTAATGAGCAGGGACCTCGCCCTATCTCCACCCCTCAAACTGACAGGAATTTGATCAATAATAAAATAATTTAATGACTCCAGTGAATGTCCCAGTTCTTGAAAATGTCTTGGGACTGGCTGATCTACAGTTTTACCCTTCAGTGTGTTCCCAATAGCCGATCTGTGAGCAGCCATCCTTTCCTTGAATTTCCTTGTGGTCTGTCCCACATAGAACAGACCACAAGGACAAACAATGATGTATATTACAAAAGATGAATTGCACGTCAATACAGAACGGATATCATAAATTTTGTTATTATGAGGGTGTTTAAAAGATTTGCAAGGTTGAATAAATTTGCAAGTTGCACAATTACTGCAACTATAACACCCAGCGAGTTTTCTGTACACATTGGGCTGAAGAGGTGGACTGGTATCTGTTATGTCCGCCTTTACAAGCCTGTCTCTCAGATTGCGACCACGAGTATAGGCCAACAATGGTTTTTTATTGACCAGGGAGGGAAGGTCTCTATCTGTAGCCTTAATAGGCCATAATGCCTTAGTGGCCTTCCTGATAATTGGACTGGTCAATGTAAACTCGTTTACCCAAGGAATTACTTCCATTTGACTTTTCTTGTTGGGTTTAAAAAGATCTTCCCTAGTTATTTTCAAAACTCGGTCCTTGAGAGACAACAAATTCTGTAATTCATAGCCACGTTCCCTGAATTTGACCACCATTTTGTCTAATTCACCTGGGACATTCTCTTTTACACTTGTGATGCGTGCCACTCGCATCATTTGTGACAAAGGCAAACTCTTTTTCAAGGATGGGGGGTGATGGCTTGAGGCCCTCAACAAGTTGTTTCTGTCTGTATCTTTGGTGTAAACACCAGTACAGATCTTCCCTTCTTTAATAAACACATTGACATCCAAGAAGTTAGATTGTACTAAGCTGCAATTGAATGTAAATTTTATGAACGGGCTGCATGCACTTTCTATTCTCAACTTCACGCCGACGTGGATAGTGGGGGTATGAAAAGGTCGTAGGACGCGTACCACTGCGCTCGCCACGCTTCGGGTTCAGATGCCATGGGCGCAGTAATAGGACTCAAGTAACATAAAGTATACTCCAACAGTTTCTATAAAACAAAAAAAGACACCAACTTGCACATTAATATTAACAGGACACATCATGCTGCCTGCTGCACCATTGCAATAACAACCACATCACACCTCAAACAGCTATACCTATATATCTGTAGCAAGATCACAGTCTAGTCACCCTGCATTACTATCACAAATGACAGGCTATTCTGCATGTATTACACCACACAGTACATAATTTCCATGCACATGATCCCCTCTGCATATAAACACTTTTTACACACATGTGCATTATTCACATCACCCTGAATCCTGCACATCATCACCCCCTTCACATGATCACTCTCTGGCCCTATACATGACCAGTACCCCTGCACATAAACATGATCCATGCACATTAGGACCTGTACCCCACCCTGCATATCATCACTTCTGTACATAATCACAATCCCCACATATTTACTTGATCTCACCACTCCCCCATGTACCCCCCCCCCCCTGAACATTAATACTTGTACCCCACCCTGCATAACAGGGCCCCTGCACATAATAAAAACTAGCCATATGTACATATCATTGCCCCCCAAAGCGCCCCCCCCCCCACAACCCTGTATATGCCCTTCCCAAACCCCAGACCCCACCTACGCAGAGTAATCCTTAAATTCCACTTACTTATTTGAGCAGGGGCAGGGAGCCAGATTCAGGTGCTGCAGCCAGAAGATTAATTATCTTTAAAATGGCTGCTGTTGTCCTTCCCCAGGGTCCTTTTGGCGCCTTTGCCCGGCAGCAAAATTGCGTCGATTTTCATTGTAGAAGTACTCTGCAGCACTTATCATGTACGTCACTTATCATGTACGTCACGTCGCTCGCGTTAAACTGTACACCGCACAGTAAGACGCGACCGACGCGATTTACCTGATAAGTGCGGCAGGAGTACTTGTAAAATGAAAAATCGCGTCGGTCGCAGCCCTTGTACGCAGGGCCCGACGCGACTGACATGATAAGCACTGTATAGTGCTTATACAATGAAATATCGCGTCGGTCGGACGCATTGCACTGTAAAGCTTACAGTACATTGCGTCCGACGCGACGTACTTTTCCACATGTTGACATGTGTACCATGTCGACATGTCGACCATGCATGTCAGCATGAAGTTGATAATATTTAGTGTGCTGATCACAGCAACCCACTAAGCCCAAAGCACGGCGAGGGGACGCAGATTATTTTGCAAGTAATCCACGTCCCCTCACGGGGCTCGCTGCGCTCGCCACACTTTCTATTCTCAACTCCACGCCGACATGGATAGTGGGTGTAGGAAAAGGTCGGAGGACACATAACACCGCCCCTCGCCACGCTTCAAGAATGGCGTGGATAGTGGCGGTGTGTGACTACAATCCATTCATCCTTCCAAAATCATTCAGCTAAAACAGGAAAGACAAGTTTTCTAAAGCAGTTTTTAAATTTTACAAAAAAATGAAAAAGGCAAGAATACAGGCATTTCTTTGCAAAATAAACAATAATGGGGCAATTTTGAACATTAGGGGGGAAGTGTTCAGAGTTCAGTCTTTGGGCAATAAAGTTAGTGCATGTAACATGCGTGCAAAAGGGTCATCACGTGCGAGGCTCTTCCGCCACATGAATTCTTCAAGATAACTTTGCAACATGTGCCTGGCGGTGCCCCGGTGGCGTTTATTCCTCCATTTGCACGCCCCCCACATGCATTCGATATTCTGAGTGTGAACCCCTGTTGTAGGGTCCACGAAGTTATATCTGTGATTGACCCGGGTATGGTCATATCCTGCCACTCGGAGCTGGTCCGTACTATAGGCCCTCCAACAGTCTGTATAAACAGTAGACCCAGGCTCCACAAACTGTAAAATAGCCCCCATGAGGGTGTTGGCGTCCCGAGTAGCCACTTTAGTGGCAAAGCACTGTCCGGTTTCCCGGCAAATACCGCCAAACACCCATTGCTGGGGTAACACCCGTCCCACATTCGCCTGCCTCTTCACAAAGAGAGTCTCGTCGATTCAACAATCTTGTCGGGACCTCCAATCCGGCGCTGCGGCTGCTCCATGAGGTCAAGCAGGCAGGCCTCCCGCATGTACTTGTTGTACAGTACAGCCGTTTTCTTGGACATGCCCAGGTGCTTGTCACAATACTCCACACTGGTCATTTCCTCGACCCAGGAGAAGATAAACCGGACCAGCGTCAGGAACGGCAAGCGGCAGCCAGGGAAGAACATCGCCGCTCGGAGACTCCTCTTCAAGCGGCAGTCCCTCACATTGCAGCGCCACATGGTCTCCTTAAGATTCAGCCGCATGGGATGGCCATTCCCACATATAGCCTCCGCTGGCAGCAGATGATGGCGCTGCAGAAACGCCACTGCCTCCTCCTCACTTGTAGGCAGCGAGAAGAAATTCACCTCAGCCATATCAGAGGACACGGAATCCACAGCACAGCAATCCACAGCACAGCAATCCACAGCACAGGACTCAGGATCAGCAGGGCTCAGGATCAGCACAGCAATGCACAGCACAGGATTCAGGATCAGCAGCAATCCACAGCACAAGACTCAGGATCAGCAGCAAATAGTATTCAAAGCACAGGATCAATCAGGAAGATATCACCAGCAAAGGATCTATCAGCCAAAATATCACCAGCAACTGAATACACGTCTCACTCCAACCAAGACAAAACCCACAAGGAGCTTGGGGAAAAGCTAGCAGAAGGGGCCGGATTTGGAAGGGGCCGGATTTTCAGAGTAAATATTGACAGTGATGAGGTGATATGCTGTAACTGTGCAGATTACAGAGGGCAGATTTAATGTTTACATAGAAACACACAGTATAACTGTGCAGATTACAGAGGGCAGATTTAATGTTTACATAGAAACACACAGTAAAACATATGTTACTAGGAAGAATTTATAGGAGGCAGGACTAAAAGGGTTAATTGGGCCTATTACAGATGGGCCTATGAAGCGGAAAAACATAGGGTAAATGGGCCTGATTTACATCGCGTCCATCGGGTGCATTAAAAGTAACATGCGACGCGACCGACGCGATTGAGCCAATCTTCAGCTAAAAACGTAACCATCGGGGACATCGGGTCCATCGCGTGTACACATTTACAGGTCCCCGACGCGATTAACGATATGCCGATGTGATGGCCGACCGAAAAAGTCCATCGGGAGTATCTCAAGGGTCGGGACCATCGTTACCTTACCGAAATGACCCCGATGCGACGCGATGCTAAAGATGGCCCCGATCTATATCGTTGTGGCCGTGCTAGGAAACAAGTACCGTGATTTCTTTTTCCACCCAAACCTGTGCACTGGTTTGCCTCCCCTTCCCCTTTTCCCTTCAATTTTGGGTTTGAAATATGACAGGTAGGAGCTGATTGGCTGGCTGTTTATCACTCGCCAATTTATCACTTTATGAAGCTTGATGCATCTGGCCCTTAATGTTTTAACTTGTAAAATAAAGTACCTGATATTCAAAAGAAAGAAACATTGCAGCTAGACTGGTGAAACGCATCAGTTATACCAGACAGGCAAAGTTCTTGCTAAAGACCCATCAACCATACACTGTGGGCTCAGGAACTCCCTCTGGACAAATAGACTCCAATCCAGGAACTCCATGCTTCAACTGGGCTAATACAAGTGAGATCTGCTCATAGTGAGTGTTTGAGACATTGCAAATAGAGGGGACTGATAATCAGATGGATCGCCTCCCCAGAATGCCCCCGCTGGTGAGATGGCGCTCCATCTGACTGGGACCCATGCACATCCTAATTTTCAGGCGGAGGGGGGCACACGCATGTACCAGTTTTGGTGCAGATCTCTGCTTCAGGGAGATGGGCAGGGTTGGGGGGGGGGAATTGTGCGGGGAGGTGGGGGTTCCCGGTGGTGACCGGTGGCAAGGCTGTGGGAAGCTCCTTTGGAAGGGGACGCAAAAAATTGTGTGCATGCGCGGCCCATTACAGCGGCTGGCAGGGGCTGATGGTTGGTGATCCTACTGCCGGACCCCCGCTGAATGAAGCAGTCTCCATCTGTAAGGTCAAGTGGTCAATACGGACTATAATACAAAATAGCCATCTATGTGAGAGATTGTACATCATGCCAAATTTATGGTTATAAATATAATTATTGTTGATTTTATCTTCTTTCTTCAAATATTTTTTTGATTCATTCATAAATTCATGCTTTAATATTGGTTTTTAATCAATATTGTCATTATACAACATACCCACAGTGTTAAAATGAACCGTTCTTCAATTAAGCGCTGTGTCTGTTTGTATTAGTGTTTTGTTCTATTATTGGGAACGACTCTCCCACTTTACACAGCAGCTAGGAGCATTTACCCATTTCAGCGCCTGTAGCCCCTAAGGGGATTTATCTAATCGCAATGGACATTCCTACAGTTAATATACTTACCTGCTAGAAGAAAGGAAAAGGGAATTAATTATTATACTTTCTGGTTTATTACAGCCACACTGCCAAAAGTATCAAAACCTGGTTCAATGACCGTAGGATTACTATGATGAATTGGCCAGCAAACTCGTCTGACCTCAACCCCATAGAGAATCTATGGGGCATTGCAAGAGAAAGATGAAAGCCATGAGACGTACAATGCAGAAAAAAACATAAGGCCGCAATTAAAGCATACTGGTCTTCTTTAACACCTCATCAGTGCCACAGACTGATAGCATTCATATCACACAAGATTAACCCCTTAAGTGGTGGATTTTTCTAGGGCAGGACAAACCTACCAGGGCAGGTTTGTCCTGTCCCAGCAAAACCCACCACTGATAGTAGGCCACTCCCCCCACCTCTGCTCTTGCCTTTGTATGCCGGAACTTCCGTGCCCCTGTCGCTGCCTTAGCTGCCAGTCACATCAGTCAGTGATTACAGACGGCAGGCTCTGGGATGTTCACGGCGGCTCAGGAGGACTCGTGTCTGAACTCCTGAGAGCTCCTGAGTCCCCCCGAGCATCCCAAAGCCTGCTGCCTTTGTCAATGCTGTGAATGGTGGTTGGCGTCTGGAGAGGGTGCAGGGGACTTTCGGCGTACGAGCACAGGAGCGGAGGTGATGTGGGGTGTGTGTGTGGGGGGGGACGGATGCCCAGAGGTGGTGCGCCAGTGGTGCACAGCTGGAGGCACCACTGGTGTGCACCTATTGCATATTGGTATGCCCAGAAATTTTCCGGGACAGCCCACTGCAGCAGCACAGCTGAGCCCGGAAAATTTCCAGGCATTCCACTCAAGTGGTTATGGCAGTAATTCATGCAAAAAGGACCCAAACCAGGTATTGCACACATATGCATGATTATACTTTTCAGAGGGCTGACATTTCTGTATTTAAATTATATTTTTTATTGATTTCATGTAGTGTTCTAACATTCTGAGATTTTGGATTTGGGGATTTCAGAAACTTTCAGCCATAATCATCAAAATTATAACTTAAATTAAGGCTTGAAATATCTCACTTTGCATGTCATGAGTCTATATAATATATTAGTTTCACCTTTTAAGTTGAATTACTGAAATAAATGAACTTTTGCACAGTATTCTAATTTTTCGAGTTTCACCTATATGTGTAATGTGTAATGAAACGTTTTTTTTTTTTTCACAGAGTTAAAAATGAAAACAGATTGTAACAATGTGACAGAATTCGCACTGCTGGGTCTGATTGATGACCCGGAGTTACAGATCCCAGTCGGTGTATTACTTATATTTGCCTATTTCATGATATTATTAGGAAATTTCACCATCATTTTAGTTTTTTCTGCTGATTCCCATCTGCACACCCCCATGTACATCTTCTTATTCAACCTGTCCATCATTGACATTGCTTCCTCATCAAACATTCTGCCTAATCTATTTAATATGCTCTTCACAAAACATAATATTATTTCATTTGCAGGATGTATAACCCAGATGTATATGTTTACGTCCCTGGTTCTTACTGAGCTTCTCCTGCTGGCAGCCATGGCATATGACCGCTATGTGGCAATCTGTCATCCTCTTAATTACATTGTTCTAATGAGTATAAGAAACTGTGTCGGCCTCGCAATTGCTTCTTGGGTTCTGGGGTTTCTGGACCCAGTTGGACACGCTGTCCTTATATCTAATATGTTCTTTTGGTCAGGGCGTCCTATTGATCATTTCTTTTGTGATGTATCCCCATTGCTGATGATTGCCTGTAGTGATATATCCATGGTGGAAATGTTAAACTATATAGAAGGGGTACTACTGGCATTTTCTTCATTTCTGCTTATATTAGTTTCATACATATATATTATCTCCAACGTTCTGAAGATAAAATCTGCAGAAGGGAAACATAAAGCATTTTCCACCTGCTCCTCCCATCTAACCTGTGTGAGCATTTATTATGGAACTATAATCTGTTTGCATATGAAACCTACATCCAGTTATTTCCCCAAACTGGACAAGATCTTTGCTCTGGGTTATGTTGTGTTGGTGCCTATGCTCAATCCTTTTATTTACTGTCTGAAGAATAAAGAAGTAGCAAAGTCGTTATTCAGTCTGAAGGCTAAATTCTTTATAGGTTATGCTGTACAGTCGTGAGATTATATATATATATATATATATATATATATATATATATATATATATATATATATATATATATATATATATATACTCTCTCTGACGGTGGCACTCTGGACTTGGAAGAAGTAACAACAGACCACTTTGGTAAAGCAACGTTTCAACGCTTTATTGCGTTTTTATCAAGCCAAAGAACAAACATACACAGCAGGTATATATACCCAAAACCCCACCCATAGCAATTAGTGGTCCCTCCCCTTCAGCTGGAACATAATCCCACTTCAACAGGTGTCAGGTCCATAAACAGCATAGTGATAGACAATCGACATACAAGTATAAAAATGTCAAAAAAATACAAAATTACATAGACATAGCATAAGAAATCATGCATATACATAACAATCCAGACAATAAACAATCAAATATTTACAAAAAGCAAACGAACTGTGAAATTTTGCCGCAGATTGTAGAATTGTGTACACATTGTGCAATCTTGGTCTAATCAATTTCTTACCTAATATTGTAATGAGACAAAGCATATATGTTATTGAACACCAAATACACAAGACAAATAGAGCAGACTTTAATCATTTACAACTTAATACCAGTAGACTGACCCATGATGTTATTACAAAAAACATTGCAATCCCACCATTTCGTTCAGCCCCCTTGGCGCTAGAGTGTCAAGTTTTATAATCCATTTGGATTCTAACTGCAGCAGTTTTTTTGATCTATCCCCTCCCCGTGGAAGCGGAGGGACATGATCAATGATCTTATAACGTAATACAGACAGATTGTGTTTAGCTGTCACAAAGTGCCTGGCAACCGGTTGTTCACTGGTGCCAGACACTAATGCTGCTTTAATGGCAGACCGATGTTGTCCCATCCTCTCTTTAAACGTACAATCTGTCTTACCCACATATAACAATGAACATGGGCAAGTAATAGTGTATACAACAAAACGGGTACTGCATGTGAAAAAGAATCGGATGTTAAATTTTTGACCAGATCTTGGGTGACAGAAGGAATTACCAATCTGCAAATATCGACATGTTACGTCATTTGGACATCGATAACAACCAACTCTGGTTTTCCCCAAAAATGTGTGTGGTTGATTTTTATTAAAACCTGTTATGTCCGTCTTGACAAGCAAGTCTTTTAGGTTTCTATTCCTCCGATAACAGGTCATTAAGGATGTCCCTCTTAATGGTTTTATTTCAGAGTCGGTTGAGATCAATGGCCAAAAATTTTTTGCAGTTCTGTTTGCCTTGTCACCTAAATGGTTAAAACTGGTACACCACGTAAACTTGTTATCAATAGACTTTTTGTTTTTAACTGTCATGAGCACATCACGTGACTCAGCCTGAGTGCCTTAGATTTTGCTGCATCTAGCACTTCGGTGCTGTAACCTCTAGCAAGAAATTTACCATACATCATGTTTAAAGATGTCAATGCCTCCCCTCTGTCAGACACAATTCTGAGGGCCTTCAAGAATTGCGAATAGGGCAGTGCATTTTTATAGTTAAATATAAATATAAATATAAATATTTAATAGTGTTAAATAGCGCCCAGTATTTCTTTGTCTTTCCTTAACTTAACTTAAATCATCCATAAGCAAGAATTTTTTTACAAATATATAAAACATTTATTAAAAGTACACTTATTAAAACAAAAATAATTCCTTGTCAGAGGATTTTCTTTTAGACAATGGATGAGAGTAATATCCCGACGCGTTTCGTCTCGCTAGGAGACTTCATCAGGGGTGCTTTACAAACATCTTCATTGATCTGTATGAGAATTTTCTCCTTATTTCAAAGATTATAATTCTCTATGTAGATTTGGATTTATTTCCACAGGATTTCTCTATTGTATGCTCATTGGAGAATAAAGCTGGAATTGCAGTTCTGATTTTAAGTTGAACTTATATATATGGGACGTTTCTATTGATTGTATTGATACCCGGTCAATTTTAGAGCCCTAAATTGATTGATATCTCTACAGTTATTGCCTATAAGAAGAGTGATTAAAGAACACACTAAAAAACTCTATATAAAAGTAAGATCACATCAAATGAAAAATTCACTTATTTGGTACTGCAATTAATATCTACATAGAGAATTATAATCTTTGAAATAAGGAGAAAATTCTCATACAGACCAATGAAGATGTTTGTAAAGCACCCCTGATGAAGTCTCCTAGCGAGACGAAACACGTCGGGTTATTACTCTCATCCATTGTCTAAAAGAAAATCCTCTGACAAGGAATTATTTTTGGTTTAATAAGAGTACTTTTAATACATTTTTTATATATTTGTAAAAATTCTTGCTTTTGGATGATTTAAGTTAAGTTAAGGAAAGACAAAGAAATACTGGGCGCTATTTAACACTATTGTGGTGGTATTGGATGATAGTTGCCTCTCTAGTAGGAGGCTAAGTGTTATAAGCGACCAACTATAGAATTGTGTAATTAGCACAAATCTGGGAATTTTGTGTTTTCTATATATATCTATATATATATCATGTTGACTGGCACTCGATTCTGCAGCCCCTTCCTTGCGGGGTTGTACAATAGTGCCGGGGTGCCTTACCCACAATCAGATACAGATACAGGTGTTCCTATAAAAAGAAGCAGGCGGCACTCCACAGGCTTGTGAAAATCTGAAGCGGTGGTGTTTATTCGCTCATCAACGTTTCAAAACCCCTCTGGGTTTTTTCATCAGGAATTATCCTGATTATATAGGTATCAACATGTTTGGGACTATTTCACATTCAATAGATCTTTTTCAATGGGCCTCTGTGATTATTTAAATCGTCTCAAAATTAACTTTCAAATACTGAGTATTGGACAGCAAGTTTCGAGAAGCATAGCAAACCAAAAAATCTAGCACTAGGCTTTTGGACCGGTCCTGTAGTATATCCATTTGGTTCATGGCAATCTTCTTAATAATATGTTTCTCCACCTCTGCCTGTCTTTTTGATGGCTTTCTTAGTTTGTGTGGAAGCCGCTAAAAAACAGGCAGAGGTGGAGAAACGCGTTTTTACATTTTACCATCTGCATAGGCTAGAGCAGGCATGTCAAAACTATGGCCCGCCAGCTGTTTTGAAACTACACATCCCAGCAATAGTTTTAGCATTTCCTAATAGCAAAACTGTGGCAAGGCATGATGGGACTTGTAGTTTCACAACAGCTGGAGGGCCATAGTTTGGCCATGCCTGGGCAAGAGCCTCAACATCCTTTAAAATCTGCTATGATACATCTCTACGAAGTGAAAAGAATCAACAGCCAGGACACAATCAAGTACAACCCTGGTAATACAGAGGGACTGTGAGGAAAACTTCGATGTTATTAGAATTATGACGATGGTTTATTTCTTGTAATGTACAACTGAATGCTGCAGCTGCATAAAAAGTACAGTATAATTGAAACTTTTGCCTTTGAAGGAAAACTTCAAACATATAATGAAAGGCAAATGCTATTAAGGTGAATTTAAATTGTTCCCTTGAGCATCAATTATAAATGGAATGAACTATTGAGCTAAACTTTTATTGTCTTTTAACTAAATATACAACAAAGTTTCTCCTGACAAGAGGGGAGACATTTATATGGACATTTAAAGGGAAAGTCTCAATAAAAGTGTCAGCACAATTCTATGATTTTATAAGGGGTGGATTTAAAGTCCAATTCTCCCCTTATTTTGGATTCAGTGCAAAAAGTTCTCTCCTGCTTGTTTTGCTATGACCATAAATGAGTATCTGTTAGTTTTATTTATGTTTTAAAAGCCGGACAGTTTGTTGATAAAGTGTAAATCCTGGTTAAACCTAAAAGAAATCACATGCCAGCACTTTCGGTACTTGTGTAATATCTGGGCAACCGATTATTTTATCGCATGCCACTAGTTAAGACATGCGATGAGACGCGAAGGGACCCGAATTTCGGGCTTTTTAGACGTTCCTTGTACAATGTAAAAATCGGTCGCATCGCATGCCATTACAATGGCATGCGATGCGACACGACCGACCCGTTTTTTTACATTGTACCCAATGTTAAATGGCCCCCCAGACCCGATTTTTAATTGTATACCCACCATGATGGTTAATTATTAGGTAAAATGCCCCCCCCCCCCATTGTTAACGCAAAGCCACGATCAACGAAACCCGAAGTGCGTACTCCGACCTTTTCATACCCCCACTATCCACGTCGGCGTGGAATTGATATTATATAGTGTAGCGAGCACAGCGAGCCACCGAGCCCGAAGCGTGGCGAGCACAGCGAGCCCTGCGAGGGGACACGGAATACATGTGAAGTAATGCGCATCCCCTCACGGGGCTCGCTGCGCTCACCACGCTTCGGGCTCGGTGGCTCGCTGCGCTCGCCACACTATATAAGATCAACTCCACGCCGACGTGGATAGTGGGGGTATGAAAAGGTCGGAGGACGCGTACCGCTGCCCCTCGCAGGCTTGCTGCGCTCGCCACGCTTTGGGTTGGCGTTGATTGTGGGGTGGCTTTAACAATAGGGGGGGGGGGCATTTGACATAGGAATCAGGTATCTGGGTGCCTGTACAATTAAAAATCGGGTCCAATCGCGTCGCATCGCATGTTGTACAATGAAAATATTGGGCGCCCAGATAACACACAAGTACCGCACTTTCTTTAGCTTTTTACTTATTGTGTAAGAATTCGAAAATACAACCTAACAGAACCAAAAATCAACCAAAAATCACCATTTCTAATAAAACCATCAGAAATATTTCTATTTGATTTTAATTCATGTGGTATTTTCTGAAACCTTAATATATGTAAAAATTAGCCAAAGAGTGCCACTGCCTGGCCACTGGCTGATCAACCTCTCTTCCAGCCAGTGCCAGACAGATAGCCGACCTATGTTGTCCTACCCTCTCTTGAAAGCAGCACACCGTTTTGCCCACATACACAAGTCCGCATGGGCATTTTATTACATATATTACAAATTTGTTGTGGCAACTTAATACATGCTTGATGGCTAGCCTTTTTCTAGAATGTGGGTGGGTAATATCAGGCCCTACTTCTAAATGGCTGCACGTGGTACATCACGTACATCATATACTGTATGAACCAGGTTTTTTTGTGAGGAAATAACTTCTAGTAACTTGACTGGTGGTAGATACATCATTATTGACAAGTAGATCTTTTAGGTTCCTCCCTCTTTTTTGACAATTTAATAATCTTGTTTTTTGTAGTGGTTTCAAACCTGGGTCATTTTGTGTGATGGGCCACAAGCGTTTGGCTACTATGGAGATCTTAATGCTGGAAGTGGTATATTCTGTTACAAAAGGGTATACTGTATACTGTGTAGATATATATATCTGATGAAAACTGCCTGGGAGCAGTTGAAATGGCTGTCAGGTCTCTACAGCTGTCATTTTTTGCAATGATGTGTTTGCAATAAAAGCTATTCTGTTTTTTTTACTTACATCGCTGAGTGCTGGCTTCAATTCCTTGTACACAGAGGGAGTAAGTGCTTTTACATATATATATATATATATATATATATATATATATATATATATATATATATATATATATAGTAGTCGACTGGAACAGAGGCGGCACTCAGCGGACTTGGTAAAAAACTTTTTTAATCACAGCAAAGTGAATGTCCAACGTTTCAGAGCAAACGTGTTCCTTTTTCAAGGTGTACAAATAAAAAGCAAAAAACTCATACCTTATATACCTCACCCGGGAGTGTGTAAAGTCTCGCCCCAGGGGCCGGAGCAGGCGTCTGACGTCATGTCCGGTGAGCGCGGCGTACAGGCGCGCTTCCGTGTACACTGTTGCTAGGAGATTCATGCGGCCAGGTTAGCATTATCAGTCACCTGGGTAACCGCTGTCAGAGGCTGCGCCAGTCCCGTGGGCGGGATGATCTGTGTAAACAAAGGAAACCACGTAACTATTACAGAGGTCAAATATGAAAAAACAAGTATGCTGTGAGTCGACTGCCACAACGGGCAGATTATAAAAGTGCCTGTGCCTATATGGAGAAATAATTAAGAAAAATTAGAAAGTTTAGAAAGTTTAAAAGGGTCACCGGACTGAGGTCTAAACATATGCAAGACTGTTAGTACTATGCTGGCTGAAAGCCAGTCATGGATGAAGATTAATGGAGCCTCATGTTCCCGTGTGTCTGCCAGTAAGGAGGCCCCTGCCACGGGTCTCCCCTCTGGCCGACACAGGGGAATCTATGCTGGAAACGTCCACTATATGATAATAGCGATGCCCCGCTGTAAAGTGTTGTATACTGATCTACAATGTCCATAATCAGCGTCTTGGAAAGGAGAGACGATGGGAGTGGTGTTCAAGCCTACTCTAAAATATTCCAGAAAAAAATTAATCAAAAATTGCACCAAAACATGTACCAAAAAAGGGTACAATCAAATGTGCAAAAGAATGTTCTTCTGGAGGGTATGCAGTTGGTGTTTCCACCGAGTGGAGTGCAGGTTCCTCTTGAGTTTGTGATGGATTTCAACTGGTATTAGAGGAATACACTTAAGGATTGTCTCTCATTGAGGCCCGTGGGTCTGCCCGAGTTTAACATATGGATCCATCTGGCTTCACAGCGTAGCAATGCCCCTTCTCTGTCCCCTCCCCTATTAGAGACTGGGACGTGGTCGATCACTATACATTTGAGGTCCTGGAGCCTATGTTTTGCCTCCAAAAAGTGCCGTGCCACCGGCTGTTCTGATGTTCTCGTGGATAGAGCATTTTTAATGGCGGAACGGTGTAAAGCCATTCTCTCGCGTACCGTCCTTACCGTTTTGCCCACGTATTGGAGCTGGCATGGGCATGAGATCAAATAGACCACAAATGATGACCGACAATGCAGGATGTGTCTGATCTTAAAGGTTCTGCTGTCGTCTGCATTAGAGAAGGTGTTGCCCGCAGTCATATGGTCACACGTGGTACATTTCACACAGCGGTAGCAGCCTGGCTGCCGAGACAGAAAGTTCACGGGGATTTCTGCTTTATTAAAGTTAGAAATGTCCGAGTGGACCAAATGGTCCTTGAGGTTCTTTCCTCTATTGTAGCAGACCATAGGGCAGGTTTTTTTAAAGCAATGGAGATCTTTATCCGTGGATACTATGGGCCAGAGTGCCCTCGTAGCTCGGGGAATGACAGGGCTGCTAGTGTTGTATCTCGAGACCCAAGGGATAATGTGGGACTTCTCTTTGATTTTTGGTAGCAACAATTCATTTCGTGGGATATGTAAAACTTCCTGTTTCTGGGTCTCCAAATCCTTAGGGTTGTACCCCCTGGCAGCAAACTTGGCCACCATCCGATCTAGTTCTGCCGGGAGCTCTGATGTTTCACTGGTGATTCTAGCTACCCGTATCATTTGGGATCGTGGCAGACCTTTAATCAGGGATCTCGGGTGGTGGCTATTAGCCCTTAGCAGAGTGTTCTTGTCGGTGGGTTTGTTATAGATGCTAGTAACCAAGCGGTCTCCGCATATGGTGACCTCCACGTCTAAGTAATTCACTGTACGTGCAGAATGCTGGTGTGTTATTCTGATCGGGGAGTCTCTGGAGTTGATTTTGCCGAACAGTGCCACCAGGGCATCTTCCCCTTCCGTCCACAGGAGGAAGATGTCGTCGATATAACGGGTGTATAGGAGGACCTTGGATGCTGTGTCGACGTTGTCAAAAAACATGGCCCTCTCCTCTTGGAACATGAATATGTTCGCGAAGGAGGGTGACACGTTGCTCCCCATAGAGCAGCCGTTGAGCTGTTGGTAAAAGCCATTATTGAACAAGAAATAGTTTCTCTTCAACGTGAGGGACAACAGATGGATGAACAGGTCGATGTTGAAACCGTCGTAGTTCTCCTTAACTAGGAAGTCCCGTGTCGCCTCCAGTCCCCTATCTTGGGGGATACTGGTGTAGAGACTACATATATCAATAACACACAGGATGGTGCCCTGTGGTACTGATTTTATCTCGTTCAATTTTAACAAGAAGCTGGTGGTATCTTTAATAAAGCCCTCCTGTTTGAGGATTAAGGGCTGCAAGATAGAGTCCAAGAACTGGGAGATCGGCTGGAAAATGCCATCTTGGGCCGAAATAATCAGTCTGCCCGGTGGTGCTGTCAAATTCTTGTAAATTTTGGGTACCGTGAAAAACAGGGGCACCCTCGGATGTTGCTGCGTGAGCGCCTTCCTGAGTTGGTCGTTAATGGTACCATCATTAACAGCCTTTTCCAGAATCCCATCCAGCTCGAGTTTATAAGCTGCCGTCGGGTTGGTATCAAGTTTGATGTACGTGGTAGTGTCTGGTAGTGTCTGCCAATTGCTGTAAGATCTCGGTTCTGTCGTAATCGAGATCCAGGACTACGATGCCCCCGCATTTTGAGATGGAGGATCAAATTGTGAGGTAGATCGTTTGTTGATGAAGCTCTGGTGTGCAACGGGGGGGGCGTAGATCAGGTTTATTCTGGAAGAATTCACCCAGGCGTAATTTCCTGGAGAAACGATGTAATTCAATTTTCCAGTTGAGTTCATTGAAGTCTGTTGTAGGGACGAAGGAAAGTCCTTTTTCGAGTATGCCGGTTTCAGAATCTGTGAGGTAACGTTGTGATAGGTTAAATACTAGGGATCCTGGGGGGGATTCCTTTTTGTGTACCCTCTGGTTCTGGCCTCCCCGACGGGTGGCCGACCTGCGTTTCTTGCTTTTCTGGAGCGGGAGTTGGACCCTAAAGGGATGTCGTTTGCTATAGCTGCTCCCTCAGAATCCATGTGTGCCGGATCCGTATCGCAGTTAGAGGATAACTGCGGTCCAGAGCGCGCTTCCCTGCGTCTCCGCCATCCCTGCCCCGATTTGGCTTGAGGTGGATGGGATCTTTCACTCCCCCCATTCAACCAGCGGTATACCTGATTGCGCTCGTAATCTTCTTTTACTGTCTGCAGTTTGTTTCGCTTAAATTTAATAAGGTCATTGCGATAGCTGTCGCATTGCAGTTTAAGCTTCGCCAGCCAGTCCTGGGATTTATCTGCAGTAAGCGCATCTAGGTGTTCCGCTTCATATTGCGTGATGTTTTCTCTTGTTTTAGCAAGTTCTCTGCCTGACTCTTCTATGACAAGCACTAGCAGATCTAAGCTGCATTTATTTAGGATACTTGTCCACTTCCTGCAGAAGTCCTGACTGTGGCGTCCTATGGTGGGTACCTTCCTCACCCTGAACCCTCTGGGTATGAGGCGCTCCCGATAGTACTCGGATAGGGAGACGCCATGCAGGAGGAAGTCAGTCTCCCTGCGTCTGAGCCTGTAGAGATGCTTGCAAATATCATCGGCACTCAGGTGTCCATCCATCAATGATATATTCTCATTGAACAGGACCCTTTCTACCTCCTCGTCAGTATACCCGAACACGCTACCCCTCGTCAGCTGAATGGAGCTGCATCCCGGTTGGTCCTCGGACGCCGCTTGGCTGGGTGGGTTTCTCGGGGTATCCATATTGACAGATAATGCGGGCGACCAATCAAGTCCGGAGCCCGGTGACGTGCAGTGAGCGGTGGTGCCGTGCAGTAAACGGTGGTGTGTTTCCGTGCAGTTGTGAGAGCACTGCCTTGAAGGTATAAAGGTAGCACAACGGTTGGTGGAGGTGCCCTGGCTCAGGTGGGTCCGGTTAGAGTCCCAAATCTGTAGTCCACGGAGTCAGCCTGGCACTCTTGCCTAAATGGTAACCAGCTGCCGATGGTGCCTTCCCAAGTAGATTTCTAGTAGTCGACTGGAACAGAGGCGGCACTCAGCGGACTTGGTAAAAAACTTTTTTAATCACAGCAAAGTGAATGTCCAACGTTTCGGAGCAAACGTGCTCCTTTTTCAAGGTGTACAAATAAAAAGCAAAAAACTCATACCTTATATACCTCACCCGGGAGTGTGTAAAGTCTGGCCCCAGGGGCCGGAGCAGGCGTCTGACGTCATGTCCGGTGAGCGCGGCGTACAGGCGCGCTTCCGTGTACACTGTTGCTAGGAGATTCATGCGGCCAGGTTAGCATTATCAGTCACCTGGGTAACCGCTGTCAGAGGCTGCGCCGGTCCCGTGGGCGGGATGATCTGTGTAAACAAAGGAAACCACGTAACTATTACAGAGGTCAAATATGAAAAAACAAGTATGCTGTGAGACGACTGCCACAACGGGCAGATGATAAAAGTGCCTGAGCCTATATGGAGAAATAATTAAGAAAAATTAGAAAGTTTAGAAAGTTTAAAAGGGTCACCGGACTGAGGTCTAACCGATGTCAGAGGCTGCGCCGGTCCCGTGGGCGGGATGATCTGTGTAAACAAAGGAAACCACGTAACTATTACAGAGGTCAAATATGAAAAAACAAGTATGCTGTGAGACGACTGCCACAACGGGCAGATTATAAAAGTGCCTGAGCCTATATGGAGAAATAATTAATTAGACTCCCCGATCAGAATAACACACCAGCATTCTGCACGTACAGTGAATTACTTAGACGTGGAGGTCACCATATGCGGAGACCGCTTGGTTACTAGCATCTATAACAAAGGGTACAACCCTAAGGATTTGGAGACCCAGAAACAGGAAGTTTTACATATCCCACGAAATGAATTGTTGCTACCAAAAATCAAAGAGAAGTCCCACATTATCCCTTGGGTCTCGAGATACAACACTAGCAGCCCTGTCATTCCCCGAGCTACGAGGGCACTCTGGCCCATAGTATCCACGGATAAAGATCTCCATTGCTTTAAAAAAACCCGCCCTATGGTCTGCTACAATAGAGGAAAGAACCTCAAGGACCATTTGGTCCACTCGGACATTTCTAACTTTAATAAAGCAGAAATCCCCAAGAACTTTCTGTCTCGGCAGCCAGGCTGCTACCGCTGTGTGAAATGTACCACGTGTGACCATATGACTGCGGGCAACACCTTCTCTAATGCAGACGGCAGCAGAACCTTTAAGATCAGACACATCCTGCATTGTCGGTCATCATTTGTGGTCTATTTGATCTCATGCCCATGCCAGCTCCAATACGTGGGCAAAACGGTAAGGACGGTACGCGAGAGAATGGCTTTACACCGTTCCGCCATTAAAAATGCTCTATCCACGAGAACATCAGAACAGCCGGTGGCACAGCACTTTTTGGAGGCAAAACATAGGCTCCAGGACCTCAAATGTATAGTGATCGACCACGTCCCAGTCCCTAATAGGGGAGGGGACAGAGAAGGGGCATTGCTACGCTGTGAAGCCAGATGGATCCATATGTTAAACCCGGGCAGACCCACGGGCCTCAATGAGAGACAATCCTTAAGTGTATTCCTCTAATACCAGTTGAAATCCATCACAAACTCAAGAGGAACCTGCACTCCACTCAGTGGAAACACCAACTGCATACCCTCCAGAAGAACATTCTTTTGTACATTTGATTGTACCCTTTTTTGGTACATGTTTTGGTGCAATTTTTGATTAATTTTTTTCTGGAATATTTCAGAGTAGGCTTGAACACCACTCCCATCGTCTCTCCTTTCCAAGACGCTGATTATGGACATTGTAGATCAGTATACAACACTTTACAGCGGGGCATAGCTATTATCATATAGTGGACGTTTCCAGTATAGATTCCCCTGTGTCGGCCAGAGGGGAGACCCGTGGCAGGGGCCTCCTTACTGGCAGACACACGGGAACATGAGGCTCCATTAATCTTCATCCATGACTGGCTTTCAGCCAGCATAGTACTAACAGTCTTGCATATGTTTAGACCTCAGTCCGGTGACCCTTTTAAACTTTCTAAACTTTCTAATTTTTCTTAATTATTTCTCCATATAGGCACAGGCACTTTTATAATCTGCCCGTTGTGGCAGTCGTCTCACAGCATACTTGTTTTTTCATATTTGACCTCTGTAATAGTTACGTGGTTTCCTTTGTTTACACAGATCATCCCACCCACGGGACCGGCGCAGCCTCTGACAGCGGTTACCCAGGTGACTGATAATGCTAACCTGGCCGCATGAATCTCCTAGCAACAGTGTACATGGAAGCGCGCCTGTACGCCGCGCTCACCGGACATGACGTCAGACGCCTGCTCCGGCCCCTGGGGCGAGACTTTACACACTCCCGGGTGAGGTATATAAGGTATGAGTTTTTTGCTTTTTATTTGTACACCTTGAAAAAGGAGCACGTTTGCTCCGAAACGTTGGACATTCACTTTGCTGTGATTAAAAAAGTTTTTTACCAAGTCCGCTGAGTGCCACCTCTGTTCCAGTCGACTACTAAAAATCTACTTGGGATTGCACCATCGGCAGCTGGTTACCATTTAGGCAAGAGTGCCAGGCTGACTCCGTGGACTATATATATATATATATATATATATATATATATATATATATATATATATATATATATATATATATATATATATGTGTGTGACCATTGGTCAAAGTGTGCTGTATGCATAGCAGCACTTCAATTTGCACTGCCCTAGAACTCCACAGGTGACATTATGATAAGTCACTTTGATTATATGCCTCTGCACCCAAGTGACTAAGCACAGATGCTATTATTGGTAAGTGCGATAGTAGTCTTTTTTGTGGCCAGAGTGGGAGGAGGAGCTGCTGCTTCTCCTCCACCATCCTTTTGCCTGCAGTGCAGTCTGCATGACCGACAGCATGCAGTCCATTCCCTTCCAGAAGGGGAGGAGCAGCTGTCTTTCTACTACACCCCTCTCTCCTCAGCTCCTCCCCCAGCCTCACAAATGCTGCACTGCCAGAAAGCTGCTGTTGCCAGGGCACAACATTACAATATAGTCACCAGCCCTGGCACTAAACCCAGAAGCTAGCGGCCATCCTTGTCCCAAATGATGGTACCTAGATCCCTTCAGGTAAATGGCAACACACTGAGGAGGGCATCATTTGAGCCAATGTCATTTACTAGTTCCCAGTGCTATTTTTGTAGGAAAGTAGGTTTAGGAACTGTGGGCAGGGCAGAAGTAGGTGGTGATGTGGGTGGAGCTACCATAGAGGTGGGGCATCAACTGTTGCATAAACATTTTTTTTAACACAAAATGCCGCAGCTGTGCCATATATACACATAGGGCCTTATTCTAGTTCACTCTTTCTGACAAAATCCTTCTTAGATGGACAAAACCATGTGCACTGCAGGGGGGCAGATGTAACTTGTGCAGAGAGGATTAGATTTGGGTAGGGTTTTACTTCAAAGAGAGATCTATAAAGCAGTCAGCATGTACCCTGCACAGAAACATAATAACTTACCCAAATCTAATTCTCTCTGCACATTTTACATCTTCCCCCCTGCAGTGCACATGGTTTTGTTTATCTAAGAAGGAATTTGTCAGAAAGAGTGAACTAGAATAAGGCCCATAATGCCTTGGGGGCTGAGGAAGGTGATGACAGGGCTGAGGAGAGTGACATTGTCGCTGAAGAAACTGATGAGGAGGCTGTGGAAGGGGATGAGAGGCTGAGGGCGGTGACGAATAGCAGTAGTGTAATGTGCTGCAGAGGATGGTGATATGGGGTGAAAAAGGTTATGAGGCCTAGGGGCATAATTAAGGCCCTTATTCTGATCGGTGCGTACTTTCCCGAATTCTTACGGAGCGGTCCACACGCCACGCTGTGCGCACATCGTCCGTAGAAACGCCCCCCGAGCCTCCGCATTCGGACGGACTCACTCTTTAAGAAGAGGGCGTGTGTACGGACGACATACAAACCTTGCGTGTGCGGTGGACACGAACAGATTCTGCACGGTCTTACATCGTAAGCACGGTCTTACCGCGTCAGAACGTACGGGAACCTGGCCGTACGCACCGATGCGGTGTATTTACGCTCAAATCAACACTATTCTCATAAGACCCAAATCTGTACCATGACCCGCTTATGCAATTAGGCAACCTCATTAAAAAGGGATTGTTTTTAATGGTCATCTATTATTTATCTAATTGATAATTAAACACTTGACTACCACTTTAGATTAACCCTTTCATCATGCTAAGTGCACAACATTTTTTCTTGCCCCTTTACGCCCATGTGTTATCTATGCATATGTATATACCTTTTGCACCTTACATAACTAAACACCATTATTTATAGTTATATACTTATAGTTATATTTATACTGTAAAATAAAACAATAACACACAGACCACTTCGAACTTTCAACACAAATATTTATTATGACATAACAAAATCTTAAACTTGAAAAAAATTTAGAGCAGCAGGTCACATACAGTCTCCACCTCTGCGGCCATGACAAGAAGGTGCTGCCGCAGCCTGAGTAGGGCCCCTCTTAAGCCCTCGCCTTCTTGCCTCTGGGGATTTGTTGGCATGTTAAAGGGGGAACAACATTAATTATGCTATTCAGGTTGACCTTGTACAGTCAATCCTAAGTACCTACAGCATGATAAATCATACATACAAACAATTACATAGCCAATACTGTTTGTAATGGGAAAAATAAAAATGGGCCCACACACACACACTGGCTTACACTACTGAATATGTGACTGATAAAAATCTCCTGCCTTAACACTCACCAATCTACTAGAAAGCTACATCCAATACAACATGCCACATTTTTCCATACATATATACCTGCATGTCACTGCTTAATAGCTAAACTGCATGATAGATAGATAGATACATAGATGGATGGATAGATACATGGATGGATGGATGGATGGATGGATGGATGGATGGATACCACATTTAAAGGCTAGCCTAGTCCCTCTACCCCTTACTTCCTGAATCATTGTCACATTGCCAGATAGGTGAAACTGCTGCACTAATCCGCTTCCTTACACCAAACAATTTCTAAAGTCAATCCATCCTACAAAATAGCTTTGCAAAATACATGGCAACAACACGGGCCAACTGGCAAGAGGGGGGCTCAGGGGAACTGGCCACTTGTGACTCCATTATTAATCACGCCTGACCATACTCCATTGATGTTTTATTTGTGCTTGTATAGAAAGGCCCTCCATAAATAAACACTCATCACCTACGTGAGCCTCCAGATTCCACGTTTTATGCTTGGGCCTATAACCCCTAAGTGTGTCTGTTGTAACCCACTTTTGTTTATTAATTAATAATAGAGTAAAATACACTAGATTCACCAGTGGTACCTAACAAATAGTACTACCACCAATTATTATTGATGCCTTATGTTTACCTACTACTTTCTTCTACCTCCACCACCTCACATGCCTCCTCCTCCTCAAAGACCTCCGAGGCCACCTCCTCCTGGGCCACTTCCACAGGTTCCTCCTCCTCAAGGGCCACTTCCTCCGGTGGCTCCTCCTCCTGGGCCACTTCCACAGGTTCCTCCTCCTCAAGGGCCACTTCCTCCGGTGCCTGCTCCTCCTGGGCCACTTCCACAGGTTCCTCCTCCTCAAGGGCCACTTCCTCCGGTGCCTCCTCCTCCTGGACCACTTCCTCAGCGGCATCCTCCTCCTGGCCCTGCTCACGGGCCTGTCTTGCACGGTCACGTGCTGTAAGAAAAATCAAAATGCAGAGTGTTAAATAAGGCCCTTATGTGCTGGAGCTTTTCGGGCTGCCGGCGCCTCAGATCAGACCATCGCCGCTCCGGCTGGGCGATGGTCCTGCGCACCTGGGTGCGTGCGAATATGCGCCTGCGGGCAGCGGCATACGCCTGGCGCTTCTGGCGGTTCGTTATGAACGGCCCCGCACGCCCCAGCCTGGTCTCCATAACGGAGACCAGTGTCCTCAGCTCCGCGGGCGAGAAGGGTGCTGTTCTCCCATAGGCCGCCATCTTAGCAATGGCACAATTCAGTCCTGTCATAGGTTGATCAGAGTGATATTTGGTATTAACTTTATTGTTCATTTTGTCATTAACAGTGTGTATGCGCCACAACAGACGGCTAACCCATTGCATCGCCAAACCACACTTGCTGTACCTTTGCATAGTTGAGCAGACCATGCCATTACTTAGTATCTCCTAAACAGACAGGGTGAAAGAAGTTTGCAACCCATTATATATAATCTACTAGCTGACCCGCAAATCATGTCCTGTCATAGGTTGATCAGAGTGATATTTGGTATTAACTTTATTGTTCATTTTGTCATTAACAGCGTGTATGCGCCACAACAGACGGCTAACCCATTGCATCACCAAACCACACTTGCTGTACCTTTGCATAGTTGAGCAGACCATGCCATTACTTAGTATCTCCTAAACAGACAGGGTGAAAGAAGTTTGCAACCCATTATATATAATCTACTAGCTGACCCGCCCGGCGTTGCCCGGCAAACCCTTGGGGTTTCTTTATTTTCAAAATTGCTGAAAAATGTCATCTTACAATATGCTGTGCCAAAGACCTAAGATTGTAATTTGTTATAGATTCCACCATAATGTTAGAATGTGTTTGCATTGATACTCAATGACGGCAATGAAATCAGGTGTGGTGTTGTTGTTTGAAACACAACGCTCCTGAGTTGATTACTTGTATGTGTTGATGAATTCCACATCCAGTCCTGAGATTTAGCACCTACTGTATGACATATCCTCCAACATCTGAGGGTCAGAAATCGGTACAAAATCAGAAAGGGACGTGGCCACACCTCCATTTCTATACTTTCAAATTGTACAGTTTCTAGGGTGTGTAATTGCAGGCGCTGAGTGTGAAGGGACCGGGGTGGGCGTTACTTACCCCGCCATAATTAATTAAAAATTCACTGCTCCCTGACACTGCCACTCCCCTCACCGAACCTGCAGCAGTCTCTGAGGTCTGGGGATCTGTAAAGCACATGCACCGGGCATCTCTACCAAACAGTGGGGCAGCCCCTGAGTGTGGGAGCAGGTCCACAGGCCTGGCCACATGATGTCATGACGCGATGCACGCTACCCGCACCACTGTAATGCCCCACTGGGAATGGGTGCAATGGCCCAAATTCTTCCCTACACCCGCCGAGCCAACCCACTGATCCAGCCATCACAATCATCAATGGGTGCATTGATAAGGTTTGAGTGTAAGAAGTTGAAGAATAAGACTGAGAAAAAGAATTGCCATGTTACAAAGTGTACAATTTACTCAATAAATCGTGAATAAAATGTAAGTGTACATAGAAGTACAATCAAGAAATGAAAATAGGATTAAAAAATAAGTTCTGATTCAAACTGATAATTGTTTGGATGGGGTGTGTTGTGAAACAAATCTATAGGTGGGGTATGGATATTGTGGGCATAATTGGTGTTTGTTACACCTACATGGGGCCCTCAATTGATGGGATTTTCGCTACAGTGTAACGGTCACATTGTCACCATAGGAGGATTCCCAATTGGGGTCCAGGTGGTCTTTTAGGAACCCTTTACAATCCTGTAGGTCTCTTCTCCTTGAGCTTACGGTCTCCCTTAATGATAGTCAATCACTGAGGGAGACCATAGGCTCCAGAAGAGACCAACGGAATTGTAAAGGGGTCCCTAAAAGACCACCTGAACCCCAATTGGAAATCCCCCTACGGTCATACTGTAGTGAAAATTTCTCATCATCTGGGTACCCCCTGTAGGTGTACCAAACACCAATTATGCCCACAATATCCATACCCCCTCCACCTATAGATTTGTTTCGCAAGCCACCGCCATCCAAACAATTATCAGTTTGAATCATAATTTATTTTTAATCCTACTTTCATTTCTTGATTGTACTTCTATGTACACATATTTTTTTCACGATTTATTGAGTAAATTGTACACTATAACATGACAAATCTTTATCTCAGTCTTATTCTTCAACTTCTTACACTCATAACATTCAAACAAATGCATGCAGCGCTCATGCCCATCGACCAAACATTATCTATGAACCAAAAGAGTCTGGGAAACCCTTAAGGCAGAGCAGTGCCTGATATCCAACTTACTAACAGGGTGAGTGCAGTGTACCTACTTTGTATTGATCAATGGGTGCATTGGCCAGGACAAAGATTTCTCAGTGCAACTGGAGGACTGGAGAGACGGATATGGGGAACAAAGTAGAAATGGTACATTAGGTACAGTTTTTATTTGCCGGTACAGACTGTTAAATAAACTGCAAATTATTATTTATGTGTTCTGTGTGTTTGTGTGTGTTGTACTGTTTTTTGTGTGTTGTAATGTATGTGGTTTTGTGTGTTATATTGTATGTATCTGTCCAATGCGTAAGTGTGTAAGGTGTGCTATATATATACAGTATGTGTGTGTTGTGTCTTTGTGTATCTGTGCAAAGTTTAAATGTGTGTGTTGTACTGTTTTTTGGGTGTGTGTGGTGAATGTGGGTGTGTGTTGTGCTGTTAGAGGTATGTTATGTGTGTGTATCTGTGCAATGTTTAAGTGTGTGTCCTGTGTATTGTACTGTTTTTGGGTGTGTGTTGTAGTGATGTTGGTGTGTGTTGTAGTGTGAGTTGTGTGTTATGTGTGTGTGTGTTGTGTGTATATCTGCCGAATGTGTAAGTTTGTGAGGTGCGCTACGTATATATGTGTGTGTAGTGTGCTGTGCATATCCTGGCAATGTTTAAGTGTGTGTGTTCTCAGTGGCGTAGCTTGGTTTGGGGCGCCCCCCCGCCGTTAATGAGGGGGTGCCCCCCCTCCCCGCCGGCCTCCACACCCCCACCGTTAATGGGGGGCGTCTCCCTCCCTCCCCACCCCGGCCGCCGGTGCCACCCCCCCCCCTCATCGCCGCAGGCTTACCTGTCTGCGTGTCCCGGCTCCCCTTCTGGCTTCAATTAATAATTATATGCAGACGGACCACGATAAAATGGCCGCCCCCATACCGCAAACAGTTTCAGAGAACTGTCTGCTTTATGGGGCGGCCATTTTATCATGGTCCGTCTCCATAGAATTGATTGAAGCCAGGAGTTGTGTGTTTGTTGTACTGTTTTTGGGTGTGTGTTGTAGTGTGTATGGATTTGTATTGTACTGCATGCGGTGTGTTTCCAGCGATTTCAGCCCCTATCTCCCCCGTGTGTACACAGCTTAAGTGTGTAAGGTGCTCTACAAATAAATGTGTGTGTTGTGTGCTATGTGTGCGTATGTGGTGTACTGTGTGTGTGTGTGTGTGCGTGTACAATGTGTACGTGTGTGTCTTATGTGTGGTCTATGTATATCCTCAATTATTTCCTAATTGTTTAAAGCCTTCACCATAATGTTAGAACGTGTCTGTCATACTCAATGACAGCAATGAAATCAGGTGTTGAGTTGTTCCTTCGTCCACGGTTTCCCAGATCGTCGATCTTTTCCCCAGATCATCAATGAAGGAAAATTAAAACTTGTTTTTTTTTTTTTAAATTCTAAGTGAAATTTCCCAAAAACGGCTTCGAGGTGCACACCACCGGGTCCAGAGGTATCTTGTTGCCAAGTTTGGTGTCTCTGAGTGCCACGGTGTGTCCGCAATGCGACGGACACGCACACACACACACGCACACAGACTCTTCAACTTATTATATAGATTACATTACATTCACCAAACATGGGTGAAAACAACAGGTGAAATAGTCTGCATCACTAGCCAGTTACACCTAACTCTACAAGGTACTAAACAGCTTTATTATAGTGAAAGCTATACAGCAGAAACATAGCAAATAGTGCAAGGCCATTTCCAAATATTAGTCCATGGTGCCATGTGAACACTTACCTTCAACAAGCTCAAACTAGAGATGTGGAATGAAATGTACCTAGCATCAAGCCAGTATTTGGAGACCTTTCACATGTGATTTGGATGCAAGCACTGATTACTATTGCCTGAGTGGTGGACTGGATTTACATATGGAATGGGTTAGTGTCATTTGTAGTACATACCAAACAAGTGCACAGTACAAATGTACATTGGTGTACAAATCTGCAATTAGCTACTAAATCAGACTTACTAAGTTTGCCAGGATTTTTTTTTTCGCTGGTAGGGGCATGGCCTATGCGCCGCACGGTCTGGGCTGCCGTACCGAACGCTGCCGCACGGAACACAGGGTGTCGCTGATGTACGCCAATTACAGAAATAGGATATAAAGGTGTGCTAGAAAACTGCAATGTTGTTGCAAACATGGCTGGCTCACAATCTGAAGGAGACCAGGAGTGCCAGGATCTTTTCGAACGCATGGACTTCATCACCTCCTATGTGCCCCTCAGCACAGACCAGCCAGGGGCAGATGAGCAGGCTGCTGGGCCATCCACATCAGGCCAAGCAGCAGCTGGCCCATCTTCTGCCTCAGCAGAATCGTTAGGAACACAACAGGTGGCTTCCCAACAGAGTAGCCTGGCCAGCACTTCAAGTACAGCGACAGGTGGCCATGGCCGAAATAGGCCAACGGAGGAACCGAGCAGCAAAAACATGGCATTCGAAGCGCAGGAGCTTGTCATCCTGGTACCCCGCGCACGGGATTGGATCAAGTGTCCACAGGACAGGTTGACACACACAAGGAGATGGAAGATTTGGGAGGACATAACTGCGGAGATTAATGCGGTGGCTCCACAAGTTCGTGAGGCGGAGCACGTTAAGAAGAGGCAAGTTCATGTGTAGAAGACCAGTAATGTTTAAAATAGATGTTAGATGGAGTTGGGAAATGGCCGGTCACGTTGCTTGGAGCCACAGACATGTTTGCCATGTCATTTAATCGATAGTTATTGTATGGTGAGTGTGAATGTATCCTCTAAGGGTTGTTTTAATATTTTCAATGATTGTAAGTTGTGTGTAATGAAGCACATGTTGTAATCTGTTGCAGATTGCAATGTTTGCTACAGCAAACATGAGGAGTGACATGTAGTAATATGTAAACTTTGATTGCAGGTGGCACGACTTCAAAATCAACCTCAAGAAGAAATTGACCAAGCGGTGGGAACACAGCCACACCTCTGGGGCTGGCCTCATGCCAGGCCGGCTGAAGCTCACCCCCCTGGAGGAGATGGCAGAGTGCTGCATTGCAGTAGAGGAGGTCCGGGGGGTGAGCACCATGGATAGCGAGTCCCCAGCGGAAGTCTTTGCTGCTTTTGTTGAAGGTAATTATTTGCCATGGCATAAGTAGTTGGTACTAATTTTCGTGGAATGTGTTGTAATTGTAATTTTCTCTTTCACCAGCATCCCCACCGCTTGGTGAAGAATCTCTTGAGGAGGTGGAGGAGTCTGTGCCACCTGCCACCAGTGCCAGGCACGTGCAGCAGCAGCAGCCACTGGCCAACCCTGAATACGACAGGTGGGTGCAGGTGCTTGGGAAGATTCACCAGCAGGGAGACTTAGCATCAGAGCGGATGCGTAGGACCGAGGAGGTCATGCAGGGTTTGGTCACCACCCAACAGACAATAGCTGGGAGCCTGCAGGCTATGGCTGAGGCCCAGCAGTCCATAGCTGCAAGCCTGCAGGTGCTGGCAGATCAAGCCCTGCGCCAAAATGACCTCCTCCTCCACCATAATGAGCTTATGGTGGAGCTAGTTTCCAGCAATAGGGTCCTAATGTCATCCGTTTCTGGTGCATTCCCACCAGCAGCACTCCCTGCTGGCAGAGGGGGAACACCATCCCCCCCCTCACCAGCATCTGCTCCACCTGGGCCACCATCCGAACGTGGCCGTGGCCGAAGAGCTGCTGCATGTGGCAAGGTGCCTACCAGGGCCAAACGTGCCCGCAAATGAATTTGTGTCCGCATTAATCTCCACCCTTATGTCTTCCCAAATCTTTCATTGAGCTGTGTGTGTCAGCTTCCTGTGTCCAATCCCGTGCAGAGGGTACCCACATTTGCCCTCGTTTCGAATGTGTTGTTTGGTTCCCCTGTTGGCCTCTTTTGGCTACCATTACTGTCTGCTGTACTTGAAGTGTTGGTGCTATACTTTTGTTGTGAAGCCACCTAATGTTTTCCTAATGATTCTGCTGTGGTTCTGTATGTCACAAATTCATTTATTTATTATATATTATTTTTGTACATTCCTGGCATGGTACCTTTTATTTTGTTACGGTTTCCATTTTATTTTTGAATTTATTGTAATAAATGTATATTTTTATCCCCAAATGTGTGGTTTAATTGTTACATGTAGAAGTGACATGTCTATTTCTATTATTGATAGTAAGTTCTGTCCATTGGTTGCAGTGTAAAAGTGTGTGAAAACTGCAGCATATATGTGTGTGTTTAGTAATGGTCCATTTAAGCTGCAATGGTTCCAATTGAAGCACTGACAAGCGTGTAATTAATGAGTAATGAGTAAAGGAGTGGATTGTATTGTGTTCAGCTGACATTGGTTGTACTGATTGGGCGTTCCGATTGCCTAGCGCATGAACGAGTGGTGTCCGCAAAGCAATACTTGCTTATGAACACCGCATATTTCTAGCCTTTTTGTTCGCGTGCATTCGGTGTGCTGTCCGAATGCACGCCTACCAGAATGAGTGCACTCCCCAGTGTCCGCCCATGTTTACGCCCAGTTTAGCCCACTTTGAAAGTACGCCCCTGTGTAGTTCCAAATGACGCCCATAATACGCCCATATTTCCGAGTGATTGCGGTGCACATTTCTGTACGGGATTATTGAGAACAAGTACGTAGACCATGCGTGGCACATGCGCATAGCGTTCCCCACGCATGCGCAGACGGCTAAAAAACGCCATCCGAAAGTATTCGGAAATATACGCACCAACCAGAATAAGGCCCAAAGTCTCAAACAAATCATCCCAGAACACAAGGTCGAACGCCTTTTCTGCATCTAGTGAAAGAATGACACTTGTTTCTGGGCTAATCGCAGTTTCCAACCATTGCATCACCAATAGAACCTTTTGCACATTAGTAAATGATTGTCTGCCCCAAATGAACCCTGACTGGTTCACATGAATTATTGAGGGAAAAAAAAAATTCAGTCTATTTTAAAATATTTTGGTCAAGATCTTATAATCAGAGATTAACATGTTATAACACACACCATAATGCCCATTACACATTATACCACATAGAATAATGCCTATTACATATTATTTATTTATTTACAGTTTCTTATATAGCGCAGCAAATTCTGTTGTGCTTTATGCCACATACAGTAAGTCCTGCTTTACTACATGCTCGTGGTCAGGGGTTACATGCTTGTTGCCAGTGGTTTTTTGCTCAATGCCTGAGGTTTAATGCTTCTAGTCAGAGGTTTAATTTTCACTGCCAAGGGGGATTATGGCCCTTATTCAGATCTGATCGCAGTACAAATTTGTACTCAAAATGGGCAAAACCATGTGCACTGCAGGTGGGGCAGATGTAACGTGCAGAGAGAATTAGATTTGTGTGAGTTATTTTGTTTCTGTGCAGGGTAAGTACTGGCTGCATTATTTTTACACTGCAATTTAGATTTCAGTTTCTGCACATGTTACATCTGCCCCACCTGCAGTGCATATGGTTTTGCCCATTTTGAGAACAAATTTGTACTGGGATCAGAACTGAATAAGGGCCAATATGCTTGTTCTCCAGGGGGAAGTTACATGCTCATTGCTAGGGGGAGTTACATGCTTGTTGCTAGTGTGAGTTACACGCTCATTGCTAGGGGGAGTTACATGCTGATTGATAGGGGGAGCTACATGCTCATTGCTAGGGGAAGTTAAATGCTCACTGCTATGGGGAGTTACAGGCTCATTACCTATTGGGGAGTGACATGATTGTTGCCAAGGGGATTTATATGCTCATTGACAAGGAATCTTACATGTTTGTTACCCTGGGGGAGTTACATGCTTGTTGCCAATAAGACTTCTCATTGCCCAGGGGGGACTTACATGCTCATTGTCAAGGGGACTTACATGCTTGTTGCCCAGGGAATTCCTTTAACCGTGCCTAAGCAATACTGGAATCTGCACTTCCGGGAAGCGCTACCAGCTTCCCACTGCTGCCTGTCAAGGTGATCAAGGTAGACCTGGTCACCAGGGCACTTTCTAGGCAATTCGGCGTCCAGTGCGTACAGTAAAAAAGTGGCCTAGCAGGGAAAAGTGTGTGGCCTAGCAAGGGAAAAAAACCTTCCCACTTGAACTCTTTGCTGGAATGCAAACTGGAAGCTTCCTGTGACCAATACTGGAGGGCAAATAAATTTCAAATAGGAAAAAAAGTAAAAAAAAAAATTCTATTATCAAAAGGGAATACGGTAATTTGACATTTTGACATTGGTTCATTTGCTTCTGCCCCATAGTTACACAAATATAAACCAACATACATAGTGTCACACACACACGCACACACACAATATATACATACATATATACAATATAAATACAAAAAATCTGATCCTATTACATGTCACCCATAGTCGCCTCTGTCTAGATCCCATCATGGGGGGATTGGTAACAATTCCATTAACACGTGACTGCAGCATGATGACTACTGGGATAGGATATTACCAGCAGATGAGCAACGGAGAGGACGGCTTTCCATACCGTCCTGCTATGGAAAGCTGTCCGCCCCCAGAGAAAATGGCTTTGTCCATTACAGCGGCATACACTAAGCTAAAAATGCAGTAAAACTCCAGTTTTTGGGGGTTTTACCACATTTCCTAATGTATGAATCGCCGGCCGCCGCATCACCCCATAGCCTATAGAAGCCTATGGGCTTCTCTTCACCACCCGCCACCTCCGCCGCAAACTCGCCGTCTCCGCCGCCCCACTCTCCACCTCCCTCCGGCTTACCTTGCTGCAGGTCTTCCTGGACCCAGAAGGTAAACCCCTCCTCCCTCTAGCAAGGCAGCCGGACATCCTTCCGGCTGCAGGGGGAGGAGGAGGTGCTGGGGACAGCCATGCTGAGCTGTACCGGCATGAGGGGAGGTGCCAGGGAGGTGACGGAAACCCGCCGCACACCACATTACAGGGGGCCTCCATCATGTTAGTACATATGCGCTGGCATCGCGGCGGTCGGGCGGCGATGTATATTATTACTTCCCACCCTTAGAGAGAGAATTTGCTTTTGCAAGTGAACCAGAATCAGGCCCTTAATGTAAATAAGCCTCATCTCTAATACATTTGCAAAAGTTAATAATCATTCATTTGAGAAAACTTCCCCTCTCCAACTTAAAAAAAAAAAAACTTTTCACAAGCTCTGTAGATTCCCTGAGGGACAAAATATCCCATGATATAACAGTGGAAGCCACAGTTACTTTTCATATGCTGTGACCAAGCCAGCATCTCTCGGCACTTGATAAAGCAGATAACACAGATTCAATTTTGTCATCCTTGGGTAAGTAAATATATGGAAATAAATAATTTTTTTTAATGTTACCTGCATATTTACTTATTATGCGTATTGGAGACTATACTACGGTATACTGTATGTGGTTTTCTTTTTTTCTTGAGACTTTATTTTTAATGAAAAACATTGCAACTTGTTACCATTTTAGTTCATTTAAAGCATATAATATATACCTCTCTGTTTCTTAATGCTGTCCTCTGGACCTCTGACAGATGGTGTGACATTTAATAGGATGAGAGATTCAGAAAGTGAGAGATTTGGTAAGAAAATTCCAGTTTTTTTAAGCTGCAATCAATTACACTTCAGAATAAAACTGGTTTTGCAGTGTAAATGATTGCCGCTTTAAAAACCTGAAGATTTCTTACCAAACCTCTCACTTTCTGTATCTCTCATCCTATTAAAATTCAACTTTCATGTTTTCCATACCACCTGTTGGTCTGTACAATGTGCAGCAACTAGGTGATCTAGAAAATGTGAACTGTTACGGACCCTGAGGACTGAGAAACACTGATATACTGTACTGTATAATTACTATTTTATCTATAGAATGAAATATTGTACATGCATGCTGATAGTGCAATTGTATATAGGTTTCTTTGTTTTAGTTTTATGTTTATCACCTGTTTTGATAGTCATTGTCAGAATTAGTAATCACACCAGCACACATTGGATGCAACAGGTTTGCCATGTCTGAAATGCTGGAGGACAGAAGTATTTTGGATTTCTAATTTTTCGGAGTTTGGAATATTTGCGTTCCATAAATGAGATACATATCCTGATAATGGGATCCAAGTCTATATACAAAATGCATTTGTGTTTCATATACATCTTATACACATAGGACCTGATACACAGGGCTGCTGGGAGGGGGGGGAGCAGGTACAGTTTACCCGGGCCCAGGCCTGTCAGGGGGGCTGGGGTCTGGACACACACACACAGTTTTTTTTGTTATTTGTTGGCTGGGTGCTCTGTGTCTGCTGCCTCCCTGCATGCATGAGATCCAACTCTGGAAGTCAACATGTAACCCCTGACAGAGCATGTACTGTAACTCCATGGCAACAAGCATGTTAACCCCTGGCAAAGCATGTAACCCATGGCAGAGCAGGTTAACCCCATGGCAATGGGCATGTTAAACCCTGGCAGAGATTGATAACCCCTGGCAGAGAATGTAACTCCAGGCCGAGCATGTAAACCCATGGCAACAAGCATGTTAACCCCTGGCATCAAGAATGAAACCCATAGCAACGAGCATTTAGGTAAGCGGAACTTACTGTATGTGTCATAAAATATGTGGTACTGTATATGTAATAGGCATTACAGTGTGTTGCATAATATGTAATGAGCATTATGGAACGTGGACTAACATGTAATGGTCATTACAGCATGTGGTAAAATATGTAAGGTATTAAGGTGTATGGCATAATTTGTACTGGGCACTACGGTGTGTGGCATAATGTGTACTGGGCACTATGGTGTGTGGCACAATGTGTAATGGCCATTATGGCATGCAGTATAATATGTAATGGGTGTGTGACAATAGGAATGACAGTGTACATTTTTGGCGCGCGCCTTTGGCGCACACTGTCCCTGTATACACTTTGGAAGCAGCAGCATAACAACAGGTCCGCAGACCACGCAACGGCTTGGGGGAGCCAGTGCCGGCAGAGTGCACAGTGAGCTCTGTCTGTGAGGGCCCCGGGAAATTGTTTTACCGGGGCCCAGGATTTCTCTTGGCGGCCCTGCTGATACAGACATGCTCATTAGACTGCTTATATTCACTGCCTAGCAAGCAGGTAAACTCCTGTCCCCTGCTGCCCTTATCCCCTCACTAGCATGTGAGCGTATGTGATCACTTACACATCCACTCGCATGCGGCCACACAGAAGAAAAATCATTCGATTCTCCCTCCCTATTAAATGATTTTTTTCTCTCTTTGCGAATAAAAGAAAGCCTAGACTTACTTTAATTCTGTCCGGAGATTGCCAAATTTGGGGCGGGCGCTGATGTCAGCTGCACATGTGCATGCGCAGACCCCCACCATTGAGGACAGGGCTGAATTTGGACCTCAGCAATCTTAATTGGCCCCACAGTCAGAAGGTATATTTATACAATATTTATAATCCTGTGCATTAAACAAATTTTGTATACATTGAATTATTGGAATGATTTGGGGTTGTCAGAATATTTTGATTTTCACATTTTCATATACTGTATGGGACACTCAACCTGTAAAATCATCTATAGTCAGTGACATATTGGGTGAGATTTAATAGGATGAGAGATTCAGAAAGTGAGAGATTTGGGAAGAAATCTCCAGATTTTTTAAAGCGGCAATCATTTACACTGCAAAATCAAACTGGTTTTGCAGTGTAAATGATTGCCGCTTTAAAAAAATCTGGAGATTTCTTCCCAAATCTCTCACTTTCTGAATCTCTCATCCTATTAAATCTCACCCAGTGTGTCTAACCACATGATATTGCTGACATGTCGTTCATTGAGACAGGAACATGGGGGCATCTCACATGCTTGCGCATACCATTACTGTGAATGGGGGGTCTCACACACACCCCCGTCCCTTTCTCTGCAAAATGGGCGCTTAGACGTACAGCTGTGGCGCACATGAGGGAGGAACTAACCTGGCTTCATCTGTATGTAAACGTCTTGCTGTAACTAAATTAGAACAACAGAGTTACTGTCTATTTCTCAGTAATCATTATTCACATTTTACACTGATTCACCGAAAATTAACTCATGCAAAAATTTAAAGAACTGGGGATAAATTTACTAAAGCTTCTGAAAATGAAAATTGGGCATGTTGCCATAGCAACCAATCAGCTTATGTCTATTATTTCTCTATTGCATCCTGGAAAATGATGTAC
Source organism: Crinia signifera (assembly GCF_055691185.1). Classification (NCBI taxonomy): domain Eukaryota; kingdom Metazoa; phylum Chordata; class Amphibia; order Anura; family Myobatrachidae; genus Crinia; species Crinia signifera. The sequence continues at coordinate 243,218,997 of NC_139222.1, read as the reverse complement.
AGAACTTGATTGGTTGCTATGGGCAATATCACTACTTCTCACTTTAAGAAGCTTTAGTAAATTTAGCCTCTGGTCTATGAACAGGGGCAGCAGCGTCACTGGTATACGGAGTCTAATCTGTTCCCCTATCACTGCAGCCAGTGTTCTGTCACTAGCCGTGCATCTTCCTCCACTCCTATTCTCCGCCCCCAGATGTCTCAGTCTTCGTTTCTGAATTTGTGCATGCAGCTGCTGCCTCTGCGCTGCCCCATCTGACTCTGTCTGTCCCTGGTTCATCGTGTGGCTTGGCCTCCTTATTTGTCAATGCAACTACTCAGCTGCTGGTCTCCAACTGAACTAAACTAGAGCCAGTGCTCGTGGGAACCAACCAAAACCTTGCCTAGGGCATTAAATTGGCTACCATTACCTTCCATAGTGGTCAGGGGAGGCAGAGTCTAATATACTACAGAGTTTTGACTATAAAATGATTAGAATAATGAAAACTGCATATTTATAAATTATAACTATCATATTTGTATTATTTGTATCATCTTTGTATTTAGCTAATCATTTTATAGCCAATAATCACCACCAAATCATGCGTGTGTCTACATCTGGCTCTCATACTAGCCAGTGCCTCCCTAGCCATTGACCTCACCCAGTGGTGGATTATACACGGGGTGACAGGGGTGGTTGCCCAGGGGCCCCCACACATCCTGCGCCCATACACCGGTCCCCCCCCCTCTCCTGGTACCTAGCCAGCGTGGGGATCCAGGCAGCGGGGTCCATGCAGTGCTGGGGAGGCAGCGGAGTCCCTACGGAGGATGGGAAGTCAGCAGCAGGGTCCCTGTGGCAGATGGGAACTTTTAGCGCTACTAGTTCCCATCTGCCACAGGCACCCCACTGCTGACTTCCCATAAGCTCCAGGGACCCTGTTGCCTCCCCAGAGCTGCATGGAACCCGCTGCCCAGATCCCCGCACTGGCCAGTGTGGAAAACATATTTGCACCTCAAACGCCATTGGCGTATTACGGTCGGCCTTTACGCAATACTCAGGCGCAGTCGCGTCTTATTAGCATAAATTCACGGACAAGGACGGACGTAATGCATTAATGGCTAAATCATAGTGATATTCCTTTTTGTATGTACATTTGTGTATTCCCCAAAGTATTGGAATATGATCGTCCATACTTTATATGTAGAAATGTTGTAATTGCCGCCACAGACGCAAGGTCAGTATGGTGATTGTAATGTGATCACAATACATGACCTTAGATATATTTTAACTGTGTAATCTAGTGAATCATTATGTGGGACACCAAGGACAAATCAATTCAAAACAGGTTTTTGCCTCATGGCCAGAAACAAAGGGAGTATTTAAAGGAAATGCATCATGAGAACAGGAAGATGCCCCTATGGACAGGAGGGCCAATAAAGAGAGGCCCAGTCTCTTTATTTTAGCCAATGCCAACCAAGATTGACTTCCCCGCCCCCTTACCTGCTCCCAAAAATATACTGTGTTTCTTAGGCTCTCTCTGATCTCACAGACACACCAAGAAGATGTGATCCAAGGAGGACTCTTTTCCCCTGTCTCTGTGGCGGTAATTGTATCCATGTGTGTATACTGGTGTTAGGATGGTGTTGGGCCTGCGTTCATTTACATGTATAATTGTTATAGTTGATGTAATCTGTGTATAGTCTAAACAGTATTGTGTAAGTACCATGTAAATATCTGTTACCCTTTTTGGACCATTTTCCCATATAATATACTATCTGTGATCTCAAATATAACCGTGTGTCTATGTGCATCTTTTCTTTATACTTATAATGGCATCTCAGATGCAAAAGAAAGGTTTATTATTATAAGTGTGGATAGCGATTATCGCTGAAAGATAACCGTCAGTAACCTGAAAGTTTATATTGTGTGGTATTTTTCAATATATATATTCTTAGGAGATTAGTCGTATTAGCAAGTGATTCACACGTATAGTCACATGTGGGGCCGCATTAGACATGCAGTATAGATTTATTTCTGGATAAGCATATAGTAATGTATATAGGTTTATTTCTTATCAAGCCAGTAAACAGGTTCAACATGTGGGGCACAATGTACAATGGATTCAAGAGCATCTATTCATATGCTAATGTGGTTTACAGCCCTCCAAAGTGTCTGTGAATAGGAGAGAAGTTAGGTAAATGCTTACATCACCATGGTAACCTTGTTGCTAAGGGTAACGGTATATGTATTATAAGGTAACGAATATAAAACCAAGAGAATATAGTGTAACAATAACTTTAGTCACCGGTTTGTTATCATAACGATTTTTACACCAGGTACCAGAGAAGAGGGGGAACCTGCCTCCATCCAGGGGGGCCGACCTGCCTCTGTACGGGGGGAGGGGGTGGCACAAACCATTTGTTGTCCAGGGCCCCCACAGACCTTAATCCGGCCCTGACTTCACTACACCTCACTCTTTAAGCTCTTTTCTGTATACTGTGTTGTGTGCTTATTTTTACTCCATATTGTGACAAGGCTGCAGACAGAAAACATACAGTAAGTAGGTATATAACCTGCCCCCTTTAACTTTTGTTGTACAAAAAAATAAGTATTCTGTCTATTGCAGTAGCAAACATATTATTTGAAATAGCTGACAATTATGTATTCCTTTCAGCTTCAGCCCAACTATCATTGTGATTCCAGAAATCTCTCTTTTTTTGGTTTTCTGTTGTCCATATACTGTATATATAAAATAGCTATGAAAGCACTATGAATACAAGTGTACAGTGTATAACTGTAGTATAGGAATTAATTTTTGTGCTATTATCCATTAGTAACTATGTGTAATGTGTGATGAAACTTTTTATTTTCACAGGGTTTTTTTTTCTGCATAAACATGATAACAGGTTGTAATAATGTGACAGAATTCACACTGCTGGGCCTGTCTGATGACCCGGAGTTACAGATCCCTGTCGGTGTATTACTTATATTTGCCTATTCTATTATATTATTAGGAAATGTCACCATCATTATTGTTTTTTCTGCTGATTCCCACCTGCACACCCCCATGTACATCTTCTTATTCAACCTTTCCATTATTGACATCACTTCCTCATCAAACATTCTGCATATACTATTTAATATGCTCTTCACAAAACATAATATTATTTCATTTGCAGTCTGTATAACCCAGATGTATATCTTTGCATCCCTTGTTGGTACTGAGCTAATCCTGCTGGCTGCCATGGCATATGACCGCTATGTGGCAATCTGTCATCCTCTTAATTACATTGTTCTAATGAGTATAAGAAACTGTGTCGGTCTCTCAATTGCTACTTGGGTTGTGGCTTTTTTGGACACAATTGGATACCCTGTCCTCATATCTAATTTGTGCTACTGTGAAGATCGTCCTATTGACCATTTCTTTTGTGATATATCCCCATTGCTGATGATCTCCTGCAGTGATATATCCAAGGTGGAAATGTTAAACTATATAGAAGGGGTACTACTGGGATTTTCTTCATTTCTGTTTATATTAGTTTCATATATATTTATTATCTCCAATGTTCTGAAGATAAAATCTACAGAAGGGAAACATAAAGCATTTTCCACCTGCACCTCCCATCTAACCTGTGTTATCATTTATTATGGAACTATGCTCTGTTTGCATATGAAGCCTACAACTAGTTATTTCCCAAAACTGGACAAGCTCCTTGCTCTGGGTTATGTAATTTTTGTGCCTATGCTGAATCCTTTTATTTACTGTCTGAAGAATAAAGAAGTAGCAAAGTCCTTAGTTGGTCTAAAGGATAAGCTCTTTATGGGCTAAGCTTTATAATTGTCTCTGTGATTTACATAGTTACTGCCAGCGGAGCATTTAGGGATGACGGCGCCCCTAGACACAACAATAACGCCGCCCCGCACCCTCTGTCTAATTGTATTATTTTTATTGATTTGATAATAGCCAATATAATGGATTTATTAAAAAAAGCCACTTACTGTGACATGTTCTTTTATTATGAATACATATTTACTAAGTAGGACAGTTTACAAGGGCAGTATCTGCTTGTCCTATCCATTTAAACTCTATTTAAGATGGAATATAGTACAGTATACTAAATATTTTGCAGTTATAGGTACATTTTGGGCTGACAGTGCCATCACAGGCATCCAAGTGCCGCCCCCAAACATGTGCCGCCCCTAGGCACGTGCCTAATGGAAAATTCGGTTCTGGTTACTGCCCTCCAGTGGTCAGCACAGATCTATCCCACAAATAGCTTGTCCCCCTTAGCTCTCTGTAGCTAGCCACTGGATTAAATGTCATTGTCACTAAATCCATTATTTATCCATTATGGCAGGATGATATTTACCTAAAAAATGTTTTGAAGAGTTATATCAAAACATTGGTGTATTTCTAAATATATGCAATCATTTTATATTCTGTTTTTTTTTTTTTTTTCATTTAGTAATGTTAATTTCTTCTCTACGTTTCATATACTGTAGTAGTGGTTCCAGTACACATCATTTGCCCAATAAACATGGAGTACATGGGTATAAGTAAAGTGGTGGGCCTGTGTCATCATCCAGAATGCAATGCTCTAGGGATGTCACAGTCTCCGGCCTAGCTCATATTAGTGCCAGTGTCCAATTGCCTATGTTTCAAGCACTACAGTGACACAATGCTCTGTAATATATGTGCTGAGAACAGGACTGTATACCTCCAAACTGTCCCAATTTTTGTGGGACACTGCCACTGAGACCACTCCCATTTTGACATGCAGTCATGCCGCTTTTCAGGCATCCTGATCCTCGAGTTTGGAAATGTTGGAGGTATAGGACTACATGGGCCCAGCTTTTTGTTTCCACGTTTTCTCAGGCTGTTTATGTTACAAGATTATGGATGGAGAGAATAATTGCAGGGTCATTGCCCGGAGAAATAGAACAGTGGGGGTTAAGTGATGAAAGGGGTTTTTATGGCTACTGTATAGGATGCAATTTTTAGTATGGTTCTGAAATCGCACCATATCACATGTTTTCAAATTGTGTGATTTTTTTAAAGAAATCGACTATTTAATGGGATGCAAATTAGTGGCTGAAAATGTGATATGCTGCAATGGGGTGCGATGTGGAGGAATTCTATGACCTGATAATGTGCGAATTTTTGAGCAACTGGAATGCGAGTTCTATGAGAACCTTTCCAAACAATAGGACACCCCACCTAGTCCCCTAGAATATGCATCACACACCCTATATAAAGGGGTCAGGCACCATTATGACCTTTCTAAGGTAGTAAAGAGAGCAGGATGGAGAGGATAGATGGAAAGAGAGAGAGAAAGCAGCAGTGACAGAGGCATCATGGTGCCAAAGAGGGCAGTGGTGGGGAGGAGGCAGGTGGAGCAGCCACAGCAGGAGGAGCAGGAGGAGGTTGCTACTGCAACCTGCTACAGCAGCACACAGGAGGAGCTGTTTGGAACACATCATGAGGAAGAGCTGGAGGAGGCAGACATCTCCGATATTGACTGGCAGGAGGAGGATGATGCTGCCCAGGATGAGGATGTTACAGAGGAGGAGGGTGAGGAGGAGGTGGATAGTGAGGGTGGCTCTACCAAAGGACGCACTCCTAGTAGGTTCCATGTGCATTTTTCATACAAAGAAAACTATTCCCTTGTCAGAACCATTGTGCCACATTTTAATCAATTCCTAGGCAAAGATAATCCGTGCACTAATATGGTGCCTAAGCGCCAAATGTGAGAGGACATTTCTGTTGCAGTTAATGCAGTTAGCAATCACAAATGTAAAGTCAGGAACGTTAAGAAGCGCTTTAACTACATCAAATGACTCCTCAAGGCCAAAGTGGCAACAGAGAAGAAGCAGGCCACTTACACAGATGGAGGAACACGTTTTGTAATTACATATACTATGAGGAGAAACTGAAGAGAGTGATCCCACCAGAGGTCCTTCCCGGCCTACACATTGCTGACACAGATAGACCGGAATCACCACCACAAGCTGATAAATGTTGTCATATTTACACAAACAACTAAGCATTCTAATGTAAAAATAATGTTATGGTGTGTTGGTATGTTTTCTTCAATACACTGTAGTGCTGCTGCGGCACTACACTTCCCGGTAAGATGGCCTCCTGTAAAGATAAGGTTGAAAATAGAATTTTTGTGGCCATGCTGGTTCATGTAGTTCCACAACTGCTATTATTGTAAAAAAAAAACATTACATACTATTGTAAATGTTATAAACAGCAATATTTTATAAGATATTTGTAACACCATCAATAAGAAACATCACTAGGTTTTTTTTATAGAGTAAGGGTGCATACACACTGTACAATTTTGACCAATTTGGTTGAAAGACATTTCCATTGAACCCAGTGTCCTGGACTAAAGATGTTGACGAAAGATATTGATGACAGACGAAAGAAGAAAGATCTAGCTACAGTTTATAGGCTCTTTTTGAAAGATATTCAAATTGAGCTGCATGCACAGTTGACGAACAATCTTGATGAACAACTGGCGGGTATGCGCATCATCATTCATCGTTTGTTTGTTGACAATATCTTTTGTCAACATCTTTCGTCCAGGACACTGGGTTCAATGGAAATGCCTTTCAACCAAATTGTTCCAAAAATTGTACAGTGTGTATGCACCTTAAGATTTTTTTACCAAAAAAAAAAAAAAAACATTGTAATGATGGTTTTCAATTTTTTTTAGTTTCCAAAGTTTTGAGGGATATCACAGATTAATGTCGGGCCATGTAGTTAATTAGTTCTGATCAATTTACAAATCTGATGATGCATGCTGGTTACAAATGTCCATAATATAAAGCATTTAAACAGTGTCCACATCTCAGAGTCAGAAGGGGTTCTGCTCCACAGACTGCACAGCGTGTAAGAGTGGATGCACAATCTGCTGGTGAGTTATTCCTGTAAAAATGTACAAAAACACTATTAGCATGTAGCCATGAATGTAAAACTTAGGATAAAGTATAGGATAGCCAAAAAAACACACCCCGACAGTCCTTTGCATAAACAATATCATTCAAGCAGGTAATTCTTAGAAGACAAGACAAGGTTCAGGCAATTTGGATTTTAAGAATAAGAAGAAGATGTACCTGAAGATTGAAGATCAAATGATTGGATGATTGTAGATTGAATGATTGGAGATTGGATGATTGGAGATTGGATGATTGAAGATTGGATGATTGGAGATTGGATGATTGGAGATTGGATGATTGGAGATTGGAACAAGGTTCAGAATCAGAATCAGACCAGAAGGGTATTGTGATGAGCCAGGGAAGATCCAGGAAGGAAGACAAGTGGAGAGTGTAGCATACCAGAGACAGCAGTGATGGGGTCAGAGGCCAGCAGTGTGCATAGGCACTAGGATAGCCGGAACTTCCCCATGCTTGCAGGCTGAAGAAACACTTTGCACTGACCCAGATTGCCTTAGGCAGTTCCCCTTTATAGCAAGGGAAGGACTGCCATAGGCTGACTGGAAATAATGGGAGGAGAAGGCCTGATCTGGCCAACCACTGCTTTTGCCCTCAAGCAAGATGACAACACCGTACTCCGGTGCCGGCCTCCTGACAGCCAGACCGCCACGCCTCCATTTGAATCCATGCTGCCGCTCACAGTGGCACAACGCCACCACCGCCGTCCCGACCAGGACCCCAGCGGACACACGCCAGCCGCCGGTGCGCACGGACGGGTGAGTACTGTACCCGCCATGTGATGCCACGGTGGCGTGTGACAGTGTGACTCTCTGATCCACTGTGTATTCCCAGTGAGTTCACATCAGTGTCATACTCTGCTCCACTTTGTGTCACCATTGAGTGTGCATCAGTGTCATTCTCCGCTCTGCTGTGTGTTCCCAGTGATTATACATCAATGTCAACTTTCGCTCCATTGCATATCCCCAGAGTATGTACATCAGTGTTACCTTCTACTCCAGTGTGTCCCCAGTGAGTGTACATCAGTGTGATCCTCTGCTCCAGTTAATGCCCCAAGTCATTGTATGTCAGTGTCACCCTCAGCTTCACTGTTTGTCCCCAGTAAGTGCGTCAATGTGACCCTCTGCTCCAGTCTTTGTGTCCAGTGAGTGTATGTCAGTGTCATCCTCCGCTCCACTTGGTGTCCCCAGTGAGTATACTTCAATGTCACCCTCCGCTCCAGTGCGTTTCCCCCGTGAATGTATGTCAGTGTTACCCTCAGCTCCACTGTGTGTCCTCAGTAATTCAGACCTGATCGCTGGGCTGCAAGATTTTGGAGCCCAGCTATCAGGCAAACACCGCCTGCCACTGCATCCACAATCCCACTCCCTCGAATGAGATCACAGCCATGCCTAAGTGGGCAAAAACATTAAAATCCACTCACCATGGAATGGTTTTCCACTTTGGTCACAGCAGCGAGTAAGTAGTGCCTTACTTAGCACTGCGATGGCCGTTAGGAGAAGGAAGCCACTGATGACGTCAGTGGCCATCTCTCCCAACGGACAGGGAACACCTTCATTTTCCGGGACATTCCCGGAAAACACTGTGTTCCTGCACCCAAATGCAATATTAAAATAAATAAATTGTATATGTGTCAGTTATATGGTGAAGGATAAGATTCACTTCTGGTTGGTGACATAGTTTATGATTGGGAGCCACCAGCACTGGTTTTAAATTGGTCCTGGACCATCAATCCAAGGCCCCCCTGAGAGTGCCCCAAGCCATGCAAGGTTTTAGCTTCATTACAAATTGTTTAAAAGTTATGCACCAGTTGTGCATTCAATGGAGGTCACCACACCCACAGCACAGGCCACACCTAAGGGCATAAACCACACACCCACAGTTGTGTTCAAAAACCCCACATGAGTCATTCTGCCGCAGCAATTGTCACACACCCCGCCTAGAGTGGCACCCAATAGGCCATTAGTAAATGTCAGCTCAAGGCCCATGTGGACATTAATCTAGGACGTGCTCGGGCCTCTGATCTAGTACTTGATTAATGAAAACATCCTTATAATTTTCTATGTGGTTGTCTGGCTTATTAATCTGCCAAAGCAGTGCCGCTAGATGGGTCATGTTTGAAGTTGATTTTCCACAAGTTTGTGCCGCCCTCTGCTATAATTTAGCTTAGTCAGCCATCTAGCGTGGTGCCACCCTCTTGGCCTAATCTGGATAAAAATAATATTGTGAGCTGTTAAGTGGTCAAACTTGTTTGGAAATGATTGGTACAGAGGTTAATACTGTAGGACCAAGACAGGTCAAAATTACATGATTTAGCAGCTTTTCTTACTTTTTGAAAAAATACAGATCCAAAGCTAAAATATGTGTGGGTGGTTCTGTCCAAATTAGTATCAAAATCAAAATAAAGAATGTAATACAAATTCAAAACAAAAACATGAGGGTCGGTGGACATCTCTAATTATAATGTAGCAGAAGAGTACACTATAGTAGATGCCTTCAATATTGCAACTACTTCATGTAAATAATCCTCCTATCTAATACATTTGCAAAGTTAATAATCATTGAGTTGAGAAAACTTGTTCTCTCCAACTTAAAAAAGAAAACTTCTCACAAGCTCTGTAGAGTCCCTGAGGCACAAAACATCCCATGATATAACAGTGGAAGCCAAAGTTACTGTTCATATGCTGTGACCAAGCCAGCATCTCTCGGCACTGGATAAAGCAGATAACACAGATTAGATGTTGGCATAATTGGGTAGGTAAATATATGGAAATAAACTTATAATGAGACTTGGAGACAGTATATGTTTTCTTTTTTCCTGCAACTTTTTTCTTTGTAATGAAAAACATTTAAGCTAAATACTTTTTTTTAGCTCATTTAAAGCATATTAGTAATATATGCTTCTCTCTTTCTTAAATTCCGTCCTCAGGATCTTTGACAGTTCATAATTTCCATACCACCTGTTGATCAGTACAATGTGCAGCAACTAAGTGATCTAGGAAATGTGAACTAGGGACCCTGAGGACTGAGTCTGAGAAACACTGATATCGGGTTTTTTTTTCCTGTCTATTGAATGGAATATATGCTTGCTGATAGTGCAATTGTATATAGGTTTCTTTTTTAGTTTTGTGTTTTGCACCTGTTTTGAATGTCATTGTAAGAATGAGTAATAACACCAGCAAACATTTAATGCTACAGGTTGAGTCTGCCATATCTGAAATGCTGAAGGCCAGAAGTATTTTGAATTGCTATTTTTTTTGTAGTTTGGAAAATATGCATTACATAATGAGATACATACAGTAACTTGATAATGGGATCCAAGTCAAAATGCAAAATACATTTCTGTTTCATATACACCTTATACACATAGTCAGAAGGTAATTTGTAATTGTATGCAATATTTTATAATTCTGTGCATTAAACAAAGTTTGTGTACATTGAACTATTAGAAAGATTTGGGGTTGTTAGAATATTTTGTTTATCATATTTTCATATATGGCAGACTCAACCTACAGTATAATATCATCTTTAGTCACTAACATATAGAAGAAGTGTTCTAACCACATAAGATATTGCTGACACAAACTGGGATATTCTATTATCCCCGATAAAACATTGGGTGTGAAAACTTTAAATATTTTACAATTTTCCAGATGTTTTACTGATGTTTTTTATTTGGCTATCCATTATGGATTGCCTGATAAAAGCATGCAATCTCAGGAATACAAACAGGATCAGTGACAATTGGGTGTTTTTGCCCAATTTCGAGGGCTGACGTCCAGGCTCCACAGCCCTAGTGCTAGTAGCAGATTCAGTGGTGAGACACTTTAAAATAAGAACATTAACATCGTTCAAATTTAATGTAAACCATTTTTGAATAATAATTTAAAAAATTTGAATTAATTTTAACATTTAAATCAGACTGTTTGAAATGCAAAAAAAAAAATTGGACTGCAAAAGGTTAAAGCAATTCAAAATACTGACTGGATATAATGCTGTCCGTGGACGGCGGCCGAGCGGGATGCTGGCCATTCTCTGATGTGTTTTTAAAACGGCAAACACTTATAAGGCAAAACCATACCTTGTAAGTGATTGCTCCTTTAAAAAAGTGTCCGAGTTTGGCCGGCATCTCACTAACCCACCGGAAATGAGCAGCATTACATACCACCCTACATATCTAAGTAAATATTGCATTGACACTTTCCAATAGTGATTTGGTTATTGTTCGATTACTAAACACCGAACGCAATCCCATAATTAACTCTTTATGATAAATTATAGAAGTATTGTATAATTATGTAAATGTTTTGCTGTAACTAAATTAGAACAACAGTTACTGTCTATCCCTATGTAATCATTATTCACATTTTAAACTGATTCACCAAAAATAAATTCATGAAATAATTTAAAGAACTGGGGATGCATTTACTAAAGCTTCTAAAAATGAAAAGTGGGCATGTTGCCCATAGCAACCAATCAGCTTCTACAGTATCTATAATTTCTCTATTGTATCCTGGAACATGATATACAGAATATGATTGGTTGCTATGGGCAACATCACCACTTTTCAGTTTTAGAAGCGAAATATCGTTTGTGTATTATTCATATAATCTTTGTATTTAGCTTACCATTTTATAGCCAACAATCACCACCAAATTGTGTATGTATGTGTGTGTGTTTGTGTGCGTGCACACTTGTATTTCTAACCTTAGAGGGGCATAGATCAGACAGCACTCCAACACTGGTGAGACATCCAACATTGTGGGTCCCCATGAGTCAGACATCTGGAGGCAAGAGTGTACACATGGTCTCAACTACCCAGCATCAATATCAGGCATGTCACAGAGAATACCGTTTTCCAGACCATATTGTGTGTATGTGTGTGCAATGCAGATTAGGGGCCAGATGTATCAAGCTTCACAAAGGGAAAAAATGGAGAGTGATAAACAATCAGCCAATCAGCTCCTACCTGTCATTTTTCAAACCCAGTCTGTAACATGACCGGTAGGACTTGATTGGCTGGCTGTTTATCACTCTCCATTTTATCACTTTGTTAAGCTTGATACATCTGGCCCTGGGTGTTAAAGCATCAACATTTTTTGGGGGGCCAAGTAGTTGTGCCCAGTGGCATACCCTCCAACATGACCCATTCCATTAGCATACCCTCCAACATGACCCATTCCATTAGGTACAAAATGCTCTGTTCCTGGACTTCCCTACCAGTGGCAGTTACAGATGTGAGCCTGCAGCACAGTCCAATATTCAAAAAGGGGAGCCACACCAGCTGCCATCCCAAACATCACTGAGAGTTGATGTGACCCCCCCTCTTTGAATATTGGACTGTGCTGCAGGCTCACATCTGTAACTGTCACTGGCAGGGAAGTCCAGGAACAGAGCATTTTGTACCTAATGGGATGGGTCATGTTGGAGGGTATGCATTAGGTACAAAATGCTCTGTTCCTGGACTTCCCTGCCAGTGGCAGTTACAGAGGTGGGGCTGCAGCACAGTCCAATATTGAAAGAGGGGAGTCACATCACCTGTCAATGAGTCCAGGACAGTGATGTTTGGGGTAGCAGCAGGTGTGGCTCCCCTTTTTGAATATTGGACTGTGCTGCAGGCTCACATCTGTAACTGCCACTGGCAGGGAAGTCCAGAAACAGAGAATTTTGTACCTAATGGAATGGGTCATGTTGGAGGGTATGCAGTGGTTGCTGGGGGTGCCCTCTGATGTCGCCCTGTTCTCCCATTGGCTGCATTGAGGACCCTTCCCAGAATTTTTCTTACATGTGCTGCAGTTCCCATCGTCAACTGTGTGTGTGTGATTTGCATGCAATGCGATTTAGCAACCCCCCACTATCCACGCCAGTCTGAAGTGTGGCGAGCGCAGAGGTACGCGTTCTCCCAACCTGTTCACACCCCCACTATCCACGTTGATTTTATAAAGTGTGACGAGCGCAGTGAGTTACCGCGGCCGAAGCGCAGCGAACCCCACTAGGGGATGCATAAAACTAGCAATATGCGTGGCGAGCGAAGCGAGTCCAGCACGGGAACGCACATTACTTGATGTGCATTACGTGTATTACTCGATGTGTATTCCGCATCCCCTCGCCACGCTTCTGGCTCGTTTTCTATGTCCCCTCATGGAGCTCGCTGCGCTCGCCACACTTTATACAATCAACTCCACACCAACGTGATATGAACAGGTCAGGAGGAGGCATACTGCGTCCCCTACGCTCGCCACGCTTCGGGCTGACGTGGATAGTGGGGGGTTCTAAATCACATGCAAATCGTATGAAAATCGTATGCGATTTGCATACGATGCGATCCATGGGCAGTGCCACCGTGAAACTACACAAGTACCGTATATTTAAAATAGCTATGGAAGCAGTATGAATACAAGTGTACATTGTATAACTGTAGTATAGGAATTAATTTTGTGCTACCAACCATTAGTAACTATGAAACTATTTTTTTCACAGGGTTTTGTATTGAATAAATATGACAACAGGTTGTAAAAATGTGACAGAATTCGCACTGCTGGGCCTGTCTGATGACCCGGAGTTACAGATCCCAGTCGGTGTATTACTTATATTTGCCTATTCCATGATATTATTAGGAAATGTCACCATCATTTCTGTTTTTTCTGCTGATTCCCATCTGCACACCCCCATGTACATCTTCTTATTCAACCTGTCCATCATTGACATCACTTCCTCATCAAACATTTTGCCTATACTATTTAATATGCTCTTCACAAAACATAATATTATTTCATTTGCAGGATGTATAACCCAGATGTATATATTTGCGTCCCTGGTTGGTACTGAGCTAATCCTACTGGCTGCCATGGCATATGACCGATATGTGGCAATCTGTCATCCTCTTAATTACATTGTTCTAATGAGTATAAGAAACTGTGTTGTGTTCTCCATTGCTTCTTGGGCTGGTGGATTTTTGGACACAATTGGACACGCTGTCCTTATATCTAATATGTCCTTTTGGTCAGGGCATCCTATTGATCATTTCTTTTGTGATGTATCCCCATTGCTGATGATTGCCTGTAGTGATATATCCATGGTGGAAATGTTGAACTATATAGAAGGGGCTCTGCTTGGACTTTCTTCATTTCTGCTTATATTAGTTTCATACACATATATTATCTCCAATATTCTGAAGATAAAATCTGCAGAAGGGAAACATAAAGCATTTTCCACCTGCTCCTCCCATCTAACCTGTGTCATAATTTATTATGGGACTATAATCTGTTTGCATATGAAACCTACATCCAGTTATTTCCCAAAACTGGACAAGATCTTTGCTCTGGGTTATGTTGTGTTGGTGCCTATGCTCAATCCTTTTATTTACTGTCTGAAGAATAAAGAAGTAGCAAAGTCATTAGTCAGTCTTAAAGCTAAGTTCTTTATAGGCTAATCTTTATAGCCTTGTTTTAGGTAACAACATGTTTGGGACAATATATATATATATATATATATATATATATATATATATATATATATATTAAAGTTGTTTAACAGGATGGCACTCAGTATGGAAGTAACAGATCTTCGGTGCCAGGAACTTAATTAGGCAATAGAGAGCACTTACCCCCTTCCTTTGCAGGCGAGGATGGAACCGGCACACGAATTTAAAGGTGAAGAAAAAATGTAGTTTATTGTACAAGCATAATTTCAGAGGTGACGAAAACCACTAGGAAGTGGTTGAAACGGCTGTTAGGTTACAGCTGACTGTTTGTGCAAAATTATGCTTGTACAATAAACTACATTTTTTCTTCACCTTTAAATTCGTGTGCCGGTTCCATCCTCGCCTGCAAAGGAAGGGGGTAAGTGCTCTCTCTTTCTCCGATATACCACTGTTCTTATATGCTTTGCATAAGTAAAGTATTTTTTGTGTTTGCTTTTTGTGGTAAACGCGTCCCTTCGCGGGCTTAAACATGTATTTATTACACATGTATTGCAAGATAATGGATTCACACACCTGTGCCTGGCGCACACGCCCAGTGGGGCTGGGCTACAGCACACAGGTGAGTGAAAGCACGTATCACGATGGGTGGGAGGGCCCACCTCCCCACCCATGTGACATACACCTGGGGCTATTTAAATGGTTTTGATCTGTATGTATGTTGAGCTTGACGAAAATGCACATGCATTGAAACGTTGCTTGTCTGCAAATAATTTTTTTGGGATTACTACGATGTCTGGAGTGCTACGTCCACACCCGCCACAGTATATATATAAATATATATATATCGGTACTCTTTACCTAGCACGGCGCCCATCGCGGGCATCGCGGCCATCGCATGCACTAAAAAACGGGTGTGACGCGATGCCCGCGATGCCCGCGATTTCCCATAGGGAACAATGTTAAAAGTGTGATTGGATGCGATTTTACTGTTCAATGCCTCAATGCTCGCGATTTTTCCATAGGAAACAATGTTAAATGGGCCACAGAGCCCAAATAGTCCCCCTGAAGTCTGAAATGGCCCCCACAATTGTTAACGCCACCCCACGATCAACGTGAACCCGAAGCGTGGCGAGCGTAGCGAGCCCGCGAGGGGCGGCGGTACGCGTCCTCTGACCTTTTCATACCCCCACTATCCACGTCAGCGTGGAGTTGAGAATAGAATAGTGTGGCGAGCGCAGCGAGCCACCGAGCCCGAAGCGTGGCGTGCGCAGCGAGCCCCGCCAGGGGACGCGGATACCTTCACAGGTAAACGCGTCCCTTCGCGGGCTTAACAGGTATCCGCGTCCCCTCGCGGGGCTCGCTGCGCTCGCCACGCTTCGGGCTCGGTGGCTCACTGCGCTCGCCACACTATTCTATTCTCATCTCCACGCCGACGTGGATAGTGGGGGTATGAAAAGGTCGGAGGACGCGTACCGCCGCCCCTCGCGGGCTCGCTGTGCTCGCTGCGCTCGCCACGCTTCGGGTTCACGTTGATCGTGGGGTGGCGTTAACAATTGTGGGGGCCATTTCAGACTTCAGGGGGACTATTAGGGCTCTGTGGCCCATTTAACATTGTTTCCTATGGAAAAATCGCGGGCATTGAGGTATTGAACACTAAAATCGCGTCCAATCACACTTTTAACATTGATCCCTATGGGAAATCGCGGGCATCGCGTTGCACCCGTTTTTTTAGTGCATGCGATGGCCGCGATGCCCGTGATTTTTTACCCCCGATGACCGCGATGGACATCGTGGGCGCCGTGCTAGGTAAAGAGTACCTATATATATATATATATATATATATATATATATATATATATATATATATATATGCAACATCAAATTCAATAAATCTTTTTCAATGGGCCTCTGTGATTTTTTAATGAACATGTAAATCAGGGGCGTTTTAAGAGAGGAGAAGGCCTCACTGCAGCCTCCTCTGGGCAGGATATACTAAGGGAAAAATGCGGTAAACCCCCCATTTTCTGGGGTTTTACCGCATTTTCAAATGTACTAAGACCCAGCCGCCCGTCTTCTCTGGGCAGGGCCTATGGGCTTCTATCGCCGCCCGCTGCAGACGCCGACCCCACTAGTCCCGTCCCATCCTCCGTCAAACTCCTCCTCCCCCTAGCAGCGTGTCAAATCCGGAGGTCATTCCGGCTGCAGGGGGGAGTAGGAGGTGCCTGGAATAGCTGATGAAGCCAGGGATGTGACTAGGGATGCCAATCCCGGGGCATTTTTTCAATCCCGGGATTGAAAAATGCTCAATCCCGGGATTCACAGGATCCCGGGATTGGCATCCCCACCAAAAAAAAACATTGTTAGCATAGGACCCACCCCGGCCGACCCGCACATCTACTTACATTAGGGTGCGGGCGGGCGGGCGGGCGGCCGGGAGTGGGTTTGGAGGTGCACGGTGCCTCCCGGCAAGTGCACCTCCATAGAAGACAGCAGGCGGGCGGAGGCAGGCAGGCGGGCAGCGGAGAAGAGGCGGGCAGGCGGAGGCGGGCAGGCGGGCGGAGTCAGGCCGGCATGCTGGCGGGCGGCGGAGAAGAGGCGGGTAGGCGGGCAGGCGGTCACTGGTGATGTGTGGCCTGCGCAGCGTGACCTCTACTGTCACGCTACGCTGGCCGCACGCCGGGTCAGGTTACGGGAACAGCCGGGCAGCGTCTGAGCGAGTGCTCAGACGCTGCCCGGCATTAGACCGGACTTTTTTAGGCCAAATCCCGGGATCCCGCCGATCCCGATCCCGGGATTGGCCACACTAGATGTGACAGAGACAGGGCTGCCACCAGAAATAGTGGGGCCCACGACTGACAGAAATAGTGGGGCCCGCCCTCCTTGAAAAAAATAAAAATAAAATAATATACACACACATATACCAGTTTACTTGCCTTATATCAAATGAATACTGACATTACAAGCTGCTGGTATTTAAAAAAAACATTTTACATAAGAAAAAAAAGAATCATTACCCTATCTGTGTTTAAACACGTCTTCGTGCACGGATGAAGAGGAGGGGGAGATCTGGAAAGCTATCTCCAACATAAACAGCCTTATCCCATTCCCAACTTCAAAGTAGAAACATTCCGGCAAGTGTTGCACGTGGGAGACGTCCTGTGACGCTTTTATTGCTCCCACTCCCACTAGTAGCCTATCGGGCTGAACTGCATTATGGAATTTGTAGTTTATATTTAACTGCTCATCGTCTGAGCAGTAAAATATAAACTACAATTCCCAGAATCCACTGCCCCTTCTTCTCTGCCTGCCCGGCCATGTTCGTCTGACAGTAGCTGAGCCGAATCCCGGCACGTACCTGGCATAACAGACAGGTTCAGCCTTTCATGTCATTCATGCTGCCACTCGGTCTCGGGCCCCATTTCTGTCTGGGGCCCAGGACTCAAGTACCCCCAGACCCCCCCTCTTGACGGCCCTGGATGGAGACCCCCACACACCACGTCACAGGTATTGCGGGAGACACCACATCACAGGTATCGCTGGGGGCCTCCTTCACCACGTTGCAATGCTAGTTGCATATGTTAGTACATATCTGCTAGCATCAAAGCGGCGGCACTGCGATGTATTTTAATTCATCCCGCCCACTGTCTGGCCCCTCCGCTCAGCCGGTGGTGGCACAACACAGAAGAGTCCGAGCACTAGAGCGATCAGACTCTGCTACCCAGGTGGAGATCTCCAGTAAAATGGCACAGCAGCCATTTTTCCGGATGCTGCCACTGCTGTTTGACTCCAGAGAGTAAGAATTAAAGAATGCCCAGTGTTTCATGGGCATCACCATGCAAGTGCTGGACCTTCCCATGCAAATGCAGCTGTGATGCAATGGGGCAGGGCGGACGGCTGACATCACATGATGAGACTCGGTAAGCTGCAATCTTCGCAGCTTACTGAGTCAACCAGAATCAGGCCCTTTATTATATCAGAAAGACCAAGTGCCAGTTTAAGCTTAGTATTGTGCAACATCGGTCAGCCAATAAGACAGAACTGTCATCCGGTACAGGTGACCAGCCAATCGTCTGGCATTTTGCCAATTTTAAACATGGTATGGCCACACTACAACATAAAATCATAGACGATGTGCCACCAGATGTGAGAGAGGCTTTCTCAGTTTGTGTGGAAGCTGCCAAAAAGACAGAGGCAGAGAAATGCGTCTTACCATCTGGATAGCCTAGACCAGGCATGTCCAACCTCAGCCTTCTAGCTGTTGTGAAACTACAAGTCCCATCATGCCTTGCCACCGTTTTGCTATTAGGGAATGCTAAAACTATTGCAAGGCATGCTGGGATGTGTAGTTTCAAAAAAGCTGGAGGTCCAAGGTTGGACATGCCTGGCCTAGACCCTTAACATGCTTTAAAATCTGCTTTGCCAGCTGCTGGGTTCTCTAGATATGACTCTATGAAGTGCGAAGACTCAACAGCCAGGACACAATCAAGTACAACCCTGGTAATACAGAGGGACTGTGAGGAAAACTTCTATTTTATTATAAGTATGACCATGGTTTATTTCTCTTACAACTGAATGCTGCAGCTGCATAAAAAGTACAATAGAAACTTTTGCCTGTGAAGGAAAAGTTCACACACATATAATGAAATGAGCATGCTATTAAGGTGAATTTAAATTGTTCCCTTGAGCCTCAATTATAAATTGAATGAACTACTGAGCTGAACTTTTATTGTCTTATAACTAAGTATTCAACCAAGTTTCACCTGACAAGAGGGGGGACATTTATTTGCACATTTAAAGGAAAAGTTTCCATGAAAGTGTCAGCACAATTCTATGATTCTATAAGGCATGGGTCTTCAACCTATGGCCCTCCAGATGTTGTGAAACTACATGTTCCAACTGTCAGGGCATGCTGGGAAATGTTGTTCCACAACATCTGTACTGCCACAGGTTGAAGACCTGTGCTATAAGGGGTGGATATAAAGTCCAATTCTCCCTTTATTTTTTATTCAGTTTAAAAGTTCTCTCCTGCTTTTTTTGCTATGAACATAACTGAGTAATTTTTAGTTTTAATGTATGTTTTAAAAGTATAACATAACTGAGAAATTTTAGTTTTTATGTATGTTATAAAAGTATAACCGGACGGTTTGTTTATAAAATCATTTTAAAGTGTAAATTTCACCATAATCCTAAAAGAAACCGCATGCCAGAACTTTCTTCAGCTTTTTATTTATTGTGTAAGACTTTAAAATTCAACCTTAATAGAACCAAAAATCAACTAAAAATCACCATTTCCAAAAAAAAACATCAGATATATTTCTATTTGATTTTATTTCATGTGGTATTGTATGAAACCTTAATATATGTAAAAATCATGGGAGGGAAGCATGTGGGGTACTCTGGCGAAGTCACGTCACAGTAAAACAAAATATGGATATGCAAATTAGACCAGGACTGAAGGTGTTTTTGGTTAATATAGTGCATGTGACTTGTGTTGGCCAATAGTAATGCTTTTGTATAATTTTATTTATTTTGAGTTTATTTTCACACCCCTTTGAGTACATTTTTGGTTCTATTGAAGGTGAAAAACACATTTACAAATTCAATAGAACTACAAATAGCAACTAATGCACAGTCGAAAGCAGAATAGAACTAAAAATGCACTCTTGTTATTAGTTATTTACTGTATATGTGACCAGTGGTTTAAAGTGTGCTACTATGCATAGCCGCACTTCAATTTGCACTGCCCTAGAACTCCACAGGTGACATTATGATAAGTCAATTTGATTATATGCCTCTGCACTGCAAATGTTAAATGATGGTGCCCCAATGCAATCAAGGGTGCCCCACACCCCAAAAGTTCACCCCATACTGTATCTGAGTAGCTATATAATTATAAGGATCTTACCTGGAGTTTGGCTATAGAATTGTGCAGTCATGAAATGACCAGAAGATTAATTACGTGTATGGCCTGACTAACTTCATTGGTGACAATTTCAAATGGTTTAATTAGCTTATATTTACCATTATTACAGTAACATGACCTCCTTCTCCCTACAAATGTGTCACAGTGTATAATGCTAACCACCTACACAGGGAGGAGATACAGCATAAATTGGCCCTTGACATATAGCTCAAAGTTTGTTATCTATGCTATTATGGGTCCATATGGACTTGGGCACTGATTCTACTTCCTTCTATTCCCCCCATGTGTTCACATGAGACACTGATGGTGAAGTAGCTGGTATTGGCATATTCTCATATGTGCAAGGCTAATGTGCGGGCGCCTTTGTAGTGATTGCACAAGCGAGGCAGGGGCTTGGGCAGGGGAGGTTCAGTGGTGGAGCTGGGACATACTGTAGGAACAAGAAAAGTAGGGGTGCCCTCCACCTTAGAATAGCGCTATAAAATGAATATGACTCCCCTGTTTGCAGGCCTGTGTCTGGGTTGGACCCGTGTCTAGGTTAGATCTCTTATGCACTTGGTCGTAGGATATGACAGACAAGAAAACAAAGAGCTCCGCCCTCGTGTAATACTGTTTGGTCACAAACTCACTATATAAATTTGTGGGATGACAAGAGACTGATACAACTAAACAGTGAGATCGGGAGATTCCCCCTTTCAGAACACTCACACTATCTCAATGTATTCAGGCGTATCACAATAAAATCAATAGACTTCCTTATTCTACACGGATATTCAAATAAATTTCGGGATTCCCCCTTTCCATGTACTCACTCTTTCCCGTCTTGAGAAAAGCACTTCATATGGTGTTTATCCTGTCTAAAGAAGCCGAAAAACCTCACCAAGGAAAGGATAAAAATGGATCCTTTATTTAAAAATGAATGGTAAAAAACACAAGCTAGGTGACTCATTAAGGGTTGACTGACGTTACAGAGGTCCAGATGGTAAATTCTACGGGGCCCCACAAATAATCCCTCTGATAACAGTCAGATCGCCCAGATGAGTTCAGCTGCTCCCTATACAAGTCACCGCCAACGCGTTTCGATCTCCATTTGAGACTAATGCCGAATAAGGTGTACCAAGATGGCCGCCGAACGAAACTCAGACGCTATTCACACCACTTCCGTGAGGTGTAGGAGGACTTAGAAGACAGCACATTACTACATCACTTCCAGCGAAGAGAGACAGCCGGTATTTCAGTCCGCCGGAGAGAATGGAATCCCGCCGCGTCACTTCCGGGGAGGTGACGCGTCACAGTCCCGCCACGTCACTTCCGGGGGAGAACTGAAGAGACAGGAAGTGTCCTGTTACGAGCCCCATACCCAGGAACATGAATAATAATAGTGATATAGGGGAATTTTATTGTATACAGGAGGCTGATCATCCCACAGGTGTTGGGAATACAGATAATTGGAGGGCTATTTAAACCTTGTATATGGAAGTCACTGGCACCTTGAACAAAAATCTCAAACGGAGATCGAAACGTGTTGGTGGTGACTTGTGTAGGGAGCAGCTGAACTCATCTGGGCGATCTGACTGTTATCAGAGGGATTATTTGCGGGGCCGCTAGAATTTACCATCTGGACCTCTGTAACGTCAGTCAACCATTAATGAGTCACCTAGCTTGTGTTTTTTACCATTCATTTTTGAATAAAGGATCCATTTTTATCTTTTCCTTGGTGAGGTTTTTCAGCTTCTTTACACAGGATAAAGACCATATGAAGTGCTTTTCTCAAGACGGGAAAGAGTGAGTACATGGAAAGGGGGAATCCCCGAATTTATTTGAATATCCGTGTAGAATAAGGAAGTCTATTGATTTTATTGTGATACACCTGAATACTTTGAGATAGTGTGAGGGTGACATTCTATGATCTGCGCTAAATGCGCATGTTTTATTTGCGCACCATATCGCCGCAAATCGCCTTTTTTGAAATCGCATTTTTCTGCCTAAATGCGCATATTTAATGTGATGCGCATTGGAGGCTGAAAAGTGCGAATAGGGGCGATTTGCGGCGATGTGGTGCGCTGTTTTTAGTCCTGAAAATGTGCGATTTTCATGTCTGAAAATCGCACATTTGCAGGACAGCGCAAGGTTGTCAAAAAAAGAACCGAGCGCGGGGTCCCCCGCCCGAGTGTAACCAGCCCCGGGCTCACTGAGCCGGTGCTGGTGACATAAAATCAGGGTCCCCGACAAATAGGGGTCCCCTTGATTTTATGAAACCAGCACCAGACTCAAGGTCCGGCGCTGGTTCCCAAAATACGGGGGACAAAGTGACTAGGGGTCCCCCGTATTTTAAGAACCAGCACCGGACACAACCAGCCAGCAGGGTAATGCCACAGCCGGGGGGAGACTTTTTATACAAGTCCCCCCGGCCAAAGCATTAACCCCCTGGCTGGTCAGCATGGGCAGGGGTCCTGGGGAAGTGGGGACCCCTCCAATGAAGGGGTCCCCCCCTCCAGGACTTACCAGCCCATGCTGATAGTCCGGGGCTGTCCTCCATGCCCCTGGGCTGTGGGCATGGAGCTGATGCTTTGTGTAAAAAAAAGAATGTAAACTATTGTTTTACACTGGCTAAATATCAGTCCCAGCAAGCCTACCCTGCATGCTGGGACTTGGGGAACCACAAGTCCCAGCATGCGGGGCATTAAAGGGCCCGCTGGCACTTGTAGTTCTGCAGTGTAAAAAATAGTGCACAAAATCACACTGACACCCTGTAAAATAAAACTTTAATACACACAAAACACACACACACTGATACTTACCTACCTTGAGCCCGTAGGTCGGTCCCTGGATCCTGGATTCTTCCTCCGGGGCTCCAGGGCAGAAGAGTCCGGTTCCGGGGCCTTGGTCCTGGTTCCGGGGCTGGTCCTGGGGTTCCGGGGCTCCTGGCGTGAAGAATCCGGGGTCCGGGATCCGTGGTAGTCCAGAGGGGTACCTAAGGAGGGAAATCCAACTCACCTGCTCCCCGGCGGCGACCTCCGGTGACAGCGCTGCTCCCGACTGGTACCCGGCTTGAAGGACTTTGGCCGGCGCTGAGATGTTTCCTCTTCGCCGTCTGTGAACAGAATGATTTCTCGGCCAATCAGGAGCCGAGAAAGTCGGCTCCTGATTGGCCAGAAATCATTCTGAATATAGACGCCGACGGAGTAACATCTCAGCTCTGGATGCGCTGAGATGTTACTCCGTCGGCGTCTATATTCAGAATGATTTCTGGCCAATCAGGAGCCGACTTTCTCTGATAGTTCGCCAGTGTAAAACAACCCAGACACAGGCCTGCAAACAGGGGAGTTATATTCATTTTATAACGCTATTCTAAGGTGGAGGGCACCCCTACTTTTCTTGTTTCTGTATCTATTGGAGGTGTGGTGTTCCCTCCAAGCCCTCACCGTGACCTGCTGCTATATTGCGCAACAGGAATCCCACCCACTTCTCATACTGTAGGAACGCCCAGTGTTTCATGGGCATCACCATGCAAACGCTGGACCTTCCCATGCAAATTAAGCTGAGATACAATGTGGCGGAGGCGGGCGGCTGACATCACATGATGGGACTCGGTAAAGTGCCATCTTCGCAGATTACTGAGTCACCCAGAATCAGGCCCTTTATTATATCAGAAAGACCAAGTGCCAGTTTAAGCTTAGTATTGTGCAACATTGGTCAGCCAATAAGACAGAACTGTCATCCGGTACAGGTGACCAGCCAATCGTCTGGCATTTTGCCAATTTTAAACATGGTATGGCCACACTACAACATAAAATCATAGACGATGTGCCACCAGATGTGAGAGAGGCTTTCTCAGTTTGTGTGGAAGCTGCCAAAAAGACAGAGGCAGAGAAATGCGTCTTACCATCTGGATAGCCTAGACCAGGCATGTCCAACCTCAGCCTTCTAGCTGTTGTGAAACTACAAGTCCCATCATGCCTTGGCACCGTTTTGCTATTAGGGAATGCTAAAACTATTGCAAGGCATGCTGGGATGTGTAGTTTCAAAAAAGCTGGAGGGCCAAGGTTGGACATGCCTGGCCTAGACCCTTAACATGCTTTAACATCTGCTTTGCCAGCTGCTGGGTTCTCTAGATATGACTCTATGAAGTGCGAAGACTCAACAGCCAGGACACAATCAAGTACAATCCTGGTAATACAGAGGGACTGTGAGGAAAACTTCTATTTTATTATAAGTATGACCATGGTTTATTTCTCTTACAACTGAATGCTGCAGCTGCATAAAAAGTACAATAGAAACTTTTGCCTGTGAAGGAAAAGTTCACACACATATAATGAAATGAGCATGCTATTAAGGTGAATTTAAATTGTTCCCTTGAGCCTCAATTATAAATTGAATGAACTACTGAGCTGAACTTTTTATTGTCTTTTAACTAAGTATTCAACCAAGTTTCACCTGACAAGAAGGGGGACATTTATTTGGACATTTAAAGGAAAAGTTTCCATGAAAGTGTCAGCACAATTCTATGATTCTATAAGGCATGGGTCTTCAACCTATGGCCCTCCAGATGTTGTGAAACTACATGTTCCAACATGCATTGCCACATTTTTTCCTATAAGAGCATGCCAAAACTGTCAGGGCATGCTGGGAAATGTTGTTCCATAACATCTGTAGGGCCACAGGTTGAAGACCTGTGCTATAAGGGGTGGATATAACAGGGACGTGCAGTCAGGGGAGGCAGGGGAGGCAGTGCCTCCCCTGTCATAAATGATAAACATAATAAAATAATACAAAGAAAATACTTATGACACATATTATGTGTCATAAGTATATGCTTTATATCATCCAATTAATTTTTACACCATCATTTTTTTTTTTGTATTCGTTTTGCAGGCATTGGGAGCCGTGCCTCTGTCTAGCAATGTTCAGGTCTCAGAAACACGGGGCGGGCAGGGGGCGGAGCCAAGCAGCAGGCTGCAAAATGCCATTGAAAAAACCTGTATAGGCGGCACCTATAGCGGTGCCTCAGTGACAGGGGGTGCTTGTCCTGTCACTGAGGCAGCTATGATTGGTCTCTGCTGCCTGTCAAGCGCAGCGCTGCACCCTCCGCACCGCCCCCCCCCCTTCCCCACACTGCGCGTGCAAGAGCCTCCGCAAAAACTCCCCCTTCCCTTCCCTACTCGGCGCGGCTGCACGGACCCAAATACCGGCTCCCCCCTCACCTGGAGAGTGGAAGCGCTCCTTCCCCACCCGGATCTCCGCACCCCAGCCCCCCTTCCTGCGTGTCCGGCATAAACGGCTCCCAACCCCGTGGGCGCCTCTGAGCACATGGCTGCTGTCAGCTGACAGCTACATGCCAAGGGGACATCCAGCAGGAGATCCCAGGAGCCCTGCCGGAGCCTTAGGGTAAGTGGCAGCCCCAGGGCAGTCGGGTGAGAGCCAGGGACGGGAGGGCAGTAGGGGAAATGCAGATGCCGGGGACCACTGTCTGGGAGTTGGATGGTTGCCACTTTGAGAGCCGGGGAGCAGACAATGGGAATGTGTAAGGTGAATTATCCTTATCTGTGTAAGAGAAATTTTAATAATGTGGGGCGATGTAATGAGCATTTTGTATAAGAGCAATTTTGATAATGTGGGGCAATGTAAAGAACATTATGTGTATATGGGAATTTAAAAATGTGTGTATATGTGGTGCATATATGTACGGGGCCTTATGAGTATATGGGAATTAATCATGTAGGACATATGTGTAAGGTGCATTATGTGTATAAGGGCATACTATAAGTAATGTGGGGCATATATGTACAGCTCCTTATATGGGCATTAATCATAGGGGCATATGTGTAAGGTGCATTACGTTTAGAAGGGCATAAGTAATGTGGGGCTTATGTGTAAAAGGTCTTATGTGTATATGGGCATTAGTCATGTAGGGCATATGTGTAAGGTGCAGGGCCGGACTGGCCATCTGGCACTTCTGGCAAATGCCAGAAGGGCCGATGGACCTGTGGGCCAATATTGTGCTGCAGTAAATGTTAATGTTGTGTCCGCCCTGCTGCCGCCCTCCCAGTCCGTCATACTGGGCGCCGCGTCATTTGCATACTGACGTCATGACGCGGCGGCCACCACTGCAGATGCCCGCAGCCCGCCCGTCCATCCCTACCTCCCTCCATTGATTGCCACCACCGCTAGCACTGATGGGAGGAGAGCGCATCGCGCGTCTCTCCTTCCCCTCAGTGTGTATTCCTGTGCCGCCATCAGCCAATCAGAGCTCGCGGGCCGGCAGCCACTCAGGAGCAGGCCCACGAGCTTTGATTTGCTGATGGCTCAGTCACAGGGAACTTAAGTTGAGACGCTGTGCTGTGTGACGATGTGCTGTGCTGCTCTC
This sequence comes from Crinia signifera, assembly GCF_055691185.1. Classification (NCBI taxonomy): domain Eukaryota; kingdom Metazoa; phylum Chordata; class Amphibia; order Anura; family Myobatrachidae; genus Crinia; species Crinia signifera. The sequence continues at coordinate 243,192,345 of NC_139222.1, read as the reverse complement.
CTGTCTTTGGAAGAAGGGTAGCAGGCAGCAGCCACAGCAGATGGGGACATCAGATTCTCAGAGCAACAATGGTGAGTGCTGGCACTATTGGGGGCATTTCTATGTTTCTATACCTGGCACTATTGGTGGCATACCTGCCACTATTGGTGGCATACCTGGCACTATTGGGGGGCATACCTGGCACTATTGGGGGCATATCTGGAATTAGTGGGGGCATACCTGGCATTAGTGGGGCATACCTGGCACTACTGGGGGCATATCTGGCATTAGTGGGGGCATACCTGGCAATATTGGGGGCATATGGTGTGTGTCATATTCTGTGCTGGGTATTACGTGTTGGTGTGTGTGCCACAATGTGTAATGGGCATTACGGTGTGTGCCACAATGTGTAATGGGCATAAGTATTGTGTCATATTCTGTAATGGGCATAAGGATTGTGTCATATTCTGTAATGGGCATAACGGTGTGTGCCATAAGGTGTAATAAGCATTACGGTGTCTTCCATAATGTGTACTGCTACTTTTTGTGATGCCACGTCTCCTTTCTGTGAGGCCACGCCCCCTTTTTCACCGCGCGGCTTCGCCGCTCAAGGGTCCCGCCTACTGCTAGTGGGCCTGTGTGCTCAAAAATGCCAGGGCCTATTTCTGGTCCCAGTCCGGCCCTAGTAAGGTGTATTATGTGTATAAGAGCATAAATAATGTGTAGAAAACAGTTTGTGTATGGGGGAATTATTTGAATCAGTGGATTCATAAGGTGTGGCATAATTTGTAAAAGGGCATTACTAAGGTGTGCCATATGTATAAGGGGCTTTACTGTGTGGCAATATGTGTAAATGGTGTATTACTGTTGCATATGGTATATAAGAATACCATTATGGAGGTTGAGGCTGCTATGGCGCCCTTGATGTTTGCAGGACTCGCCGCTCCCCTGCACCAAGTCATTCTGCTGCCAGTGCCTCACCAACCACTGACCTCACCGCACGTCTCTGGGATATAAAGTCCAATTCTCCCTTTATTTTTTATTCAGTTTAAAAAGTTCTCTCCTGCTTGTTTTGCTCTGACCATAACTGAGTCATTTTTAGTTTTAATGTATGTTTTAAAAGTATAACTGGACGGTTTGTTTATGAAATAATTTTAAAGTGTAAATTTCACCATAATCCTAAAAGAAACCGCATGCCAGAACTTTCTTCAGCTTTTTATTTATTGTGTAAGACTTTAAAATTCAACCTTAATAGAACCAAAAATCAACTAAAAATAACCATTTCCAATAAAACCATCAGATATATTTCTATTTGATTTTATTTCATGTGGTATTGTATGAAACCTTAATATATGTAAAAATCATGGGAGGGAAGCATGTGGGGTACTCCGGCGAAATCACGGCACAGTAAAACAAATTATGGATATGCAAATTAGACCAGGACTGAAGGTGTTTGTGGTTAATACAGTGCATGTGACTTGTGTTGGCCAATAGTAATGCTTTTGTATAATTTTATTTATTTTGAGTCCATTTTCACACCCCTTTGAGTACATTTTTGGTTCTATTGAAGGTGAAAAACACATTTACAAATTCAATAGAACTACAAATAGAAACTAATGCACAGTCGAAAGCAGAATAGAACTAAAAATGCACTCTTGTTATTAGTTATTTACTGTATATGTGACCAGTGGTTTAAAGTGTGCTACTATGCATAGCCGCACTTTAATTTGCACTGCCCTAGAACTCCACAGGTGACATTATGATAAGTCAATTTGATTATATGCCTCTGCACTGCAAATGTTAAATGATGGTGCCCCAATGCAATCAAGGGCGCCCCACACCCCAAAAGTTCACCCCATACTGTATCTGAGTAGCTATATAATTATAAGGATCTTACCTGGAGTTTGGCTATACAATTGTGCAGTCATGAAATGACCAGAAGATTAATTACGTGTATGGCCAGACTAACTTCATTGGTGACAATTTCAAATGGTTTAATTAGCTTATATTTACCATTATTACAGTAACATGACCTCCTTCTCCCTACAAATGTGTCACAGTGTATAATGCTAACCACCCACACAGGGAGGAGATACAGCATGAATTGGCCCTTGACATGTAGCTCAAAGTTTGTTATCTATGCTATTATGGGTCCATATGGACTTGGGCACTGATTCTACTTCGTTCTGTTCCCCCCATGTGTTCACATGAGAGACTGATGGTGAAGTACCTGGTATTGGCATATTCTCATATGCACATGTGCAAGGCTAATGTGCGGGCGCCTTTGTAGTGATTGCACAAGCAGGGCAGGGGCTTGGGCAGGGGGGGTTCAGTGGTGGAGCTGGGACATACTGCAGGAACAAGAAAAGTATGGGGTGCCCTCCAACTTAGAATAGCGCTATAAAATGAATATAACTCCCCTGTTTGCAGGCCTGTGTCTGGGTTGGACCCGTGTCTAGGTTGGATCTCTTATGCACTTGGTCGTGGGATATGACAGACAAGAAAACAAAGAGCTCCGCCCTCGTGTAATACTGTTTGGTCACAAACTCGCTATATAAATTTGGGGGATGACAAGAGACTGATACAACTAAACAGTGAGATCGGGGGATTCCCCCTTTCAGAACACTCACACTATCTCAAAGTATTCAGGCATATCACAATAAAATCAATAGACTTCCTTATTCTACACGGATATTCAAATAAATTCGGGGATTCCCCCTTTCCATGTACTCACTCTTTCCCGTCTTGAGATAAGCACTTTATATGGTGTTTATCCTATGTAAAGAAGCCGAAAAACCTCACCAAGGAAAGGATAAAAATGGATCCTTTATTCAAAAATGAATTGTAAAAAACACAAGCTAGGTGACTCATTAAGGGTTGACTGACGTTACAGAGGTCCAGATGGTAAATTCTACGGGGCCCCGCAAATAATCCCTCTGATAACAGTCAGATCGCCCAGATGAGTTCAGCTGCTCCCTATACAAGTCACCGCCAACGTGTTTCGATCTCCGTTTGAGACTAATGCCGAATAAGGTGTACCAAGATGGCCGCTGAACGAAACTCAGACGCTATACACACCACTTCCGTGAGGTGTAGGAGGACTTAGAAGACAGCACATTACTACATCACTTCCGGCGAAGAGAGACAGCCGGTATTATAGTCCGCCGGAGAGAATGGAATCCCGCCGCGTCACTTTCGGGGAGGTGACGCATCACAGTCCCGCCACGTCACTTCCGGGGGAGAACTGAAGAGACAGGAAGTGTCCTGTTACGAGCCCCATACCCGGGAACCTGAATAATAAAAGTGATATAGGGGAATTTTATTGTATACAGGAGGCTGATCATCCCACAGGTGTTGGGAATACAGATAATTGGAGGGCTATTTAAACCTTGTATATGGAAGTCACTGGCGCCTTGAACAAAAATCTCAAACGGAGATTGAAACGCGTTGGGAGTGACTTGTGTAGGGAACAGCTGAACTCATCTGGGCGATCTGACTGTTATCAGAGGGATTATTTGCGGGGCCGCGTAGAATTTACCATCTGGACCTCTGTAACGTCAGTTAATCATTAATGAGTCACCTAGCTTGTGTTTTTTACTATTATTTTTTGAATAAAGGATCCATTTTTATCTTTTCCTTGGTGAGGTTTTTCGGCTTTACACAGGATAAAGACCATATGAAGTGCTTTTCTCAAGACGGGAAAGAGTGAGTACATGGAAAGGGGGAATCCCCGAATTTATTTGAATATCCGTGCAGAATAAGGAAGTCTATTGATTTTATTGTGATACGCCTGAATACTTTGAGATAGTGTGAGTGTTTTTTGAAAGGGGGAATCCCCCGATCTCACTGTTTAGTTGTATCAGTCTCTTGTCATCCCCGATATTTATATAGCGAGTTTGTGACCAAACAGTATTACACGAGGGCGGAGCTCTTTGTTTTCTTGTCTTTCATATCCTACGACCAAGTGCATAAGAGATCCAACCCAGACACAGGCCTGCAAACAGGGGAGTTATATTCATTTTATAGCGCTATTCTAAGGTGGAGGGCACACCTACTTTTCTTGTTTCTGTATCTATTGGAGGTGTGGTGTTCCCTCCAAGCCCTCACCGTGACCTGCTGCTATATTGCGCAACAGGAATCCCACCCACTTCTCATACTGTAGGAACGCCCAGTATTTCATGGGCATCACCATGCAAACACTGGACCTTCCCATGCAAATGCAGCTGTGATGCAATGTGGCGGGGCGGACGGCTGACATCACATGACGGGACTCGGTAAAGTGCCATCTTCGCAGATTACTGAGTCACCCAGAATCAGGCCCTTTATTATATCAGAAAGACCAAGTGCCAGTTTAAGCTTAGTATTGTGCAACATCAGTCAGCCAATAAGACAGAACTGTTATCCGGTACAGGTGACCAGCCAATCGTCTGGCATTTTGCCAATTTTAAACATGGTATGGCCACACTACAACATAAAATCATAGTCGATGTGCCACCAGATGTGTGAGAGGCTTTCTCAGTTTGTGTGGAAGCTGCCAAAAAGACAGAGGCAGAGAAATGCGTCTTACCATCTGGATAGCCTAGACCAGGTATGTCCAACCTCAGCCTTCTAGCTGTTGTGAAACTACAAGTCCCATCATGCCTTGGCACCGTTTTGCTATTAGGGAATGCTAAAACTATTGCAAGGCATGCTGGGATGTGTAGTTTCAAAAAAGCTGGAGGTCCAAGGTTGGATATGCCTGGCCTCGACCCTTAACATGCTTTAAAATCTGCTTTGCCAGCTGCTGGGTTCTCTAGATATGACTCTATGAAGTCTGAAGACTCAACAGCCAGGACACAATCAAGTACAACCCTGGTAATACAGAGGGACTGTGAGGAAAACTTCTATTTTATTATAAGTATGACCATGGTTTATTTCTCTTACAACTGAATGCTGCAGCTGCATAAAAAGTACAATAGAAACTTTTGCCTGTGAAGGAAAAGTTCACACATATAATGAAATGAGCATGCTATTAAGGTGAATTTAAATTGTTCCCTTGAGCCTCAATTATAAATTGAATGAACTACTGAGCTGAACTTTTATTGTCTTATAACGAAGTATTCAACCAAGTTTCACCTGACAAGAGGGGGGACATTTATTTGGACATTTAAAGGAAAAGTTTCCATGAGTGTCAGCACAATTCTATGATTCTATAAGGCATGTTGTGAAACTACATGTTCCAACATGCATTGCCACATTTTTTCCTATAAGAGCATGCCAAAACTGTCAGGGCATGCTGGGAAATGTTGTTCCACAACATCTGTAGGGCCACAGGTTGAAGACCTGTGCTATAAGGGGTGGATATAAAGTCAAATTCTCACTTTGGCCCTTATTCTGATCGGTGCGGCCCGATCAGAATATGCGGCCGCAACCGTGCAGGCGAATCCCCGCCTTCCATACGGATCGCCACCTGCCGTCCGTACGCGGATATGTGGCGATCCGCGTGAAATTGGACGGGGATACGCCTCCTCCGTCTTGGGAGCTGCCCCTGCATTCGATGGTCGCCGAACATCGAATGCAGGGCCGCACGCTCCACCAGGTCCCGCAACACAAGACCACACGGACACTTGTCCGTGTGAAAACATGTATGGGGGCGGGCAGCTGACATCCGGCGATGTCAGATGCCCGCCCCGTACCCACGCGTCACGGCCTCATTACCATGCATACGCCCCGCGTTTTCATGGGAACACCCATGAAACGGGGGGCGTATGCATAGGGTAATGAGGATAAGTAGCCCCTCACGCCCCTCTACGCCCCCTGTGCGGCGTATAAAGAATCCGTGCGGCGAAATCGCCTGCACATGCGCAGAGTGACCTCTGCACATGCGCAGACGATCAACATCGGCGGTCCGTCCGCATGCGGGAATATCCGCACCGATCAGAATAAGGGCCTTTATTTTTTATTCAGTTTTAAAAGTTCTCTCCTGCTTTTTTTGCTATGAACATAACTGAGTAATTTTTAGTTTTTATGTATGTTTTAAAAGTATAACTGGACGGTTTGTTTATGAAATCATTTTAAAGTGTCAATTCACCATAATCCTAAAAGAAACCGCATGCCAGCGTTTTCTTCAGCTTTTTATTTATTGTGTAAGACTTTAAAATTCAACCTTAATAGAACCAAAGATCAACTAAAAATCACCATTTCCAATAAAACCATCAGATATATTTCTATTTGATTTTATTTCATGTGGTATTGTATGAAACCTTAATATATGTAAAAATCATGGGAGGGAAGCATGTGGGGTACTCCGGCGAAATCACGGCACAGTAAAACAAATTATGGATATGCAAATTAGACCAGGACTGAAGGTGTTTGTGGTTAATACAGTGCATGTGACTTGTGTTGGCCAATAGGAATGTTTTTGTATAATGTTATTTATTTTGAGTCCATTTTCACACCCCTTTGAGTACATTTTTGGTTCTATTGAGGGTGAAAAACACATTTACAAATTCAATAGAACTACAAATAGAAACTAATGCACAATTGAAAGCAGAATACAACTAAAAAAAATACACTCTTGTTATTAGTTATTTACTGTATATGTGACCAGTGGTTTAAAGTGTGCTGCTATGCATAGCCGCACTTCAATTTGCACTGCCCTAGAACATAGAAATTATGATTAGTCACTTTGATTATATGCCTCTGCACTGCCAAACACCAGGCAAAGCACAGCTGCTACTATTGGTGAGTGTGATAGTAGTCTTGTTTGTGGCCAGAGTGGGAGGAAGAGCTGCTGCTTCTCCTCCATCATCCACCATGACTGAAAGCTTGCAGTCCATTCCTTTCCAGAGGGGGAGGAGCAACTCTCAACGCTTCGGGTTGATCGTGGGGTGGCGTTAACAATTGTGTGGGCCATTTCACACTTCAGGGTGCCTATTTGGCCTCTGTGGGCCATTTAACATTGTTTCCTATGGAAAAATCGGGTCAATTGAGGCATTGAACAGGAAAATCGGATCAGTTGAGACATTTAACATTGTTCCCTATGGGAAATCGCGGGCATCGTGTCGGTCGCGTCGCACCCGATTTTTTAGTGCATTCAATGCCCGCGATGGCCGCGATGGGCGCCGTGATAAGTAAAGAGTACCGAAAATATTAACTTGTTGCTTGCTCTGATATACACAAACTGAACGCAATGCATAACACAATTACTTATTGCGCTAATGAAATGTGGCCATTCATATCAACCAGTGGAGCTTACAATGTAAAGTATATATACTACAACATGTACACACATATATACACATAGAGAACATTTTTTCTTGTATGCCAATTACCCAGCAACAGAAGCCAGGACCTAAGGAGGAGCCCAAGCTTCAGAAAATAATGACTAAGAAGCCTATCTTCTATGGAGAACAGGGAAAAATCGCCACCACATTTCTGTGTGGAGAAGCTGGTGCCATCCTTGACCATTGAGGCCAAGTAAGCATATATTGACCTTGATGTAAAGGAGGTGTTGGTATACTCAACCATAACGACTAGCTGAGTATACCAATGATATACGCAACCAGTACTGTCGGTGTTACCAAGCGGTGGCAGACCTAGTAATGTTGTGTCTCCAAAGAGACATCAGTCAAAACTCAGCTGCTTTAATAAACTTACCGAAGACGTGTTTTAAGCCAGAATAGAACTCCCCAATGTATAAAGGAGCTGTTGGTAATTAACCACTGCATTTGTTCTTTGGACTAGGGTCTGCAAAAGTACATGAGAAAGCCCAAAAAGTACATGAGGAAGTCACAAAGCCCTGAAGCATTTGCCTAATTGGTGAAGAGACTTGGGGCATTTCAAAAAATGTCAAAGCCTCCTGGTTTATTCCAAAATCTATGCCAAGACAAAAACTGAGGTCTTCTGGAAACCATCTGCCGGGCCGCAAACTCCTATTGGCTCACAAGTCGGAACATATTTTAAATGGCCGCCAACATCCAGAGGTGAAGGAGAAGACTGCGCTCCTATACAGCCACATTGGAAGCAGTGGGATTCTGCAAAAATAAAACAGCTCTAATTACTGTATGTCCATATTATAAAGCTGTGGTGTGAGACTTTGTAACTCTTACCCCTTTGCCACTGACTTAAAAATCCCGGGTATTTGCACATTAACATGCACTGACCCATGATTTTTGTCAGTAAAAATGGTGACCAGGTAAAAATCTGGATAATTACCTGGGAACCAAGCTGGGTTTTTAGTGGGATAAACCCAGATAATGAGCCATGGAAATGGCCCTTATGCAGGTTTTTCAGAGGAAAAGGGATCAACCCAGGAAGAACCTGGGATAACAGGGCAGTGTAATTGGGGACCATGAAGGGGATCCACCAAAATCCCAGCTCAAAATCTTGGGTGTGGGACCCTGGATTCTGGTTGAAAAACAGGATCAGCTAACATCGCATTGGCTGAGTTGTATGTTTAACATGGGCAAAACATCCAGATCCTATGGAGGTTAGAGAGAGGAGTTTGGAAGCATGCAAAGATGGTGGACTGTCAATAGCAATATTGAAGTCACCCAGGATGATAGTGGAGATGTCAGAGGATAAGAAATGGGGGTGCCATGGAGAGAAATCTTCTAGAAATTGAGTTTTGGGAAGCGCAGGTGGGCGATAGATAGCAGCAACACGCAGAGAGAAAGGGGGAGAAACCCTAATAGAGTGAACTTCAAATTATGTAAATGTGAGTTTATTATCAAAATAAACTACAACCCCTGACAGCCCTTGCGGCCTGCTGCTCCTGTCAGTAAGGACTGCTGGTAGCTTTAGTTTAATTTGAGCACTGTTGTGTAGTGCAGTTTCGGACAACAGTGCCAACAGTGGCCCCTGCCTAGATTAAGCTCTGCCACATTGGTCACATATCAGTAAATTTGCTATGACATGGACCCTTCTAGACTTTGTGGTTCATGTGCACCACAACTCTGCACCCATAATATATATGCCGATACTTTTATGGCTTTGTGTTGAATATTGTCACACCTTCAAAACCATTCTGATTGTCCTCTTATCTGAAGAACTTATCTTTCAAGATCCTTTCTATTCTGATTTTTCTTGTCTGTAGCACACAGTATCAATTTGAGGCTACTAACTTCATTCCCTACACTTAATCTGATTAATCTATTTTCGCTTCTTGGCTTCTTACCGCTTTTAGCTCTACCTGGTCAGCTACATTCATCCATAAGGTGCATCTCTTTTATTTTCCATGGCTGTTTTGACTTTCCTTCTTATTATTTCTCCAGTCCCTTTCATTTTCTGTAAGATTTGTTTATTCACATGTATTTTCCTTAAAATTTGTCAGATCCCACTGCATTGTTGTTTCTGATCTCTTTATCATGTTGTACTGTTGGTGTTTTAAATGCAATTTCAGTTTTCATTGCAAACTGCTTACAAGACCACTATTCTAAAGATAATAAAACTAGTTACATATTGAGCACCTTTATTTTGGTGCAGCAGCAGCCTGAATTATTTTATAGAAATTTTTCTTAATCTGATATTGCAGTGGACAGAAAATGTTTCAAATTTAGCACAATACAAGGGGACAAATCCATGTTTGTATGCAATGGCCAAGATTCTTTTTGAATATTTTTCAGACTAAGGAGCGAATTTATTAACATTATTTTAGAAAAAAATATTATATTACTTGAATGTATTAAAGGCATTTTGGAGCAGTTTTCAGGAAAATTGGGCTGGGTAACAGCTAACAAGCATGGAACAAATTAGGCCTTCATTTTATTACTCAGCTCTCACCTGCCAGTCAACCCCTCCCCAGTCATGGCACCCTAGGATGTAGCCTAATCAGCCTATCGGCACTGGCCTAGATGCATGCAATACTGCAATGTCCACACTGTAAATAGCCCTAATCTCTATTGCATTTGTATAAGCCAATAATTACTTTGGGGCCGATTTATCACCATCCAAATCATAAGATTCAGATGTGCTGTGATAATATTAGCCCAACTCACAATGCGATAATTGACTATATTGCATGAATGCATCAATTACCGCATGCAGGGACAGAGCTTGCACAGCAATATTGGGGTATTTTTTTAAAATACCCAGATGCTGTGCTGCGCATTCTGCCACCGCTTGCACCCCCTCCCCTGGGGACGACCAACTTCCTGTGCTGAGTAACCCCCCCATTACTGGTAATATATTGCCAGCTAAAGCTGCTGTTATTATCATTAGAGATGAGCGGGTTCGGATCCTAGAGATCCAAAACTCCCCCAAACTTATCTAATCCAAGGCTGGATCCATGGAGTTTGACTTTCCAAGTTCAAAACGAGGCCAAAACGTCATCATCCCGCATTGGATTCTCATGAAACTGGATCTCTATATAAATCCCGGCTCCGGTGCCATCTTCACTTGGCAAGTGAATGTCAGACAGCACAGATGTACGGGCTGCAGCGGGGGCACACACTAAAGGGGGAACTAAACAGGCTATAGGGGCTGCTGGAGGGGGGACAAACTAAAGGGAGAACTACTGAGCAGCCAGGGTCTAACTATTAAGGGGGAACTACTGAGCGGGGATGTACAACTACAAAGGGGGAACTACTGAGTGGCCAGGGAACAACTACTAAGGGGGAACTACTGTGGAATAAACTAAGGGGGAACTACTGAAGGTACAGCTACTAAGTAAGGGTCTCTCTGAAAGAAAAACAAGAATTTTATTTTTACTGCAGGGCTGGCCGGTATCAGTCCAGCTGTGCTGCCAAGTGTCCCTTATCAGTCCAGCTGTGCTGCCAAGTGTCCCATATCAGTCCTGCTGTGCTGCCCAGTGTCCCGTATCAGTCCAGCTGTGCTGTCCAGTGTCCCGTATCAGTCCAGGGGAGCTTCCCCATTTTTTTATTAAAATAAAAAAGTTTTTTTTTTTTTTTTACCTGCAAAGGGTGTTAAGTGTGCCATATCAGTCCAGCTGTGCTGCCCAGTGTCCCGTATCAGTCCAGGGGTGCCACCATCTGTGTCTTATAATTCAATGGGTGCCCCCTTGTGTCCTGTATCAGTCCAGGGGTGCCCGCATGTGTGTCATATAATTCCAGGAGTGCCCCCATGTGTCTTGTATAAATCCAGGGGTGCCCGCATGTGTGCCATATAATTTCAGGGGTGCCCCCATGTGTCCCATAAAAGTCCAGGGGTGCCAGCATGTGTGCCATATAATTTCAGTGGTGCCCCCATGTGTTCCGTATCATACCAGGGGAGCTTCCCTTTTTTTACTGAAAAGAAAAAAAAGTTAATTTTTATTTTTACTGCAAGGGCTGTTAAGTGTACTGTATCAGTCCAGGGGTGAGCCAAGAGTGCCGTATAATTCATGGGGTGTTGCTAAGTCTGCCGTATATAATTCTAGGTGTGCTGCTTTTTTTAAATTAAAAGAATAAAAGTTTTTTTTTTTACTGCAGGAATGTCACCATGGGCCTTATTCTGGTCTATGCGTACTTTCCTGAATTCTTACGGCTGGCGTTTTTTAGCCGTCTGCGCATGCGTGGGGAACGCTATGCGCATGTGCCACGCATGGCCTCCGTACTTGTACTCACTAATACCGTACAGAAATGTGCACCGCAATCACTCGGAAATATGGGCGTATTGTGGGCGTCATTCGGAACTACACAGGGGCGTACTTTTAAAGTGGGCTAAACTGGGCGGAAACATGGGCGGACACGAGGGAGTGCACTTATTTTGGTAGGCGTGCATTCGGACAGCACACCGAATGCACGCGAACAAAACGGCAAGAAATATGCGGTGTCCATAAGCAAGTATTGCTTTGCGGACACCACTCGTTCATGCGCTAGGCAATCGCTACGCCTAATCAGTACAACCAATGTCAGCTGAACACAATACAATCCACTCCTTTACTCATTACTCATTAATTACACGCTTCTCACTGCTTCAATTGGAACCATTGCAGCTTCAATGGACCATTTCTAAACACACACATAGATGCTGCACTTTTCACACACTTTTACACTGCAAATAATGGACATAACTTAATATTAATAATCGAAATACACATGTCACTTCTACATGTATCAATTAAACCACACATTTGGGGGCAAAAAAAAAAACATTTATTACAAGAACTTATTAAATAAAATGGAAACCGTAACAAATTAAAAGGTACCATGGCAGGAATATACAAAATAATATAGAATAAATACATGAATTTGTGACATACATAGCCACAGCAGAATCATTAGGAACACATCAGGTGGCTTCACAACAAAAGTATAGCACCAACACTTCAAGTACAGCAGACAGTAATGGTAGCCGAAAGAGGCCAACAGGGGAACCAAACATGACATTCGAAACGAGGGCAAATGTGGGTACCCTCTGCACGGAATTGGACACAGGAAGCTGACACAGCTCAATGAAAGATTTGGGAAGACATAAGGGTGGAGATTAATGCGGACACAAGTTCATTTGCGGGCACGTTTGCCCCTGGTAGGCTCCTTGCCATGTGCAGCAGCTCTTCGGCCACGGCCACGTTCGGATGGTGGCCCAGGTGGAGCAGATGCTGGTGAGGGGGGGGGGGGGATGGTGTTCCCCCTCTGCCAGCAGGGAGTGCTGCTGGTGGGAATGCACCAGAAACGGATGACAATAGGACCCTATTGCTGGCAACTAGCTCCACCATAAGCTCATTATGGTGGAGGAGGAGGTCATTTTGGCGCTGGGCTTGATCAGCCAGCACCTGCAGGCTAGCAGCAATTGATTGCTGGGTGGCAGCCATAGCCTGCAGGCTCCCAGCGATAGTCTGCTGGGTGCTGACCAAACCCTGCATGACCTCCTCGGTCCTACGCATCCGCTCTGATGCCAAGTCTCCCTGCTGGTCAATATGGGAACGCACCTGCACCCACCTGTCGAATTCGGCCTCGGCCGGTGGCTGGTGCTGCTGCACGGGCCTGGCACTGGTGGCAGGTGGCACAGACTCCTCCACCTCCTCAAGAGATTCTTCCCTAAGCGGTGGGGATGCTGTGAAAGAGAAAATTTCAATTACAACCCTGTATGTGTGGGATGTGGGGGTGATTATTTTATTTGTAGATGTAATATTTATGATCACATATATATATATATATATATATATATATATATATATATATGTTTATTTGGGGGGTTTAGTTGAAAATATATAAGCAGTAGGAGCTAGGCAGGCAGGCAGGCAGGCAGGTGTCCAATATAATGGTATAGTCAGGAGAAGTGCTAGTATGTGTATGTGTATGTGTTTTTCTCATAAATGTACGCATACACATAAATGCATACAATAAGTAATGCGAAGTACAGCTAAGCGATAGCACGCGTTGCTTGGCGGTGCGATGTTATCGCCGATTGTTGGGCGCATACACAATGTCCATGTCAATATGGATAATAAAGTTAATACCAAATAGTAAAGTTAACAACCAATCACAGGACAAGAAGTATTTTCATGTGCCATTGCTAAAATGGCTGCCTACCAGCGAGCACCATCCTTCTCCACTGCGGAGCTGCTGTCGCTGGTGGCAGTCATGGAGAGGAGGCTGGGGCAGGCAGGCCCCTTCATTAGCAACAGGGACAAGCGCCGGGCATATGTTGCGGCCCGGCGCCGCATATTCTACCGCACTAATGTGCGAAGGACCATCGCCTAATTGGAGAGGCGATGGTCCGACCTGCGGGAGCGGCTGCAGGCTCTGAGGTGGCGTCTTCAACGCTGTAAGTATTTTCGCAAAATGCACATAATTGACAGTGGGCCAGATTCTCTCAGCTTCAAAAGTGATAAAATGGAGAGTAATAAACAGGCAGCCAATCAGCTCCTACCTGTCATTTTTCAAATACAGTCTGTGACATGGCAGGTATGAGCTGATTGGCTGCCTGTATTTCACTCTCCATTTTATCACTTTTGAAGCTTAGTGCATCTGGCCCAGTGAATGATATCATTTGCACATTACTTAATATTAAGATTACATGAGGTCAATTGGGTGTTTATGACATAGAAATGCCATATACTATATGTGTGATATATAACACATATATAATGTGGTTATGATATGTACTTGTTATAGTGATTACAATGTCAAATGACACTCAACCATTTTGTTTGTTTAACCCACAGCGCGGGAGAGAGCCAGACAGGCCAGAGAGGAGGCGGAGGTGGGACAGGTGGAGATGGAGGAGGAGGAGGTTGAGGGCCGCCATGAGGTGGAATACCTCACCTCCACCACCCCTACACACACCCCTCCCCATAGCCACTCACCAACCTCCACTGTCTACCTCCCCCCCATGTACCAAGAGGAGGAGTTCGGGCTACCCCTCCCGGATTTGCCACCACCTCCAAATCTGGAGGAAGAAGAGCTGGTGGAGCTGCCTGGCAGGGGTAAGTAGACGTCATGCCTCATTACTGACTTAGGTACAGTTTGTTATGTCGCAAAGCTGATGACATTTTGCTATAATATAGTAAAGAGTAGTCCAACAAAATGGAAAACAACAGACACACTTTGGCCTTATAGGGCCATGCTGCAAATGTGCAATGTGGAGGCTCATGTAGGTGATGAGTGTTTATTTCTGGAGGGTCTTTGTATAGAAGCAACAATAAAACATCAATGGAATATGGGCAGGCCTGATTTCTAATGGAGTCTCAAGTGTCCAGTTCCCCTGGGCCCCCCTGTAGCCAGTGGTCCCGTGTTGTTGCCATGTATTTTTGAAAGGTCTTATGTAGGATGGATTGACCTTAGAAATTGTTTGGTGTATGGAAGCGGATTAGTGCTGCACTTTCACCTATCTGGCAATGTGACAAGGAATCATGAAGTAATAGGGTAGAGGGACTAGCCTAGCCTTTTAATGTGGTATCTATTCTCTATCTATCTATCTATCTATCTATCTATCTATCTATCTATCTATCTGTCATGCAGTTTAGCTATTAAGCAGTGACATGCAGGTATATATGTATGGCTAAATGTGGCATGTTGTAGTGGGTGTAGCTTTCTAGTAGATTGGGGAGTGTTTTGGCAGGAGAAGTGTGAGTGAGCCTCAAGTGTTGTTGTGATTTTGATAGATACATTGTCAAATGTATGAGTCACACAATGTGTGTGTGTGTGTGTGTGTGTGTGTGTGGCAGCTTCATATATTTTCTGCCATTAGATACAGGATTGGCTAAGTAATTGTTTGTATGTATGATTTCTCATGCTGTATGTACTTAGGATTGACTGTACAAGGTGTACCTGAGTAGCATAATTAATGTTGAACCCCCTTTCACATGCCCACAGATGACCCGGAAGAAGGCCAGGGTGTGAGAGGGGCCCTAATGAGGCTGCGGCAGGACCTGCTGCGGATGGCTGGCCACGTACAGGACCTGTGCGACCTCCTGCTGGAGTGATTTAATTATTTTTTTGTTATTTTATGTAAATACATTTTTCAGTTTAAGTACGAAGTGGTCTGTGTGTTATTTTATTATTTTACAGTTTAAGTATAAATATACAGAAATAATTAAAAATATTGATGTCTAGTTATGTAAGGTGCAAAAGGTATATACAGTACATAGATGTTTTTATTGCATAGCAGTGATTGAAAGGGAATGTTAAGGTTAATGTAAAGTGGTTTTAAGTGTTTAATGATCAATTAGATAAATAATAGATGACCAGGATAAACAATCCCTTTTCAATGAGGTTGGCTAATTGCCTAAGTGTGTCATGTGATCGATTTGGGAATTCAGATAAGAGTGGTGGTGATTTGTGCGTAAATACACCGCATCGGTGCGTACGGCCAGGTTCCCGTCCGTTCTGACGCGGTAAGACTGTGCATACGCGGTAAGACCGTGCATACGCTGTAAGACCGTGCAGAATATGTGCGTGTCCACCGCACACGCATGGTTTGGATGTCGTCCGTAAACACGCCCTCTTCTTAAAGAGTGAGTCCGTCCGAATGCGGAGGACCGGTGGGCGTTTCTACGGACGATGTCCGCACAGCGTGGCGTGCGGACCGCTCCATAAGAATTCGGGAATGTACGCATCGATCAGAATAAGGGCCCATGTCTGCCTCCATGTATCAGTCCAAGGGTGCCGCCATCTGTGCCATATATTTCCATGTGTGCTGTATCAGTCCAGAGGTGCTGTCATGTGTGCCGTATAATTTCATGGGTGCACCATGTGTCTCGTATCAGTACAGGGATACCCAAATGTTTGCTGTATAATTCCAGGGGTGAGCCAAGTCTGCCGTATAATTCATGGGGTGCTCCAAGTCTGCTGTATCAATCCAGGGGTGATGCTAAGTGTGCTGTATCAGTTCAGGGGTGCTACTAAGTGTGCCGTATCAGTCCAGTGTTTGTGCTACCCACTTGTGTCACTTATCATAGTCATCCAGCTCAGGGCCATTTTAACATAATCTTGGGCCCCTGGGCAAAAAAAAACACCTGCCCCCCCTAATACCCACAGCTGGGGTGCCAAAGGCCACTGCACGGACCTGGAAGCACAACAGCAAGTCAGTAGCTGCCATTAATGCTGCTGTGTGCGGGTGCAAGGGATGGAGGACCAGAAAAATGTGCAGCGAGGAGGAGCAGGACAGGGTAGAGGAGGAGGATGGTGGCAGGGGCAAGCATGGGTAGGCACTACAGCTGAAGCCCCTGTGCCTGCGCGCTATGACCAGGGTGGTGGACTCACAGACAGTGGGCAGTTTGGAGCAGTGTCCCAAGGAGAGGGTTCTGCAAGGGCCCCCCCTACAGACAGGGCCACAGAGAGTGAGGAGACAGGACCCTTGAAGTACTTGGTTTTGGGTACAACCCCAAGAAGAGGTGAAGTGTGCTGTGCACCATGTACTACGTAGAGAGCAAGCTGGTGGGCGAGCTTCCCCCTTGTACCCGGCAGAGCATCGCAGGCTGTCTGATGCCAGCTCCAAGAGCTCCCAGTGGGGGACAGGAGAGCTCCTTCTCAGCCTGGCCATTCTGGAGCTGTCCCCCTTCCTGATCAGCAGCCTGGCCGATGCAGGTAGCCATAAGGTGGTGATTAGCTGTCGTGTGTGCCTGGAGAACAAGTCACTGAAGCCGCTGCTGTGCTGCAGGACTGCCCGTCAATGTGGCTGGGAACTTGTATCTGTATTTGCCAGGGCCCAGCAAATACCGATACAAGCTGCCAGCCGCCACTGCCCAGATCTCCACTGTCCACCCAAAACCTTGAGGGGGTGTTTTGGCAAAACCCATTAGATCCCAAAAACTGAACGTAATCAGAACCCAAAACGCGAAAGTGGCCGGTGCACATCCCTAATTATCATAGGGGTCACTTGCAGTAAGTTTTTTTTTTTTTCAGTTTTTGTTTTGTAATTTTGCTAGATTGCATTTCCCATTATATATATGAGAAATGCAATCTTATTACAAGAAAGAAAATGCTAATTAAAAGGTTTATAGGTTAAACCTTTAATACAATCAATATATACAGTACTAAATTTATCCAAAATGAAAAACACCCTTTTCACATTATTTTAATCAAAATAATGTTAATAAAGTGGCTCCTTACACTGAGAAAACGTTCTTTCTAGAATGCTACAATACAGTAGAAACTTTTCTAAGCTTTGTGGAGTCCCTGAGGGACACAACTCTCTCATCTCATGATATATAAGTGAAGAACTCAGTAACTGTGTGCACACTATGACCAAGCCAACAACTCTCTGCATTTGGACATATCAGATAAGGTTGGATTAGAATTTGCTATTTCGGTAGGTAATTACTGTATATGGACATAAAGCAAGAATGTGATGTCATATATTGGCATGTTTTACTGTATATGACTTTTAAAAGAGTATATGATATTTTATATTGTTTTACTTTTAGCAAAAATAAATGAATATCATATAAGGAATTTTGTTTTTGTTTAATTGGAAAAATGGGGCAGATGTACCAATCTGCCTATAACTTTTTTAAAATAACGAGTCCCACTTCTCCAGCATAATGTGGAGAACCGGGCAAATGTTATAGGCAGATGTATTAACCCCCCAAGCCGATAAGGAGAGCCGTTATGCCCAGCGTGAACGGCTCTCCTTATCGGCTCCCCCATGCATGCGCACGCGTGGCTTCCCCCCAGCCGGCTTTCTGGGCATGTGCGAGATCTCGCTAAAACCGCAAGATCTCCAGTGCAGCCCAAGCCAGAAGCAGGGCTAGCGTTGTCCCCACAGTGGGGGATAGGACAACGCTAGCCCTGAGCTAATCACTGGAGGGGATTGCAGGGGACAGCCCCGCCGAGCTTAACTCGGCTGGCTGTCACTAGCGCACGTTAGGTGCGCTAGTAATACATTGGGGTAAATGTAATCCCCCCCCCAGTTAACCAGCGTTAAGTGCAAAAATGCACTTACAGCTGGTTAGTACATCTGCCCCATTATTATCAAACTTGTGTATTTATACTAAGTTTAGTTTCCTGTTGCAGATATAATTTATTTTATATTTGTTTGATGGAATAAACGCGTTATAATAATGATGTTGTCCATATAAATATTAGTTTGTTAGTAATTGTTAATACTTTAATAGTAACTGCACCTGCAATAATTTAATAGTAACATCATCTGTCGCCTAGGCAACGACCCATAAATGTATACCTTGCAGATGAGATCGTAGTGGTCTAACATACAGTCATTCAAAGGGAACATATTACAATGAGTTTTTGAACTGATGTAACTATCCTATATCTAATATTTGTAAGAAACAAATGCAAACACTTTGGTGAATTTTATCTTCATAAAAGTTATAGATATATTATATAATTATTTCAATAGGTTACTGGGCATAAATATAAGGTTATTTCTGAATTTAAGTATTTTGCAAACGGTTAGAAAAATTTAAAGAGCTGGATCAAATTGTATAAAGGTGTCTTTTTTAGTAACAACAGAAGGCCATTGTTTGCAAATGTTACAGCTCTTTTTCAGAATAATTATTACTTGGACTCTTTATTTATTCTGAGAAAGAGCTGTAACATTTGTGTCTTTATTTTATTATTATTTTATTTTATTTTATTTGATCGTATTTTACTTTATTTTAACCCAGTTTTACTATTTCTTCTTTCATTTATTGCATTTTACTACCACATATAGCGCTCTAAAAAAAATATAGAGTCAAATCCAATAGTTCACTTTGGTTGTAAAATCTGAAGACAATAGTAAAAAAATAAAAGGTGCCTTCTAGTGCAATATGTACAAATTCTTATGGTGTACTGTATAATTAAAATAATGAAATGCACACGTACCCTGTGTGTATGCAAAATATTAAATTTTTTACCCAAGACAGCTTTTACAATTTTTCACAATGATGGCTTCATATTTCCATTTTGTCAACAGCACAACATATATTAGGTGCTAATTTAAAAATATTCATTTATTAAATGCAAATTAAGAAATACAAGTAAGCTTAGAATAAAAAGCTTATCTGGTTGTAGAATTGTAGATGTGTAACAGCAACAGGTCCTGAACTATCCAACCAGAAGTATATCTCCATGTAATTCGGACCTTATTCTGGTTCATGCGCACCCATGCAAATTCACACGGGTGCGCAATGTTTTACAACAGAGCATGCACATTTCTGCACATGTGCATGCACTGTGTGGGAGCGGCCACGACGAACAGAGTGTTCGCTGGGCGCACACACACAACACTGGTGGGGGTTATGGGGAGGCGGGCCAGGAGAAGTGCCCATGGGAACGCCCGGTATTTCATGGGCGATTCCATTAAAACACTTGGCATTCCCATGGTAATGACCCAGTGATAGCGGGTGCCAGGGGCGGGCAGCTGACATCACCGGATGTCAGCCACCCACCATGTTAACCTCAAGAACACACACAAACCTAAGACACCTTAGCATGTCTTAGTTTTGCGTGTACCTTCCACATCATGCGATGGTCGGTGACCATCAAATGATGTGGGTTTGGCCCCATAGGCTGCAAATGGATGTTTATGCAAAACATCCATTTGCAACCATGCGGGGATACCTGCATACAAGGTGAGGGTGGACATTTCTGCGGATGGCGGGCGGGATTTAAAAGACAGTGCGGCGTGTCAACCAGAATTGCACCCTTTGTCCATTAAAATGGCTTAATTCCTCATAATACACAAAACTGTTGACATAATGGAAATCTAAGGGTTCAGACATCATTGTGGAAAATTGATAAAGCTGTTCTGGGCAAAAATTAAAACCTTTTGCCTACACACACGGTACATGTGCATTTCATTTTATTAATTATTCACTGTGAGAACTTGTACATATTGAACTATGAGGCATGTTTTCTTTTGTCACTATTGTGTGTGTGTGTGTTTGTGTGTATATATATATATATATATATATATATATATATATATATATATATATATATATATATATATACAGGTTGAGTATCCCGTATCCGAGTATCCGTTATCCGAATTATTCCGAAAACCATACATTCCAGAAAGTGAGAAAAAAATATTTTTTTTGCTAAAAACTCACTGGGGACATTTGTAACAGCAGTACTGGTGACATGATATGTAATTGGCACTATATATGTGCAAGAAAATGATTGCTTAGCATTCAAATTCAATATCTGAGATAGTACAAAATTTTGTTTCACGTTTTGAAACCTTGTTTTTTGAACAAATAAAATATATTTGTGTGTATTTTATGTGGTAATAAAATATATTTGTGTGTATATTATGTGTTTATACAGCATAAATGCAAGATACTTCAAAATACATAATTGAAATATTAAAATATTCCGAAATACGGAATAATCCGTTATCCAAAATTCTCCTGGTCCCGAGCATTTTGGATACGGGATACTCAACCTGTATATATTGTAACTCTACAGCTACATGTATAAATACTGAATGAAGGAACCTCACCACACCCAGGTTCTCCACTGCACATGATAATTATGATAAACCGCAAAATTAAACATCTGTATAGAATATCTGGTTGATTGTTCAACAGTGTCTAGTATCTGGTAAATTGGTCAACAGTGTCTAGACATTAGGTCGATATGCACAAGGTCAACATAGACAAAAGGTCAATATGAGGTGTGTTTTATTTATTTTGTTGGACTTTTTAATACTTTACCGTCGACATGGACGAATGGGAACTGTAAAGTGTGCTGGGATACAAGGCACCTTGCCTGGAGCATGGCGAGTGAAGAATCCTCATGATAAAATCTACAAATTGACACCAATAATCACAAAAAACTCATGTCGACCTTTTCAAGCAACGACCATTTCCATGTCAAACTTTTGCTTGTGTCTGTCCTTGTCTGTGTCAACCTTGTGCATGTTGGCCATTCAGTGCCGACCTCTTGACAATTGACCTAGACACTGTCGATATTTTGTACCATAACCTCTGTTTAGCAGTTGCAGTTCTATATGTGTAGAATTATTTATTGCAGACTTGTTTTCTCAAATACAAAATGTGTATAAAATGGTTTTAAGCATCTGACTATCTTGCTATTTGGCCCTAAGCCAAACACATTCTACAGGCAACATAATCTAAATAGACTTGCCTGCACCATCTATTTTTTCCCAATACTGTTACTTTTATCATCAATTACACAACCTAAGACTCAGGCAATGTTCCTAGGATGGCCAATCACGGGATCGGCGGGATCCTGATATTTGGCCCTAAAAACCCTGGGACTTCAATTCCAGGATTGGCCTGCGCATGTGCATATCTAATGCCGGGCAGCACTGAGAGACCAGCTCAGACAATGCCTGGATTCTCCTGACCCCAGCGCACTGCTCTGTGGCATGACACAATGGCAGAAGTCATGCTGCACAACCTGCCGGAGTCTTCAAGCCCACCTGCCACACCACAACGTGGCTTCCGACTGCTGCATCACCACTTGGCACCTGACCCTCTCACCACCGCAGGGATCCTGACTGCCGCACTGCCACCACCACTGGGCTCCGTACTGCTGTCAGCTCCTGGCACCTCCATTGACTACCACACTGCCACCGCTGCTGGGCTCCCACACTTCCGATGGGCACCAGTACTGCCATCAGCCCCCGGGACCTCCATTGGCTCCCGCATCGCGGCCTGGCTCCTGACTACTGCACAGGTAAGTGATGCTGGTTTGGGGGGAGAGAAGGAAATTAAAGTTCATCATTATATTGACAAACTCAATCCCGAGATGTTCCTACAGTATCTGCAAAATCTCCATTGGATGCTTGGTTGTATTGGCTTCTACAAATACCGACCATGTAAGAATAAAAATGGGACTCTCGCCAACAATAATTATCTACAGGTGGTAACTATATTTTCAGATATACTATACAGCATGGTGTGTATAGGAACGGACTATACAGGCTCTTCTAGTTGTATAGCGCATTGCAGTGCAACCAACTATTCTTGTTTTAGATGTTAAGTGCAATGTATTTACTTGAGTATTGTATATAATAAACTTGTAAAGACAATCCAATCTCATCTTTTTAAGGTTTTTAAGATTTGCTTTTTCTATTGTTATTGTAACCACGCATTAGTGTAAATATGGCAAACATTTTCATTTATACAGGGTTTTTCTGCCTAAAAATGACAGTGAATTGCTATAATGTGACAGCATTCATGTTTCTTCCACTGTTTGATTATCCAGAGTTACAGATCCCAGTTGGCATATTACTTATATTTGCCTATGTCATCATTTTTGGGGGAAATTTTACCATCATTGCTCTTTTTTCTGCTGATTCCCATCTGCACACCCCCATGTACATCTTCTTATTCAACCTTTCCATCATTGACATCGCTTCTACATCAAATACTTTGCGTAAGCTATTCCATATGCTCTTCACAAAACACAACATGATTTCATTTGTAGGATGTATAACCCAGATGTATATCTTTGTGTCCCTGGTTGGTACAGAGTTTCTCCTGCTCACAGCCATGGCATATGACCGCTATGTGGCAATCTGTCACCCTCTTAACTATGTTGTTGTAATGAATTTTACAAACTGTGTCGGTCTCTCAACTGCTTCTTGGATTATGGGGTTTTTGGTTCCAATTGGACACGCTGTTGTTATATCTAATATGTCCTTTAGATCAAGGCGTCCTATTGACC
The DNA here is from genome assembly GCF_055691185.1 of Crinia signifera. Classification (NCBI taxonomy): domain Eukaryota; kingdom Metazoa; phylum Chordata; class Amphibia; order Anura; family Myobatrachidae; genus Crinia; species Crinia signifera. Next base: position 243,169,354 of record NC_139222.1, on the reverse strand, counting down.
ATTTCTTTTGTGATGTATCCCCATTGCTGATGATCTCCTGTGGTGATATATCCAAGGTGGAAATGTTAAACTATATAGAAGGGGTTCTGGTGGCATTTTCTTCATTTCTGCTTATATTAATTTCATACATATTTATTATCACAAATATTCTGAAGATAAAATCTGCAGAAGGGAAACGTAAAGCTTTTTCCACCTGCTCCTCCCATCTAACCTGTGTGATCATTTATTATGGGACGATAATCTGTTTACATATAAAGCCTACATCAAGTTATTTCCCAAAATTGGACAAGATTATTGCTCTGTTGTACGCTGTGTTGGTGCCGATGCTTAATCCTTTTATTTACTGTCTGAAGAATAAAGACTTCAAAAAGTCACTCATCAATCTGAAGTCTAAGATCTTTATAAAAACTTTGTAAACTTGCAGAAGGTATCTTGTCATTAATATGTACATGAATATGTTTTTTTTTTTCAATTCTTTTTTATTGATATATTTTCATGCGTACAAATAATAGACAAACAATACAGCATATCAACGTATATGAATGTTCAATTCACCTTGTCAATTCTGGGTATTCAAATACTATTCTAAACATATTAGATAATCAGGTAAATTTACAAATAATGTACAAGTATTTAGTTGTATGTTATTGTGAGCATTCATTGGAACATAACCAGAAGGAGTGGGAGACTAAGGGGAGGAAGGAAAAGGGTAGAGGGTAACGAAGACGTTTAGTAAGATTATATGCTGTGAACAGACCGAATAGACATATCTAAATTAGAGATGACATGTGATTTAGTGTTATCACCTAAGGTGTCTATAAATAATGACCATTTCAAATAAAAGCTTTTCGTTCCCTTATATAAATCTAGCCTATTATATTTTCTCTCGAAATATAAGATTTGTAAAAGCTTTTGTTTAACAATTTACATGCTTGGAGCAGCTTTTTTTCGTCCAGAAAGTTAAAATACATTTTCTTACCAATGTTAATATTGTTAACAATAAAGGAAGAGCGGTACTTGTGTAGTTTCACGGCGCCACCACGCGCACATGAAACTTGGCAGCTTGCCAGACTCTGTGTTTACTGAGCGCGTGCCGCTCTAGATGTAATGTACGTTATCAGCATAGCGCTGGCAGCAGCAGCGCGCGCTGCCCAGCGCTGACAGGTCATTGTGGTACTTGTAGTTCCACAGTGGACACCCTGGCACACCGCTAATGAACGGGGCTTCACCCCGGCACACTGCTATCAAAGGGGATGTCCCAAATGCAGACGCTAAAATTTAGACGCGAGAGCGTCTGAATCTAGACTCCCTGCAAACCGCAAAGAAGGGGGCATCTGAATTTAGACGCTAAAGCGTCTAGATTTAGTAGGGTGTAGGGGTACATAGGGGTGCACTGTGCAAAACACTATTAAACCTGTTCACAATGACACTAGTCAATGTTACAGCTGTCAACCTTGTTAATTCCACTATCCACGCCACCCCGAAGCATGGCGAGCGGCGGCGGTACGCATCCTACGACCTTTTCATACCCCCACTATCCACGTTGGCGTGGAGTTGATTGTATAAAGTGTGGCGAGTGCAGCGAGCCACCGAGCCCGAAGCGTGGCGAGCGTAGCATGCCCCGCGAGGGGGCGCGTATACCTGTGAAGTTATGCGCGTCCGCTCGCCTCGCTGCGCTCGCCACACTATATAGAATCAACTCCACGCCGACGTGGATAGTGGGGGTATGAAAAGGTCGTAGGACGCGTACCGCCGCCCCTCGTGGGGCTCGCTGCGCTCGCCACGCTTCGGGGTGGCGTGGAAAGTGGAATTAACAAGGTCGACAGCTGTTACGTCGACTAGTGTCATTGTAAACAGGTTTAATAGTGTTTTAAAACTAACAACTATGGTTGGAAAAACCAAACCAATCGGGCGCAATGAGTGACCTCACCTTTTATAGAAAAAAGGGGAGGAGAAACACGGATGGTATTTAAAGAGGGGAATTGCACACAACTTATTAGATTCTTAAATGGTATTGATACCAATATCAATGAATATAGAAGCGTAGTTGGCTGCTCCCAATTACAAATTGGATGGTTTGTAGGGGGACAAGTATAATAGAATCAGATATATGTGATCACTCACATATATCTAGAGAGCGCCACACCAATGGATGTAATCAATATAGATTTATTACTTTTAAAATTATTATAAATCTCTCAATAAAATGTACAATTTAATAAGTACTCACAAAAAAATATAAAAACACAATGGAATAACAATAGATTTGCATACACTCCTGATAAAGTCAATTTAAGGACTGTGTTTAAACAGTAGTATGTCCTTTAATTATCCCTTGATAGGGACTTAGAGCTTTTTAGACAATGATAGTTTCATTAAGGGTGATAGAACAGACCTCAATTTCTTTTTCTATAGCCGATGGAATGAATTGATGGCAATCTCTATTCTGTGTGATTAACAGACAGCTCAAGCTCCCCTGTCAGCGGTCGCCGCCTGTTGACGATCCGCTGATGTGATGTTTGTACAGGGGGCGAGCCGTCCGTCTCCAGCAAGCTGTACAGATTAGCTGTATGCCGGGAATCACAATTAGTGACACGGTGCGGGACTCACCCAGGTTGGTGGAATAACCAGTCGGCCGCCGGCTGTTGGTATATGCTGGAAACACTGGGGAGATCACCGCAGGAAGGCAGAAGGAAAAGCGGCTTGAAGATTGTGGAGGCAGGTGGTTGTATCTATCACTCAGTAGTAGCTGTAGGAGGTGTATAGCAATCCTTTACGCGTTTCTCCGCTATAGCAGGGCAGCGGTTTCTTCAGAAGGCAGATAAAACTGACATTGTGAGTCAGGGTATTTATTGGGCTGACATCCAATCGTATTTTGGTGTTAATTGATGCTTCAATGAGGTATCAGTATTCAGGTGGTTCATTAACCCTTACAGGATAGAGTCTTTGGCAGAAGCATCAATTACTTACATGTGTGCAATTTTCAGATGTTTTTTTAAAAGAAGAAAACCATCATATTGAACTCCCTATCTCTGTATAACATAGTGTTATTACATACAATAAATAAATAAACTAATAAACATTGGCTAATGTGTAAGGGATATTCAATGTTAGATCATTAAGAAAAAAGCATATAAGAACACAAAGAAAAAAAACAAATACTAAACATATAGATACTAATGTGGAAAAAAAAAATATATAATACAATAAAATAAAATAAAATAAAAAGAAGAAACAGAAAATAACGAGGAATGGCATCATAGTAAATCACGGAGTGAAAGAGGAAGGTTCTGTGGAATCAGGGTGGATATTTAACACTATAATAGGTAGAGTGTCATGTTTCTTTGTATAGAGCCAAATGGCTCAATCAGCAGTGCTCCGGCTTAGCAACAAAAGCACCAACTGCACCATTCACAGGTTCAAATCCCTGGGTCGACACATTATTTTTTTTTTTTTTTTTTTTTAATATTATTATTATTTTAGTCTTTTATATAAACTATATTGAATTTGATATATATAATAAGGTGAATTAATACACTATTTCCTCTTAAAATCTGTGACATATCTTAATAATGATATAGGTCAATATCCAGAGAATGTTAATACATTTGATAAATGTCTAATAGACGGTCCAACTCAAATTACTTGCAGAGACAAAACGTGTTGACATATAGGTGGAGAGAGTCGATACTAATAATAATAATTATACCGAATCACAATATTAAATAAAATGAAATCACACAAGAATCTTAACATTTTCATATATAGTTGAGTAATAAAAATTAATTAATAGTTCAGAAACATAAAAATAGAACAGAAACATAAAAATAGAGAAGTGTCAATATATATATATAAGAAAAAATAGAGAATTATTCTCTATTTGTATCTGTATTGTTAATCAGAGACAGGACTAAAACATGTATATATACTGTACAACTAAACATTGTGAATCAAAGAATTAAATTATTCAGATGTTATTAAGTTCTATACATTCGTTTAGGCCAGCCGGATGTAAGCTATTTAAAGCAAATATCCAGTAGGCTTCCTTGCGGCATAATTGATTGAATCTGTCTCCACCTCTGGAGGTGGCATCTATGGTCTCAATCCCTTGAATGGTCAGACCACCGATGTCACCCCCATGTTTGTATTTAATATGGCGTGAAAGGCTGTGAGTTGTGATACCTTTAAGTATGTTTCTCCTGTGTTCCAGGAACCTAACATTCAGTGAGCGTGTTGTGCGGCCCACATATTGGGCGCCGCAAACACAAGAAATAAGATAAATAACAAAAGTGGTAGTGCAGTTAATGTAATTCTCTATAGGGTGTGTTGTCCTGATGGAGGATGAAGAAAATTGTGTACTGTCTTTCATAAATTTGCATGTGATGCATTTGTGTCTTAGACACTTAAAGCATCCTTTGCGTTTGTTAAGCTGAGAGTTCATTCCTGTAGGGTTAGATGGAAAGTGACTAGGGGCTAACGAATTCTTAAGGGTGGTATTTCTCTTAAAAACCATTTTTGGGTGATCTTCTAAGGATTCTGAAAGGATTTTATCATTTTTTAGGATCCTGTAGCTCTTATAAATAATGTTTTTAAGTTGTTTCGAATAGGTATTGAACTTAGATACATACACAGGTGTGGGATTCTCTGACGTCACCTCATTATTCTTATGTGCTGATTTTTTAATTAGTAAAGAGTCTCGATCCACCTCCAGTGCATTACTTCTTGCTCTAGATAATAGATCCTCTGGATAACCAGCCTCTCTAAAAGCGGTCGTGAGTTCATCCATTTGTTTTTCGAAAACCCGTCCATCTGAACAATTACGTCGGATTCTTAGGTATTGACTCTTGGGTATATTATCAACCCAAGGTCGATAGTGACAACTTTTATAATTCAAATAGTTGTGACAATCTACTTCCTTGTGAAAGGTTGAAGTATATATAGTACCCTCTCTAACCGAGAGAGCAATGTCCAAAAAAGTAATTTCTGTGGGGTGAAAAGTGCTGGTGAATTTCAAACCAAAAGTGTTGGAATTAAGGAATGTAACAAAATTGTGCACTGAAGAAATATCCCCATCCCAAACAAAGAACAAATCATCTATGTACCGCCCATAGTACACCAAATTCGCCCCAAATGGACCGCCCCAGATAAGTTCCTCCTCGAGGCGGCCCATGTACAAGTTGGCAAAGCTAGGGGCGAACTTGGTGCCCATGGCGGTACCAAGAACCTGTAAATAATAAGACCCATTAAACGTGAAATAATTATGTGATAAAATGAAATTAACCGCATTTAACAAAAAATCACGTCTGGTGTCACTGAGGCCCTCATCAAGATCAAGATAATATTTTAGTGCCTCTATCCCTCTTTCATGAAGGATATTGCTATAGAGGGATTCTACATCACATGTGAGAAACAAAAAATTAGAATTCCAATTAACAGTTCTTATATTATTGAGAAATTGTGTAGTATCTCGGATGTAGGACCTCAGTGACACCACCCGTTCTTGGAGGTGCGCATCGACAAAAGCTGATAAATTAGACGTGAGGGACCCAACACCTGAAATAATGGGACGCCCGGGTGGTGACGTGACCGATTTGTGTATTTTGGGCAAATGATAATAAGTTGGAGTGACAGGAAAGGGGTTGTGCAAAAAATGTAATTCCTTTTTGGAGATCGCTCCCTCGGCCAGAGCATAATCAAACATTTTTTTCAATTTTTTGGAATAAGGGGGGTAGGATCCTGTCTCAGAATTTTGTAGATATTTTTGTTGTCCAATTGGCGATAAGCCTCCTTGACATAGTCAATTTTATCCTGAATTACTGTCCCCCCCCCCCCTTATCCGCTGTTTTAATGATAATCGAATCGTCTCTCATCAAAGCTCTGAGAGCGGTTCTTTCATTTGGATGGAGATTATCCTTTTTGTGGGTCACTTTTTTATCATCAACCGTATCACAAAGAAGTTTAAAATCTTGCAAAGTCAGAGAATAGAAGGCCTCGATACAGCCATCCTTCTGTTGTATTGGATAGAACTCAGACCGCTTCCTGAGTTTGTTCAGATTTTTGGATGTAGTATCATAGATGGGGGCAGGTTGAGTGGGACCAGTCATACCCTCCCCCTGTAAATCTTCTAAGATCTGCACTAAATGTTGGTCGTTATCATCTAAGATGATTGGTGTACTTTCAATACTCTGTTCTCTAAGTATTTTACCAACAAAATGTCTCTGTCTACAGAGATCCCTGGTGTAACGGTTGAGTTCTACATAGAGATCAAATAATTTAGGTGGTTTGGCAGGTGCAAATTTTAAACCCTTAGCTATTATAGCTTTCTAGCTCTCTGTTAGAACTTTAGAGGATAGGTTGAACAAATTTTTATTTCTTATTCTTTTCTTGAAGTTTTGGATTGATTTCTTAGTTCCTCCTCTCCTTCCCCGAAATCTGTGCTTTTTCTTTTTGGTGATTCTATACTGAGGGCGCTGTACCTGTTCTGTGTTTGCCACAGCGGATAAACATTTTTCTCTAAAAAAGAGACCCGGGGAGAAGAATCCCTATTTCTGGTATAAGATTGTTGTTTAGGTATCGCCCCTTTATTTTGGTAGTCAATTTTTTTATTAATATTACCGAATGTCTGGGAATCTCTTAATGAATCACTGGTTTGATTCGGGATATTGAGGTTGCTTCCCATATTGTTACCTCCTATAGTATTAGTGGAGTTCTTTCTCCCCCTATAAGATCGATTCCTACTATTATCTCTATGAGTACGGGGGTGATCGTTTGTATCTCTACTAGAAAGTCTCCTTCTGTTTTGTCGTACCTGGGAGTAGTGATTCTCATAATTGGATTCTCTATAGTTGGTTTCTCTATATTTTCTGTTATAGGACCTTACTTGGTTATTTTTATAATCAGAAATATCTCGTGAGAGTTTATTGTTTTTTGATTTTATTAGAAACTGTTCGTATTCATCAATTTTTTGATTAAGTTCTAAATCATATTCTACAAACTCTGGACAGGTTTTATGATTTTTTAGTAAGTTTTGAATTTTAACTATCTCTGAATTAGTCTCTGTGACTTTGGTATCCCTGTAGGAAATCAGAAGTTTGATCAGGGCAAATGAACACTGATCAAGGGTCTCATTCCATTTAATGGTTAGATCGGGATCTTCTTGAAAAGAACAATTCTTAAAAATACGGAGACCCCTCGGAATCATCTTGTTATCTAAATACTTAGTAAGCAACATTTTGTTGAGCCAATGGCGTGTTTCTGTTTTGAGTAAACCCTCTAATTTATTAAATAGGTGTGTAATATTGGAAGAATTGGAGCTAGACTGTGGATCTTCAACATTTATATTCACCCCTAATACTTGGCTACGTCTGAGGTTCCTGGAGTCAATATCAGAGGATGCCATTCCTCAAAAAAAAAAAAAAAAAAAAAAACACCAATAAAAATTAAAAATACAAATACAAAAACAGGAAATGAAGAAAAAAAAAATGTTCTAAATACAAAATTTATAGTACGTATTATCAAGGTTCAGAATTTACACAAACAACCGGGTGGAAACTCAATGCTGCCCAAACATACACCAAATAGACCTAAAACTAACAACTATGGTTGGAAAAACCAAACCAATCGGGCGCAATGAGTGACCTCACCTTTTATAGAAAAAAGGGGAGGAGAAACACGGATGGTATTTAAAGAGGGGAATTGCACACAACTTATTAGATTCTTAAATGGTATTGATACCAATATCAATGAATATAGAAGCGTAGTTGGCTGCTCCCAATTACAAATTGGATGGTTTGTAGGGGGACAAGTATAATAGAATCAGATATATGTGATCACTCACATATATCTAGAGAGCGCCACACCAATGGATGTAATCAATATAGATTTATTACTTTTAAAATTATTATAAATCTCTCAATAAAATGTACAATTTAATAAGTACTCACAAAAAAATATAAAAACACAATGGAATAACAATAGATTTGCATACACTCCTGATAAAGTCAATTTAAGGACTGTGTTTAAACAGTAGTATGTCCTTTAATTATCCCTTGATAGGGACTTAGAGCTTTTTAGACAATGATAGTTTCATTAAGGGTGATAGAACAGACCTCAATTTCTTTTTCTATAGCCGATGGAATGAATTGATGGCAATCTCTATTCTGTGTGATTAACAGACAGCTCAAGCTCCCCTGTCAGCGGTCGCCGCCTGTTGACGATCCGCTGATGTGATGTTTGTACAGGGGGCGAGCCGTCCGTCTCCAATGATCTCTTAATGATCTAACATTGAATATCCCTTACACATTAGCCAATGTTTATTAGTTTATTTATTTATTGTATGTAATAACACTATGTTATACAGAGATAGGGAGTTCAATATGATGGTTTTCTTCTTTTAAAAAAACATCTGAAAATTGCACACATGTAAGTAATTGATGCTTCTGCCAAAGACTCTATCCTGTAAGGGTTAATGAACCACCTGAATACTGATACCTCATTGAAGCATCAATTAACACCAAAATACGATTGGATGTCAGCCCAATAAATACCCTGACTCACAATGTCAGTTTTATCTGCCTTCTGAAGAAACCGCTGCCCTGCTATAGCGGAGAAACGCGTAAAGGATTGCTATACACCTCCTACAGCTACTACTGAGTGATAGATACAACCACCTGCCTCCACAATCTTCAAGCCGCTTTTCCTTCTGCCTTCCTGCGGTGATCTCCCCAGTGTTTCCAGCATATACCAACAGCCGGCGTCCGACTGGTAATTCCACCAACCTGGGTGAGTCCCGCACCGTGTCACTAATTGTGATTCCCGGCATACAGCTAATCTGTACAGCTTGCTGGAGACGGACGGCTCGCCCCCTGTACAAACATCACATCAGCGGATCGTCAACAGGCGGCGACCGCTGACAGGGGAGCTTGAGCTGTCTGTTAATCACACAGAATAGAGATTGCCATCAATTCATTCCATCGGCTATAGAAAAAGAAATTGAGGTCTGTTCTATCACCCTTAATGAAACTATCATTGTCTAAAAAGCTCTAAGTCCCTATCAAGGGATAATTAAAGGACATACTACTGTTTAAACACAGTCCTTAAATTGACTTTATCAGGAGTGTATGCAAATCTATTGTTATTCCATTGTGTTTTTATATTTTTTTGTGAGTACTTATTAAATTGTACATTTTATTGAGAGATTTATAATAATTTTAAAAGTAATAAATCTATATTGATTACATCCATTGGTGTGGCGCTCTCTAGATATATGTGAGTGATCACATATATCTGATTCTATTAATAGTGTTTTGCACAGTGCACCCCTATGTACCCCTACACCCTAAATTCAGATGCCCCCTTCTTTGCGGTTTGCAGAGAGTCTAGATTCAGACGCTTTAGCGACTAAATTCAGGTGCCTCCTTCTTTGCGGTTTGCAGGGAGTCTAGATTCAGACGCTTTAGTGTCTAAATTTTAGCGTCTGTATTTGGGACGGGAAGCGGTCATCTATTAGAATGAACTTAGGTCTACAGTCATTAGGTCGACCCCACTAGGTCGACTGGCAGGAAGGTCGACCTGACTTAAGGTCTACATGGGCCAATGTCGACATGACTTAAGGTCGAATTTGCATAAAGGTCGACATGAGGAAGGTCGACTGGTCATAAGGTCGACATGGGTTTTTCACTGTTTTTTGAGCCGACATGTGCCGACAGGCGGTATTTCATGCCCTACCATCCACTAGGGCGTGGTGGGAGAATAAAATAGTGTGCCGAGCGCAGCGAGACACCGTGCCCGAAGCATTGCCAGCGAAGCGAGCGATGCGAGGGTCCGATTCTCATTGCCAACTGTGTCCATGTTGACTGTGTCGACATTCGGATCAAAAAACAGTGAAAAACCCATGTCGACCTTATGACCAGTCGACCTTCCTCATGTCGACCTTTATGCAAATTCGACCTTAAGTCATGTCGACCTTGGCCCATGTCGACCTTAAGTCAGGTCGACCTTCCTGCCAGTCGACCTAGTGGGGTCGTCCTAATGACTGTAGACCTAAGTTCATTCTGACAGATGTCCCGATTCCATTTGGGACACCCCCTTTTATAGCGGTGTGCTGGGGTGAAGCCCCGTTCATTAGCGGTATGCCGGGGTGTCCACTGTGGAACTACAAGTACCACAATGACCTGTCAGCACTGGGCAGAGCGTGCTGCTGCTGCCAGCACTATGCTGATAATGTACATTACATCTAGAGCGGCACACGCTCAGTAAAGACAGAGTCTGGCAAGCTGCCAAGTTTCATAAGAGACTGTATGTGCGGTGACGCCGTGAAACTACACAAGTACCGGAAGAGCAGTCTTGTCAAAATTAATCATAGGCCATTTTTGAAAATTAAGTCCCATGCATGCCGAGGGGTCCACAGTCCAGTTGACAGAAAACATTTTGTTAATAAAGTTTACAATTTTGCATCAGAATTTCCGTAATTTATAGCAGTCCCACAAACAATGAGCAAAATTGGCAATCAAGCTGCCACATGATATAAAATAAAACAATAAAAAATAAATAATAACAACAAAATATAGCTAAAAAGGTCAAGTTTGCAATCAATTATTCCTGCATAATAGAGGGAAAAGGATAATTTTTCCACAATATATCTGGTCCCCGAAAAGGCCTTCAGGATCTCCAATTGTTTAGTGGTAGAGATAGTTCATCACATAAATTTGCAATATGAATGATTATCCCAATAGACTTGGGGTGTAGATGGTAAAAGAGTTCCGGAATATTACCCAGCTTGGTGAGTCCGTTACCCTGGTAAATCAATGAGCAGTCCATCTTAAATGGTCCACAGTAGGCGGATAGCACTTCGCTTGGCAAAAGGTGGAGACGGCAGGGTCCTGTGCTATAGATGAAATGCTGGTCCGGACCAGTTTGGTAGCTATTTGTGATATAATTGGGGAATACTTTAGTGAGTATAGTTGAGTTAAATTTCTGCATATTTGATTACCTAGATACTTGAAATGTGATTGGCAAATCGGGAATGGAATATGTAAAGATTGCATATAGTGGGTATTGTTGTGTCCTAAAGGTAGTAATTCAGATTTTGACAGGTTGATTTTATAACCCGATACTTTACTGAACGAATCTATAAGGTGCAACAAAGCAGGTAAAGAATGGGAAGGATTTGAAATGAAAATGAGAATATCATCTGCAAATACAGTAGTGCGATCTTTATCTCTTCATTGTTAATCTTAATTCCCTGAATTAGGGGTGAGGTTCTAACTGCTATAGCAAGAGGTTCAATAGCAATTGCGAATAAAAGTGGGGATAGGGGACATCCCTGTCGGGTCCCCCTATGAGGTTGAAATGGGGCCGAAAGTAGTCCATTACAGGCGATAGAAGATTGTGGTGAAGAGTATATAGTTCTTATACTATTTACAATTTTTTTCTAGATTTGTAAGTGTGGCCAAAGCACTAAGTCAAATGCTTTCTCGGTATCCAGCATAAGCACTAAATTGTTCTCTTCTTGGCCTGCCGAGAAAGCATCAGACCTCTGTATTGCTGCCAAAAGTCTCCTGACATTAGTTATCGAATGTCTTCCGGTAATGGATCCCGCGAATGTCTTCCGGTAATGGAATCCGATTTATCTTTATGGATTATGATCAGAAGAATTAATTTCAATCTTTCAGTGAAAACCTTTGTCAGCAATGTATATTAAATATTCAACAAGGAAATTGGTCTATAAGATTCTGGTAAAGTCAGATTATGACCCTTGTTCGGTAGTACTTTTATAATAGCATCAGAAAAATGAGCTGGAAGTGACCCACGCTCTATTATGGAATTGAAGCTAGCCGTTAAAGCCTTTATTATATGACTAGGTGATTCATCGCGCCCTACGGGCGCTCTTCACACCGTCGTAAGGGGCTGTGCCCCCTTAACCTGTGTACGCAGTTATTGTGAGGGTTGGGTGGTGTGGGTGGGGATACTGTGTGTGGTGGAGTTGCAGGGTTGGCCCGTGTTGTTTGGTTTGGTGCCGTGACGCTTGTGAGGGAAGTGGGGGTGCTGTAGTTGGGTTAGAGGTGCGGGGTGAGGGATCGGGTGTAAGTGTGTTGTGGATGGGGGCGGGTGTTGGTGTACTGTGGGTGCTGGAGGTGTGGTTGTGGTGTTTTGCAAGTGGATGCTGTTGTGCTGTGGGTGGGGTATTGTCATGGGAGGTTGGGGTGCGAGGGAGGTTGTTTGGGTGTGCTGCAGGTGGGGTAGTCACAGGTGTGAGGATACTGTGGGTGTTGGAGTTCAACATGCGGGGTGTCATCCCCCGGCAATCTGTTTACTGCAGGGAAGTGTGAAGCGGCGGTGACTTTGGGGGGGGGGGGGAATGGTTGCGCTCGCCGCTGCTGCTCGGTAGCGCCGGGGGGGGGGGGGGTCGGCTCATACCCCAGTGAGCTGTTTCCTTCAGGGGTGCTAGTGTGAAGTGGTGGGCGGCATTGACTTGGGGTGGAATAATTGTGCTCACCGCCTGTAAGTAGTGCCGGGGGGGGGGTGCCTTATACCCCGATGAGCCGCTGCTTCAGTGTGATGCGGCGGCCGGCTAGTGATTTGGGAGGGGGGATTCGAGAACCCACTGTATGGCAGGAGGGAGGGATGTGGGCGGTTTATAAGTGGAATGCTGGGAGGGGGGCGGATCTGTTGTGCTATTATTGCCGCCGTAGCCAGGGACCGCTGTCAGGTGTGAGGCAGAAGGGGGGTGGGCGAAATGTGTGGCGGGGCGGTGGGAAAGTAGTAGTTACGCCGCGTGGTGAGCGCGTATATGAGGGGGGGGGGCTGGGCGCGAGGTGTGCATACCCTCCAACATATGTAGGGCAGAAATCGGTACACATTTGGGGAGTGGGCGTGGTCATTTATAAAGTAGTTGTGGCCACTGTGAAAGTGGGCGTGGCCACATACAATTTCAAATGCATCAGAAAGTAGGTTCGATTATAATGGCAGTGGCACCAGAGGGGCGCAGGGACATAGTGTAGTGACCTGCGGGAGCCGGGGGCAGGTTTTGTCAATAAAAGTGCAGCTAGGTACCTCAGCAGCAGCCGAATATGAGAAAGCCATGATGATCTGCAGCATGGCTAAGTCGGCAGGAGCTGCTGAGTTTGTGCAGCACGAATGGCCAGAGCCTGGGACCAGGAGAACAGCAGTTGCCTCTATTGGCAGAGTGTCTATAAGTACGTGCAATGTGGTTGTTAGATGACACACTCCGAAGATATAACCAACTGAAGGATTAATTCAAGTGGCAGGCTTGTAGGATACAACAGTACTTTTGCAGTTAACTTCAAGCAGTAATACAACTGGTACATTGGGAATCACAGTGTCTGATTGTTACTTAGCTGTAGCGTTTGGCTTGTGCAGGGTTAATGGCTATCAACTGGTTTACGCTGGCGGTATCTCTCCCAGTCGTCGCTGCTGCCAATGATGATGGATCTCCCTGTGCAAAGGTCACGCTTGTAACGGGATTACAGCGGGGCTTGCTCTTGTGCGCTCCGGTGCACGTGGAGCTACAAACAGCATGGATGGAGTCACACACGTTCTGAGGCACACACAACGCGGGGACTTCCTTGCAGGAAAAGGAAACGCTGCCAGCAGGGTCAGGGGTCTCTGCCCTGCTATACGCTTAAGCGAGCTGTCACTCAGGGTGACGTCTAACTACAGTGCTGCAAGGGGACAAAGCAGTCTCTAAGCTGCACACTAGACGGTGTATGGAGACAGACGCTGAGCGCTACAATCTAACACTCCCCCTCGCTTAAGGCTGTCTTCGGCTACATAAAAGAACTTGATACAATACTTTGTCCTTTTGTAATACCTGTAACCGAAAATATGGTTAGAGAGAAAAGACATTCAGAACACCAAAACTTCAAATCAACATTTTGAACTTAGACAAGTCCACAGTCCTTCACGAACTTAATAAGCAAGTTTGACGACAGTCCTTTAGTAAGCATGTCAGCGACATTCTGTTCACTTGCAATGTATTCAACATCGATGGACTTGTTCTCCACTAGTTCTCTGATGAAGTGGTGTCTTATCGCGATGTGCTTCGACCTTCCATGGTGCTTGGTAGTACAGGAAAGATCTATTGCTCCCCTGTTGTCACATGCGATACTGATAGTCTCTTCTTCATAAAGTAGACCTAACTCACACAAAGTCTCTTTGATCCAGAGTGCTTCTTTTGATGTCTCTGTAAGAGCCATGTATTCGGCCTCAGTTGTTGAGAGAGCAACAGTTGGTTGTTTTCTACTCGCCCAACTAACTGCAGCTCCGGCCAGTGTGAACAGGTAACCGGTGTGGGAACGACGATCATCTTCATCTGCTCCCCAGTCTGCATCGCAGAAGACTTTCAAATTTGAATTGCTTGTCTTGGCGAATTTTAATTTCAAGGAACTTGTACCTTTTAGGTATCTCAGGATCCTCTTCACTGCGATCCAGTGTTGCCTTCCAGGATTTATTGCAAATTGGCTCACCCGACTGACTGCATGAGTGATGTCTGGGCGGGTTCCAATACTTGCATACATAAGACTTCCAACCACGCTCTTGTAAGGAACATCTTGCATTTCCTCTGCTTCTTCTTGTGTGGTTGGTGACATACCTTTTGTAATCTTGATGCTTTTGTCAATTGGTGTATTTACTGACTTGGAGTCTGCCATCCCATACTTCAAGATTGTTGCCTCGATGTACATTTGTTGGTCGACTGTGACTGTTCCCTTTTGCAAGTCTTGAACAATTCTCATTCCCAACAAATGATTGGCTGGACCTAAGTCTTTCAACTTGAATCTCTGTTTCAGTTGATCTCTCACACTTGTGATGTGATCTTCGTGACCTGCTATAAGTATATCATCCACATAAACTGCTATGATGAACAACTTTTCTCCCAGAGTTTTGTGATAAAGGCAGTGGTCAGTCTCTGATCTAATAAAATTCATTTCAAGTAGTACTGTGTCCAATTTTATGTACCAGCAACGACCACTCTGCTTTAAGCCGTATATGAATTTCTTCAGAAGACACACCTTCTCTGTCTGAAGTTCATCCTCATTATAATGATCTGGCGATTCCATATAGATTTCTTCAAGTAGCTCTCCATTTAGGAATGCTGAGTCGAAGTCTAGTTGATATAGCAGTAAGTCTTGTAAGGTGGCGACTGCAATTACTAATCTTAGAGTGTTGTACCTTGCAACAGGTGAGTATATCTCCCCATAGTCAATTCCGGATCTCTGTGTGTATCCCTTAGCAACAAGACGGGCTTTGTAACGGGCAACTTCTCCGTCTGAATTTAACTTCTTGCAGAAGACCCACTTGTTCTTGACTGTCTTGCGGTTGCTTGGCCTATCTACTATGGTCCAAGTATCGTTCTCTTTCAGTGCTGATAGCTCTGTGTCTATTGCAGATTTCCATTTCGCCCAATCACTGCACGCTTTCGCTTCTTGAATACTCTGAGGTTCACTGAAGGCAATATTTGCATATTCTTCCTCATATCTTCTGGCTGGTATGCCCTTGTTACTTCTTACGGAAGCTCTGTTTGTTGGTTCGCTTCCCTCTTCAGTATTTTCTGTTTCAGGTATGCTTTCTATTTCACACACCTCTACTAGTGCTTGCTTTTCTTGCTCTTTTGCTTTTGTGGGTGATGCTGTTTCTTGGAATATCACATCTCTTGATTTCAGAAGACGTCTGTTCTCTGCATCCCAGAGCCTGTATCCTTTACTCTCCTCACAATAGCCTAGCAATATGCACTGTCTTGATTTTGGGTCAAGTTTCTTCCTTTTCTCCTTTGGTATATGCGCATAAGCTCTGCTCCCAAAGACACGGAGATGACTGATGTCTGGCTTCTTCCCAGACCAGGCCTCTAAGGGGGTTTTTCCCTTCACGGCCACTGTGGGTGTTCTGTTTTTCAGGTATACTGCGGTAGATACAGCTTCTGCCCAAAAACTCTTCTCCAGGCCAGCATCGTTCACCATCGCTCGTGCTCTTTCAACGATTGTTCGATTCGCCCTTTCACTTACGCCATTCTGTTCAGGCGTATAGGCCATTGTCAGCTGATGCTTTATGCCATGCCCTTTTAGAAAGTCGGTTACTTCTCCATTTTCGTACTCTCCCCCATTGTCGGATCTCAGGACCTTTAGCTTTAGGCCCGTCTGAGTTTCCACTAGGTTCTTGTACTCCACAATTTTCTTGATCACCTCACTTTTCTTCCTTATGAAGTATACGTGTGTCATTCTTGTGGCGTCATCGATGAGAGTCATGAAGTACTTGTAACCACTGGTTGACTCCTCTTCCATTGGTCCGCACACATCTGTGTGCACCAGAGCTAATCGTGATTCTGCTCTGCCTGCTGACTTGGGAAATGGGTTGCGGGTCTGCTTGCCTTTTATGCCACTCTCGCACACAGGTCTTCCGGAGTCTTTCACTGTGATTCCTGTTGCCATCCCATCAGCTAGTTTCTGGACATTATCATATCCTAAGTGTCCCAAACGTCTGTGCCAGAGCTCCATTGACTCATTCTCAGCAGAGGCTGCCAAAGCTACACATTCATCTGTGTCTAGGACATATAGTTGGTTGCATCGGGTTGCTGAAGCAATTACAGTCCCTCTTTCATTATGCACCATGCACCTGCCCTTTGCAAACTGGACTCTGTAGCCTTTTGCCTCGAGTACGCTGATGGCGATGAGGTTACTTCCCAATTCTGGTACATACAGGACGTCTTGAATATCTGTGACTACTGTCTGTCCCTCAATTCTTAGTCTCACTGTGATTGTCCCAACATTTGATGCAGTAAGGACCTTTTCACCAATCCCGGTAACTGTTGTGGGTGTACACTGTGTTAAAGAATTGAACCACTCCTTGTTGCAGCTGAAGTGTCTAGAGGCTCCCGAGTCCATGTACCAGAGATCCCTCCTTGGCTTGTCTGTTACATTCAGTGCTGACTCGTTCTTCTTGTCATGCCGCTTGTGCATGCCACTAGTGTTCTTCATCCTGCATTCTGAAGCCTTGTGCCCTACTTTGTGGCACACATAGCATTTGAACGTGCATTTCTTGGGTTTCGCACCCTTTGCTACTAAGGCAGAACCCTCAGCCATGGCATCCTTGTGGATTCTCTCTTGGAACTGTAGTAGCTTGGCTCTCACAACTTCAGTTGTAAGCTTGGTTTCATTTGACTCCAGTGCGACAACTAGGAAGTCAAATTCTTCTGTCAAGTTCTGCAGCATTACCATCGCCACTTCTTCCTCATCCACTTTTGCTCCTACACATGCCAATTGCTGAGCTATCGATAGTATCTTATCAATATAATCGTTCATGTCCTTGCATGCATTCAGCTTTGTTCCATACAGTGTGCGTCTCAGACTTATCCTTCTCATTAAGCCTTTATTCTCATAAGCACCTTGTAGAGATGTCCACATGTCCTTAGCGGACTCCTTCCCACATATAGTAGAATAAACATGCTGCTCCACAGCCAGGCCTATTGTGCCAATGGCCTTGTCTACCTCTTCTGGGTTTGGACTATCTCCTGGGGCTATTGTGACTTTCCATAGCTTCTCCCTCTTAAGCTGCATTTCCATAGCGAACTTCCATGTAGTATAATTCTCTGAGCCTTTGAGCTTTGGAAAGTTCATGCTATGCTCTGTACTGTGCATTCTCGTTAACTCTTCCACAAATGGCAATTCAGAAATAATTCCTTTGTGTTCTTTTATGTACTGCGCTAGCACTTTGTCTTTAGGGGGTTAATCTTCGCGCACGTGGCGTGCTGGGCCCATAACCTATTGGCAGAGTGTCTATAAGTACGTGCAGTGTGGTTGTTAGACGACACACTCCGTAGATATAACCAACTGAAGGATTTATTCAAGTGGCAGGCTTGTAGGATACAACAGTACTTTTGCAGTTAACTTCAAGCAGTAATACAACTGGTACATTGGGAATCACAGTGTCTGATTGTTACTTAGCTGTAGCATTTGGCTTGTGCAGGGTTAATGGCTATCAACTGGTTTACGCTGGCGGTATCTCTCCCAGTCGTCGCTGCTGCCAATGATGATGGATCTCCCTGTGCAAAGGTCACGCTTGTAACGGGATTACAGCGGGGCTTGCTCTTGTGCGCTCCGGTGCACGTGGAGCTACAAACAGCATGGATGGAGTCACACACGTTCTGAGGCACACACAACGCGGGGACTTCCTTGCAGGAAAAGGAAACGCTGCCAGCAGGGTCAGGGGTCTCTGCCCTGCTATACGCTTAAGCGAGCTGTCACTCAGGGTGACGTCTAACTACAGTGCTGCAAGGGGACAAAGCAGTCTCTAAGCTGCACACTAGACGGTGTATGGAGACAGACGCTGAGCGCTACAATCTAACAGCCTCTGCAGCCCACAGCACAGCTGAGCTCATTCAAGCGCTGCGGATGGAGTTATTTACTACCCAGCCAGTGACGCTGTATAAGCAGCAGCTACTGGCAGACACATTCCACAGAGCTCTGCCTGGATCCTCCCGGCAGCTCTGTCCCTGCTTGTTATCTGCAGATGGAGGACGGCAGACAGGAGCCTGCCGGAGACAACACTACAGGGTGAGTTATGGGGAGACAGGAAGGAGGTGGAAACCCTAGCCTGTGAGCGGCTTCTATCTGGCGAGCAGGGGAGGGACTCGGAAGGCAGGCTGTGCTGCACCTACCATCTTGCAGCCGAAACCCCTGGCAACAAACATGTAATTGTCTCCCCTAGCAAAGCAACACACAATACCTCAGTGCTCTGATTGCTGAGGCGGCGTCAGTAGCTCCCAGCACCTTCACCCTATAGGCTATGTATGCGTGTGTGTCAGCAGGGGGAGGCGGAACCGCTGATTCCCCCAGCAGAGCATATTGGGAGATGTAGTCTGCAGTCACTCCCCCGCTCTGCTCACACTGCCAGAAGAGCAGCCGTCTGTAAAGGAGTTGGAAACTACAACTCCCAGAGTCCCATGGAATTAGTGGGCAGGCATGGGGAGTGCTGTGCGAGGAGGAGTGTGTGCTTGTGGAGAACAGTCGAACGGAAGTGCCTTGCTTTTGCAGTGTGGCTGACGGTGGATGGGCCTGTCAATCACCCGTGAAACCCCGCCCACCGTTTGCCACACTGCTTGACTGACAGATCTGGCTAAATATATAAGAGATATACCATTATCTTAAAGGACTCATTAGAATAGCCATCAGGGCCCGGAGCCTTTGCCAACTTTCATTTTCCAATAGCCCAGGTTACTTCATCTTCGGCAATTGGAGATGTTGATGTTAATTTAGTTAAAAATGATTCCGGGACCTGGGGCACAGACAATGGGTGAGATTTAATAGCATGAGAGATTCAGAAAGTAAGAGATTCGGTAAGAAATCTCCAGTTTTTTTTAAAGTGGCAATCATTTATACTGCTAAAACAAACTGGTTTTGAAGTGTAAATGATTGCCCCTTCAAAAAATAAAAAAAATTGACAAAGCCGCCTGAGCACGGCGAAACGCGTATTTTGAGAGGAGTTTTTTAAACCTTGGCAGCTGAGGATACAAGGGGCAGACTGGGAGCATTCATCTCCGACCAAATCCCCCCTGCACACTCTGACTGACACTTACCAGCAGCACCAAGTGCCCCCTCTGCCGCTGCTGATACCCGGAGGACCGGGATCAGCTAGCCTGCTTCAAACAGCAGCACGTGTCTACACAGAGCCTGTGCCCGCCAGAGACAGTGCACTTCAGCCTGCAGTCGGCTTGCTGGCCGGTGCAGTAGCTGGAGATTGCGCACCAAGGCAGGGCAATCGGCCAAGTGTGTACATCCAACATCACAGTACACACTGTAGACCTGTGAGATATGGTGTTAAAATCCCTGGTGAAGCGACCAAAGCACCTTGTAATACCTACGGTCACCTGCATCTGTGAGGGGAAATAATTCAATCTTTCCACCATTCACCCATTCCGGGAGGATTACAAATTATCGAATACCACAGATTGTACTTTGGGAACACTCCCTATTGTGTGACTGTCACATCTGCCCAATTGTCCAATCTAGGACTTGGTAACTATTTGTTACACCTTTTATTTTTATTCTTATTTTTATGCGAAAGCATTGATATAACCTTTTAATCTAATAGTGCATGCATGCAATTTATTCATTACCTTTTATTCATGTTGTCATGTTTACTGTTATGTATTATTTAATATTTGTTTAATAAATTGTATATTTGTATACAGGAGGCCCCCACTGGTTCTTTTTTCTTGTAATTTTCCTGGGGAATGCCTGGAGAGTGACGGAACAGATGAAAGGGTAGGACCACTACGGATACTGGACTGCAGGTCTTCAGCTGAGGGGCCTCTTGACGTCTTCTGGGTAGTCACCCAGGACACTCAGGTCTAAGTCCACAGAGCACACAAGCAAGCCTTCTTGCCAATAACAGCCCTTTCCCCATAAGACTGTAAACGTGTACCAGTACTTGTATGCTGCCTGGTCTTACGTCGGCAAGAGGCAGTGTAGACTTAACCCCAAGGGCCCCGGGCAGCTGCCGGTAGGGAGCAGCAAGCATGGAACTACACTGCCTACAGAAACTAACTAAACAATAGGATTTAGAGACAAGAAGGGGTACAAGAAGCGAGGACTAGGATACATAAACTCAGGCTAACTGAGACAGAGCACTGAACAATGACAAAGTGAGCAAGACTTAGACAAGGAAGGTGCAATGACTGATAACAAGAATAAATGCAAACACAGACTATCGAGACACGGACAAACAGTAATAACTAAGGTATATATATACACTGAACTGTGTGGCCTAAAGCCATGGCCTAAGCACATGCCCAAACTGAGAAGCTGACCTCACACAGCTAACTATGAATATCTGCTAAACTCCCTGCCAATAAACAGTACAACAAAAGCTAAAAAGCTAGATGGTACTTAGTTGCAGGGGAGAAGGGAATGAGCTGCCTGGAGGTAGCCAGAGGTAGCTTCCCAGGATTCAGGTATCAAGAGGTTAACCAGCATGACTGGATATAACAGCAAGGTCAGAGCAGTCTCCAAACACTTCTTTAACCAATATTGGAGCAGCCCAAATTAATCCCTTCTAAAGGCTGCTTCCCTGTGTGTCCATCCCTGATTATTAACAGAGAGCAGCTGCATGCTGCCACAGGTGTACTGGCTAATTACCTGCTGCTACCTGGCATCCCCGTCACCTAGGCAACCACTGGGGAAGAGGTGCTGCTGGCAGGGAGAGACGCGCTGAGCATCTAGCAACTGTTGCCGGGACCAGTGCTGCAATACGTGGCTGCGCCGGGCAAGCGCCGCTAATGCGGCCTCTAACAGCCACAAGATTTGGAATTTAGGGAAGCTGATCCCAAGACAACCCCATTCAACACAAATATGTTATTAGGAGCACCTGTTGACGTATACATACATATCAATATGCGGAAAAGAAATTAAGTGTTGTTCAAAGCCATGGAGATAAAGTCATCCATGTCCGTGATGTCAGCCTCATTTAGCCTTGCTTTCTCTTTTACTAGGAAATTTTCGGCCTCTCTAGGTGAATTGCAGTCCCTGTAACTCGACCCTGAGAAGATTCTTAGGCAAGCAGGATACATTAAATAGAACTTGTGGTTTTCTTTTGCTAAAGATGGGCAGATTGGGGAGAAGGAGCGTCTGGTCTTGGACAGTTCAATCGAGAAGTCTTGAAAAATTCTTAAGGAGTGACCTTCCCATTTAATAGGATTTATTTTTCTTGATGCAGCCCATAATATCTGTCTGTGTAGATAATTAAGAACTTTAAATATAATCACTCTTGGTCTTACTTTCTCTTGAGGTTTAAAATTGCCCATGCGGTGCACGCGCTCAATTATCATATCAGAACATTGAGAGTTGATATTAAGCAGGGAAGGAAGTGTGTATCGTACAAAGTGATCTAATTGTGGTCCTTTAATTGTTTCTGGAACCCCAGTGAGCCTTAAGTTGTTGCGTCTCGCTCTGTTTTCAGCGTTTTCTAAACTTTCGTAAAGACGCTTATTGTCAATCTTGAGTATTTGAAAGCCTTTTGTAGAGCAGAAATACTGTCCATATTTATCTGTGTAGATATGTCTGAAACGGCTTGCTGCAGTAAGGGCTGCATTACTGTTTGGATTGCAAAGGTTAATTCTTCATATGAAAAAGAAGCTGTACCTGCGGGTTGCCGAGTTGTCGCGGTCTGTGCGGTTGTCTGTGATAGCCTTTTTTGAAGCTGGGGTGCCGTGGGCGTTGTCCGCATCCGGCTCCATAGCATGCTCGCCTCTTCTTTTCTCCTGCCACTGTTGTTGCGGCGCAGGAGAAGTTTTCACTGCCGCAGGGGGACCCAGGAATTTATCCATGTCTGCTGGGGGCGACGAGGTGAGCGGGATCTGTTTCTTTGTTTGTCTGACAGTGTGACGGCTGCCCCCCCCCCACCCAGGGACGAATTAAGGGGTCAGGCCGCCCCTAGGCACAACATTTTTGGCCTCCCCCCCCCTATTTTAACATATTCATCATTAAGTTAATATGCATACAGTACATACATACATATATATACACTCACACACACACACACACACACATATATATATATATATACATGTATACATGTTATAGTTTATATATATATATATATATATATATATATATATATATAAACTATAACATGTATAGTTTGGAGCAGAGAAGAGAAAGGGGGGACATGATAGAAATCTTCAAATATATCAAGGGTTTTAACATGGTACAGGTGGGAAATTTTCTTCAAAGGAAAACAAGTAATAAAACACGAGGACATGCACTGAAACTGGAGGGAGGTAGGTTCAGGGGAAATGTTAGAAAGAATTACTTCACAGAAAGGGTAGTGGATAAGTGGAATAGCTTCCCATCAGAGGTGGTAGAGGCTAAGACAGTAGAACAATTTAAACATGCTTGGGATAGGCATATGGATATCCTTACAAATAAATAAGGATTAAAAAGGGTTGAGTTTACCTGAAGGGTAAAAAAAGGGGCAGACTAGATGGGCCAAATGGTTCTTATCTGCCGTCAAATTCTATGTTTCTATGTTTCTATATAGTTTTTTTTTTTACAAAAACAAATATGACAGCCCAAAGGTTACCACATAATGGACAGCACACCAGTACAGTCAGCAATTTAATGTCCCAAAAAATGTGAAAAAACATAGCACAGCAGCTGAGTCAAAATTATGACAGAATAATCAGTGGGGAAAACACAGTTACATATTCATCCTGGACTGCAACTATATAACAGTACAGGTTTGCAGGCGGCACTCAGGATAAATAAATACACGACACACAGCCAGGACTTTGCCAACGTTTCAATGCTGGTGCATTTTCATCAGGGCGATACAACAAGAATAAAAATAACTCACCATTTAAGTGTTCTAATGGGCCCCATACATCAGCAATCACAATTTATGGATTTCCAGATCCAGGGATTTTTTGGCCAGATAAATGGATTTTACAATCTATCTGACTTTGCCCACACATTACAGATTTATTTCAGTGATCGGCAGATGTTTCCATCTAAAGATTGCATCTTCATATCTGGAAATTGCCCAATCGATTGTCATTTCAGCTGTTCATAATGTAAATAGATGAAGAAGACGAATTGGGAATGCCCACACATATAAAAAAGATCTGCAGATAATACCAGATTATTAAACATGTTTAAAAACCTGATTAAGCAATCGATTTGCGATTTTGATTGGGATTGCCAAAAGAGGGAGCCCACACATCTCAAATTAATTTTGGCAATCATCTCCATATCTGAAAATTGTCACAATTAATTGCTGATGTATGGGGCCCTTAACACCCACACCTCAGCGTCTGCAGGAGCCGTGCGGCAGCGTGGCCACGTCGGCTGCTCATGATGACATCACCCAATGTGCACCCATCACCATGGTTACATACAAGCTAAAGGACAGAAAAATAACAAGCTTAATGGCATAAATAAGACAGGCAATATTGTACCATTACATAAAAAGATGCAGAGATATATAGTTCATATAAATATACACATAGATTAAAGGAAACAGTTGAGACCTAAAGATTCGTTAAGGCCATTAGGGCTGGGTGTATTAAGTAGAAAAATCCACCTGGATTCCCGTTGAAGAAGCAACTTAGAACGATTGCCCCCTCTGGTAAGTGGGGGGACATGGTCAATAATTTTATGTTTCAGCGCAGTGGGTGAATGCCACATCTGCGCATAGTGTCGGGCGACAGGCTTTTCACTGTCACCTTTTAGCACTGCCGCTCTGATTGCTTGGCCATGTTGTGCCATGCGTATCTTGAATTGACAGTCGGTTTTTCCGACATAATATTTCCCACACGGGCAGATAAGAACATATATGACAAACTTAGTTGTACAAGTTAATCTAAAGTTGATGTTGGATTTTTTATTAGTGGTGGGATGTTTAATGAAGTCACCAACAAGGGGGGTGGGGGGCCCTGTGGCCGACTCACCCACATCAGAGCCGTGAGCCAGGGGGGAGACTACACCTGCATGCACGAGAGGAGTGGGGGGAAGATGGGGGGAGACTGCCACCGTGGGCCGGGGAGGAGTGTGGGGAAGAGGAAGACTGCAGCCGTGGGCGGGAGGAGGTGAGGATGGGCACCGGGTAGTGGCTCAGTTCAGGTTTTAAGCCAGTGAGCTGAGCTTCAGGAGCTGTACTGGGATGCCGCCACGGTGGGACAACATTTATTCATGTGCGTCACCGAGCAGGCAGTGCTGCTGACAACGGTGACGCTCGTCACTCGCCGCTGCCCGCTCCACTCGGCCATCCGATCCCAGTGGCTGCCTGCTGCCGCCCATAAAATATGCTGCCCCTAGGCCGGTGCCTCACGGGCCTAGTGGCAAATCCGGGCCTGCCCCCACCGCGCCCTGGAGAGGAGGATAGGAGGAGGGAGATGACTACTGTGACCGCTCTCTACCTGCTTCCTCATGTCCTGACCATGCCTGCCATGCTCTCTTTTTGTCTTCAGGTCTCCTTGCCTGCACCTCAGGTCACCTGTCTACCTTTCCCTCTAGACTGTAAGCTCCTTGGAGCTTACAGTCTAGAGGGAAAGCTCCTTGAAGCAGGGCCCTCTTCCTTTTTGTTCTCACAGCACTCTTCTTGCATTTCAATTACAGCTCTCTATACATGCATCCAGGGCCGATTCTGCCCCCCCCCCCCCCTCAAAAAAAAAAAAAATAGACATAGAAGAAATTGCGCCAGAGGCGTGCGCGATGAAATAGGGGGTGTGGTTTGTTTTTTAAAGGGGTGTGGCTTAATATAAGGGTGTGGTCTAGCAGGAAAACAATTACCTTACATCTCACCTTTGCAACCTGCATGTTCAGACATTGGTTACCGCAGGAATTGTCATTGTAATGTGATGTCACTGTGTGAAGGCCAGACAGTGACATAAAAATATAAAGGCCCACACAGTGACCTAGTACGCCACAGGTCAAGGCCAAACAATGACAGGCTACTTGAATCATTATACACTATTTATCCGTGATGCCAATTATACATGACGCCGCACACCGTGATGACAATTACACATTGTCGCACACCATGATGACAATTACACATTATGTCGCACACTGTGATGACAATTACACATTACGTTGCACACTGTGATGACAATTGCACATTACGCCGCACACTGTGATGACAATTACACATTACACCGCACACTGTGATGACAATTACACATTACGCCGCACACCATGATGACAATTACACATTATGATGCCCGTTACACCCCACACTGTGATGGCAATTACACAACACTCCCCACACAGTAATGCCTATTACACATTATGCCCCACACGCCGCTGCCGCACAACTCATGCCGTTTACTAATATGCCCCACAATGGCAGATATGCCCCCACAGTGCCATACATGTATGCCCCCACAGTGCCATACATATATGCCCCCAGTGGCAGATATGCCCCCACAGTGCCACACATATGCCCCCAGAGTGCCACACATATATGCCCCCACAGTGCCACACATATATGCCCCCACAGTGCCACATATATATGCCCCCACAGTGACAAATATGCCCATAGTGCCACAAATATGTCCCCAGTGCCATATATGCCCCCACAGTGCCACACATATGCCCCCACAGTGACACACATATGCCCATACAGTGCCAGATATGCCCCAACACTGCCACATATATATCATATATATCTGCCACAGATATGTCCCCAGTGCCACACATATGCCCCCACAGTGACACACATATGCCCCAGTGACACACATATGCCCCCACAGTGACACACATATGCCCCAGTGACACACATATGCCCCCACAGTGACACACATATGCCCATACCGTGCCAGATATGCCCCCACAGTGCCACATATATATGCCCCTAGTGCCAAATATGCCCATAGTGCCACACATATGCCCCCACAGTGCCACACATATGCCCCCACAGTGCCACACATATGCCCCCACAGTGCCACACATATGCCCATACAGTGCCACATATAGATGCCCCCACAGTGCCAACTATGCCCATAGTGCCACAGATATGTCCCCAGTGCCACACATATGCCCCCACAATGACACACATATGCCATCACTCACCAGCAGCATTTTCCTCTCAGCAAATTTCGACCTAGCCCATCCAGACAGCACCCGTGTCAGGATTCCTGGTTGTGAGGACCCAGTCATGACCAAGTGACTTGGAGACTTTTTATTCAGATCCCAGAGAAGCAGGAATTTACTCTGGATGATGTCTTTGAACAATAAAGACGGTCTCTGAAGAAGACAAGTAGAATACAGATGCTGGAAGGATTAACCAGGAGCTCCAGACAGGGGTTGATGAAGATGTAGAAAAAGATGATTCTCCACAAGAACTGAGAACAGAACCCAGTAAATAGAATAGTATAGCTGGTTTGTGTAACTGGTTCTGGGTTTTGCAATTGCAGGGTACTGGTATAGGGTTTGCAGATAACAGATACAGGAACAGGAACTGGATTAGCAGTTGCGAGTAGCAAGAACTGGTAACAGGTACTGGGTTTGCAGGTACAGGTGCTGGTAATGGGTACTGGATTTGCAGGTGTAGGTAACAGGTGCTGGTAACAGGGTAACAGATACTGGGTTTGCAGGTACAGGTGTTGGTACTAGGTAATGGATCTGCAGGTGCAGGTAATGGAGATGCACAAGTACCAGTAATGAGTGGTGCTCTGGTGCTGGTAGCAGGTGGAGCACAGGTGATGGAAGCTGGTGGTGCACAGGTGCTGGAAGAAAGTGGTGCACATGTGCTGGAACTGGTGGTGCTCAGGTGCTGGCAGCAGGAGGAGCACAGGTGATGGAAGCTGGTAGTACACAAGTGCCGGCAGCATGGGGTGCACAGGTGCAGGCTGCAGATGAAGCTCAGGTGCAGGTGCGGATAAAGCACAGGTGCATGGGCCACAAGCATGGAGTGCAGGTGGAAACAAACACTGGAGGTCTCAGCATACTTGCCTACCTGACCCTCTCCATGAGGAAGAAAATGCTCTGTTCCTGGACTTCCCTGGTAATGTATGATTACCATCACCTGTGGCGAAACACCTTTCTTATCAATTCACTAGCTCACCACAGGTGATGGCAATCATACATCACCAGGGAAGTCCAGGAACAGAGCATTTTCTCCCTCATGTAGAGGTTAAGGTAGGCAAGTATGGGTCTCAGTGCAGTTCCTGGCTGGAAGTGCCCAGGTGAAGCGACTGGAATCTGGAATCAGGTAAACGTGAAAACACCATACAAGATGCCTAGAAACTGCACATAGAAATAGCAGTTGCTGGAGGCAACTGTTGGTATGAGAGCAGGATATCCCCACTGCCTAGTATTGATTGATTGATTGATTGATTGACAGGAAGGAAGGAAATCAGCAATTAGAGGCATGGATTTTGGAGCTTCAGTCAGAACTAGACAGTTGATCAAACAGCAACCAGGCCACTGAAGGGTTAGCTCTTAATCCTAGCTACAGACTGAATTCTACTCAGCTGCATAATCAGTGAAGGGCTGAGCCCAGCCTCTCACACCATGATTGACAACATGAGAGCAGACTGCGATGATCCAAATTGTGTGAAGGCTGCTGACCAGAGCAACAAAACAAGCAGGTTTGTGACAACCCTCCTGCAGCCGTATACAACTGCCCTTGACCCTAACCTATAGATGGAGCCACGAATGGGGCACACGATACATTTGTGTTCCCCGTTCTCAGCAATGGCACGCACAAGCAAGGTGCGAGCGAGATGTTCGGGCATCCCATCCACCGGCCCACCCACCCAGTACTCGCCAGCTAGTGAAATCTGCCAAGCAATCGTCAAGAAGGAGAGCAGCTCCATCTGTAGGTAACCTGAATCTGTAATTGTGATTAGCTTTGCCCCCTGGTCGGTGAATCAGTTAAGGGCTTAGCCCAGCCTCTCACACAGTGATTGACAACATGGGAGCAGACTGCATTGATCCAAATTGTGTGAAGGCTGCTGAGCAGAGCAACAAAACAAGCAGGTTTGTGACAGTACCACCCCCCCCCCCCTTCTGGGTGGACTCCAGACCCCCAAGGATTGTCACATAGTTCAGGCTTTGAGAGATCATGGCAACCCCACCTGAAGACTTCAGGATCTTTGATGATTCCTCTTCTTCTTATGAGGGCGTTGAGAACTTCTAGAGGGAAGTGAACTCTTTACAACTGAAAAAAATTCAGGCGAGAGCAGGATCATGATCTGAGATTTATTCAGAGTCTGAATCCAGATCTAAAGTTAAAGTTGAATTCTTCTCTTTTGGTCTGGCATCTCCAAATGGATCACTTAAATAAAATACAGTCAAGCAATTTATGGGAATTGAAGAATCGGAGGTACTTGTGAGTTATCCGGGCGCCCGATTTTTGGTCGTATACGCATCGCGTCGCATCGCATGGCATCGTATGTTAACCAAATGGCATGCGATGCGACGCGACGAGATCACCACCCAAACCCGATTTCGCATCGCGTCGCATCGTATGTTAACCAAATGGCATGCGATGCGACGCGACGAGATCACCACCCAAACCCGATTTTACATCGGGTACCATGTAAAGTGATCACGTCGCATCGCATGTTAACCACATGGCATGCGATGCAATGCGATGCGACAGCACCCGATTTTAGCAGGGCAAAACCCCCAGAAAGTGTCACAAAAAGTGACACAATGTCAGTCCCATCCCCATTGTCAACGCCACTCCACTATCAACGTGAACCCGAAGCGTGGCGAGCGCAGCGGTACGCGTCCTCCGACCTTTTCATGCCCTACTATCCACTAGGGCGTGGAGTGAGAATAGAATAGTGTGGCGAGCCCGAAGCGTGGCGAGCGGACACGGATACCTTCACAGGGAAGCGCGTCCCTTCGCGGGCTTCCCAGGTGTCCATGGCGACGCGGACACCTGGGAAGCCCGCGAAGGGACGCGCTTACCTGTGAAGGTATCCGTGTCCCCTCGCGGGGCTCGCTGCGCTCACCACGCTTCGGGCTCGGTGGCTCGCTGCGCTCGCCACACTATTCTATTCTCACTCCACGCCCTAGTGGATAGTAGGGCATGAAAAGGTCGGAGGACGCGTACCGCCGCCCCTCGCGGGCTCGCTGCGCTCGCCACGCTTCGGGTTCACGTTGATAGTGGAGTGGCTGTGAGCATCCAATATCATTCATCAATATCATTCATATCTGACACATTAAGGACAACTGAATTTAAGGGAATAACTGTGTAATTAACATATTACAGAAATAAATTATAATAACAATCAATCACAAAGCACACAATAATCAATCACCATCATTATTTATCGAGCAAAGTGAGCGCATGTAGAATGCGGGCAAATGCGTTGTCTCCCGCCAGGCACTTTCGCCACACAAACTCCTGCATGTAGGAATCAAGGTGATGGTGGGCTGTGCCCCGCTGGCGTTTGTTGCGCCATTTTGCACAACCCCACAGTCTCTCAATGTTCTGGGTGTGTGCACCAGTCTCTGGGTCTACAAAATTGTACCGATGGTTGACCCTCAAGTGGCTGTAACCAGCCCGCTCCAGTTCAGGAGTTTTGTAGGCGCGCCAGCAATCGCTGACAATCGTGCTGCCAGGTGCCACGTGCTCCACAATTGCACTGAGGAGAGTTGGT
Source organism: Crinia signifera (assembly GCF_055691185.1). Taxonomy (NCBI): domain Eukaryota; kingdom Metazoa; phylum Chordata; class Amphibia; order Anura; family Myobatrachidae; genus Crinia; species Crinia signifera. The sequence continues at coordinate 243,139,233 of NC_139222.1, read as the reverse complement.
GCATCTCGCTTGGCAACTGCTACCATGAAACAGTCCCCTGTCTCCCGGCACACTCCTCCGAACACCCACTGCTGTGGGAGAACTCTGCCAACATTGGCTTGGCGTTTCACAAAGAGTGTCTCGTCCACCTCCACTATTTGCCCTGGTCCTCCAATCTGGCGTTGAGGCTGTGACATCAAGTCGCATTGGCATGCCTCCCGCATCAATGCGTTATAAAATATGGTGCTTTTGTTACATATTTTCAAGTTCTTAGTACAGAACTCTATTGAAGTGAGTTCATCACACCAGCAGTAGATGAAGCGCAGGATTGTCATGAACGGCAGCCTGCACCCAGGGTAGAATAGCGAGGCCCGCAGACTCTGCTTTTTCCTGCAACTTTTAATGTGGCAGCGCCATTTGCGCTCCTTTATAGACAGGCGCATAGGGTGGCCATTTGGACAAGTGGCTGTAGATGGAAGCAGCCCTTTGTCCTGCAGGAATACTACTGTCTCTTCTTCAGTTTTAGGGAGGCTGAAGATACCATCCACCAAAGCCATTTTGGGAAATACGGTGTAAGGGCCAAAATGGGGCAGGTGTAAGGGGCCAAATGGGGCAATATTGGGGCAAATGTCCAAAAATTCACCTCACAAATACACTAACACTGTAAATCACTTGCTCTCTCTGTAAATCACTTGCTCTCTCCTCTGGAAACTACCTCACACTGATTTTCTTCCAGATGTGGCAGAGGGCGGGTTTAAAAATGGGCGGGAAGTGTTAACATCGCATCGCGTCGCATCGCATCCCATTGTATACCATACAATAAGCATACGATGCGACGAGATACGAAGCGATGGCAAATCGCGTCGCTTCGCGTCGCATCGTATGCTTATTATAATGGCATGCGATGACCACATCGGGCGCCCGGATAACTCACAAGTACCGAATCGGAATACTGTTAAAAGGCTACATCCTGGTAACCATAAGAACTGAGGGTACCAACATAAAGAGCAGATAAGGATGTACACCCAACTCTCATATCCCTGGACATGGACTTTAGAGAGATTTGACACTTATGGGTCTTAGAAGCTTTAGCGTGTTGGTTACTAGATGCCCGGTCTTGTGAAGATGGTTTGGAGGATTCAATGTGAGGTATACTTGGAGTAAACCTTTTAACTACAGCTTTGCTGAAAGATAATAAGTCCTGAAACACTGGGTTGTTGGAGTCCATAAGCGAACCCACCCACTCCAAAGCTTCACCTCTAAAGGCCAAGAGCAAGCATCTAACTACGTTGTCAGGAGTAATATACCCACAAGGACTGGATTCCATCACAGTCAGATATCACTTAACCCATGCATTGTATTGTTTAAGGCAGTGGTTCCCAAACTGTGTGCCTAGGCACCCTGGGGTGCCTCAGCACACTTGCAGGGGTGCCTTGGGTTGGTGGAGTAAGATTAATTCATATTATTTATGGTCAATGTACCTGGCAAAACCAGTGCTTGTGGCTGCCAATCATAATATATGTAGACAAACAGAAGCAAATCCTGTACCTCACCAGATAACTGACATATAAACACAATGCACTTAATTTCATATTTTTTTTCTGAATTTCTCGATAAGAAGCATTTGGCCTAGGGGTGCCTTGAAAATATTTTGATGCTCTAGGGTGCCGTGATTCAAAAAAGTTTGGGAACCACTGGTTTAAGGTCTCCATCAAAATAAATTAAGGTGAGTCCTCAGACGAATTCTCGTGATGGCTTTAACTGAACTGGAGCTCTGGAAGACTTCGGCTGATCTGAAACTTTGGATTGCCTTCATTGGGAAGGAACCTCAGATGACTTTGACTGAACAGATATCCCTTGACCTTCAGATGAGGCAGGAACTGCAGACATCTTGGGCAAAGCTGGTATTACGGGAGCCACAAGCAAGGCAGGAACCTCAGGCCCAAATCCCAGGGCAGGAGTGTCCTCAGACCCGGAGGCCTGGGCAGGAGTGTCCTCAGACTCGGAGGCCTGGGCAGGAGTAACCTCAGACCTGGATGCCTGGGCAGGAGTGTCCTCAGACCTGGATGCCTGGGCAGGAGTGTCCTCAGACCCAGATGCCTGGGCAGGAGTATCCTCAGGCCCGGAGGCCTGGGCAGGAGAGTCCTCAGGCACGGAGGCCAGGGCAGAAGTGTCCTCAGGCCGAGAGGCCAGGGCAGAAGTGTCCTCAGGCCCCAAGGCCAGGGCATAAGTATCCTCAGGCCCCGAGGCCAGGGCAGAAGTTTTCTCAGGCCCAGAGGCCAGGGCAGAAGTGTAATAATGATAGGTTTTGAAAAATTACGTGGTGCTACATAAGAGGTTCTGCCTATCTGAGTATATAGAGAGCTTCCCAGCTTTCTAAAAAAGGACACTAAAACAATAGTGAATACTCAGTAAATATGCGCTCCCCTTTTTGGAACAATTGAAAAGAAAGATTTTTTAATAAATATAAAGATGGAAAACAATACTCCCCTTCTGATGTCTGTTGGTTATCACTGGATGGACCTTTCAATGCACGAGGTTGTGGAGGTTTGATGTAATCACATTCAGCATATAAAAATTAAACACAAGGGGGTATACATGCAATGGGTGAATCTGAATCAATATATATCTCTATAAACTTAGATCTCCGCAAAGAAAGGTTCGTACCAAACTCACTTGAGTAATGGTACTGTATGTTGACACACAAAAAGGTATATTTTATAGGGATGACAATGCTGGCATACCAGTACTCACGGTCTATGCAGAGGAGACACGTCCATAAAGGTTTCATCAACATATCAGCCAAAAAAAAAAAAAAGATCCACCATCCAGATCTTGTAGGAGTCTCAAGGCTGATGAAACAAGCTCTGTCTGGGTCTCCATGTTTCCAACTTGGGTCACTGGCTAAGTCCTTGGGCCTCCAGCAAACTCAGCATTCTTGATTTTGAGGACCCAGTCATGACCAAGTGACTTGGAGACTTTTATACAGATCCCGGAGAAGCAGGAATTTACTCTGTATGACGTCTTTGAACAAGAGCAATAAAGACGGTCTCTGATGTAGAAGAAGATGATTCTCCACAAGAACCAGGAACAGAACCCAGTAAATAGCTCGTGCAGTATAGCTGATTTGTGTAACTGATTCTGGGTTTTGCAAGTGCAGGGTACTGATATAGGATTTGCAGATAACAGACACAGGAACAGTAACTGGATTAGCAGGTGCAAGTAGCAAGAGCTGGTAACAGGTACTGGGTTTGCAGGTACAGGTGCTGGTAATGGGTACCAGATTTGAAGGTGCAAGTAAGGCCCCATACACACGGGGGAGATATACTGCTCAGCAATATATTGCTAGCAATATATTGCTGAGCAATATATTGCTCAGTGTCTCCTTTTCATCAGCGACCAGAGATGGTCGCTGATGAGAAGGAACCTCTGCCGGGGGAGCCGCAGAGGTAATCAGCTGGTCGCAGGAGCAAGCTCCTGCGATCAGCGATTAGAATGGGGCTGAAAATGGGCGCGCACACCCGGCGATTTATCGCCGAGGAACACTCTCATCACTGGCAATATAGTCGCCAGCGACCATATTTCCAGCGATTTCAGCCCCTATCGCCCCCGTGAGTACACAGCATCACAGGTGCTGGTAACAGATACTGGGTTTGCAGGTACAGGTGTTGGTACTAGATACTGGATCTGAAGGTGCAGGTAACAGAGATGAAACAAATACCGGTAATGAGTGGTGATCTGGTGCTGGTAGCAGGTGGAGCACAGGTGATGTAAGCTGGCGGTGCACAGGTGCTGGGAGCAAGTGGTGCACAGGTGCTGGAACTGGTGGTGCTCAGGTGCTGACAGTAGGAGGAGCACAGGTGATGGAAGCTGGTGCTGCACAGGTGCCAGAAACAAGTGGTGCACAGGTGATGGAACTGGTGGTGCTCAGGTGCTGGCAGCAGGGGGAGCACAGGTGATGGAAGCTGGTGAAGCACAGGTGCCGGGAGCATGGGGTGCACAGGTGCAGGATGCAGAAGAAGCTTAGGTGCAGTTGCTGATAAAGCACAGGTGTAGATGAAGCACAGGTGTTTAACGAACGGGGTGCAGGCGGAAACAAACAGTGGAGGTCTCAGTGGAGTTCCTGGCTGGAAGTGCCCAGGTGAAGCGACTGGAATCTGGAATCAGGTAAACGTGAAACCACCATACAAAATGCCTGGAAACTGCATGTAGAAATACCAGTTGTTGGAGGCAACTGTTGGTATGAGAGCAGGATATTTATCCCCCTGCCTAGTATTGATTGATTGACTGGAAGGAAGGTAATCGTCAATTAGAGGCATGGATTCAGGAGCTTCAGTCAGAACTAGACAGTTGAACAAACAGTACCAGGCCACTGAAGGGTTACAGTTTAATCCTAGCTACAGACTGAATTCTACCCAGGTGCATAATCAGTGAAGTACTCAGCCCAGCCTCTCACACCATGATTGACAACATGAGAGCAGACTGCAATGATAAAAATTGTGTGAAGGCTGCTGACCAGAGCAACAAAACAAGCAGGTTTGTGACAACCCGCCTGCGGCTTTATACAACTGCCCTTGACCCTAACCTACAGATGGAGCCACTCTTGTTAGAGTGGCTCCCGGCACGATGATCGCATATCGCCGCCCCATGCCATGAATGGGGAAAACGTTTGTCGGGATCCCGACTGTCGGGACCACGTCCGGCACCCGTTCCACTGTGTGTCCCCAGTGAGTTACATCAGTGTCACCCTCCCCTCCACTGTGTGTCCCCAGTGAGTTATCTCAGTGTCACCCTCCGCTCCACTGTGTGTCCCCAGTGGGTTATGTCAGTGTCACCCTCCCATTCCACTGTGTGTTTCCAGTGTGCGTAAGTCAGTGTCACCCTCTGCTCCACTGTGTGTCCCCAGTGAGTTTATGCCAGTGTCACACTCCGCACCACTGTGTGGCCCCAGTGAGTTTCTGTCAGTGTCACTCTCCACTCTGCTTTGCATCACCATTGAGTGTGCCTCAGTGTCATACTCCGCTCTGCTGTATGTCCCCAGCAAGTATACATCAGTGTCACCCTCCACTCCAGAGCATGTGCCAAGAGTACAGGTGTGACCATACACTCCTGTGTGTGTCCCCAGTAAGTGTATATCAGTGTGATCCTCTGCTCCATTGAGTGTACCCAGTCAATGTACTGTATGTCAGTGTCACCCTCCGCTCCACTGCGTGTCCCCAGTAAGTGAATGTCAATGTGAGCCTCATCCAGTTGGTGTCCAGTGAGTGTATGTCAGTGTCATCCTCCACTCCACTGTGTGTCCCCAGTGACTGTATGTCACTGTGTGTTTTCAATGAGTGTATGTTAGTGTGACCCTCCACTCCAGTTTGAGTCACCAGTGAGTGTATAGGGGCATACACAAGGTGGGAGGCATGAGCTGTGAGATTTTGGAACCAAGCGATCATGCAAATGCCTCCCCCTGCCACTGCATTCAAATGAGATCACAGTAGTGCACATGAGGGCAAAAGCATTCACATCCACTCACCAAAGAATGATTTTCCCCTCTGGTCACAGCACCAAGTCTTGCCTTACTTAGCTCTGTGATGCCCTTTAGGAGAAGGAGGCCACTAATGATGTCAGTGGCCCTCCCTCCCAATAGCCAGGGAACGCCTGCATTTTCTGGGACATTCCATGAAAACGATGCGTTACTGCCCCAAAAGCATTTTTAAATCAAGTAAATTGTATTTATGTGTCATCCTTAAAGTCAGATATTTGATGAAGGACAGGATTCAAATCTGTTTGTTGAGAGTTTATGATTGGGAGCCACCAGCACTGGTTTTAAATTGGTTATGGACCACCATCCAAGGTTTTAATTTAATTATAAATTGCTTAAAATGTATGCACCAGTTATGCATGCCATAGAGATCACCACACCCACAGACAGGCCACACCCTCTGCGTAGACCACACACCCACAGATCAGTTCAAAAACCCCACATCAGTCATTTTGTCGCAGCAATTATCACATGTCCCTGAGTGGTACACAATAAGCCCTTAGTAAATGTCTGTTCCAGGACCATGTGGACATTAATCTGGTACTGCTAGGGCCTCTGATCTAGTTCTTAATTAATGAAAACATTCTTGATTATAAATGTTTATGTGGTTGTCTGCTTTATTAAACTGCCATCCTGTCTGCCAATGCCACTAGATGGGCCATTTTTAGCGTTGATTTGCATTTAGCACAACTCTACCTCTCCTCTCCTGATCTGTCCACCACTGTTCTCTCTCAGCTTTCCAACTGCCTCTCCACCATCTCCTCCTGGATGTCTGAGCACTCTCTGAAGCTCAATATGGACAAAACTGAAATTATCTTTCCCCAACCTAGAGTTACTCCCCCTACTAATATCTATATTACTGTTAGCAACACCGTCATCACCCTCGTTCCTCAACTCCACTGCCTAGGAGTCCCTCTTGACTCCTCCCTCTCTCTTGCTCCACACATCCAAGCTCTGACCCATTCCTGTTGGTTCCAGTTATGCAACAGTGATTGCATCAGGCCTTTTCTCTCCCAGAGTGCAACTGAACTTATTATCCTCTCACTGGTCATCTCATGGTTCGACTACTGCAATGTTCTCCTCACTAGCCTTGCTCGCTCCTAACTGGCTCTTCTCCAATCGGTCCTTAATTCTGTAGCCAGGCTTACCTTTCTCTCCCGCCGCTCCACTTCTGCCACTCCCCTTCAACAAAATCTGCACTGGCTCCCATTCCCCTTCAGACTACTCTTCAAACACTTCACACTCATATACAGGGACATCTCTAATTCCATTGCTTTATATATCTCCAACCTCATCTCTATTTATACACCCTCCAGCCCTCTACAGTCGGCCGACAACTGTCGTCTCTCCTGCACCCTGATCACTGCTTCCCACACTAGAGTTCAGGACTTTGCACATGCTGCACCCCTTCAGTGGAACGCAATCACTCGCTCCATTCAGCTCTTCCTGACCTTACAAAGCTTCAAATGGGCACTGAAAACTCATCTTTTCATCAAAGCGTACCCTTCCGCTGCATAACCTAGTCCCGAGGCTGGTCCTCTGACCCCCTGCCTCATGAGTTAACCACCTCTGCCTGCTTACATCCTGCTATTAAGCAACCTCCAACTTACTTGCACCTCATGTAATCTGTCTGTTTCCCCTTTCTACTAGATTGTAAGCTCCTCAGAGCAGGGCCCTCTTCCCTCCTATTGGCAAAGCCCTCTTCTCTTCACATTTCATTCACAGCTCTCCGATACTCAAACACTCAGCGACCATCTTCGTCCACATACTCATCTACATCTTTGTCCACCAATCCCTAGTAGCACACTGATCAAATCCTCACTACTTACATTTAAGCTGTAATGTTTATTGAATTGTGGCGATTTTTTACATGTACTCTATTTCTGTTATTTATTTACTGTAATGTTAAGTTTTGTCTCCCTGTACTGTTCCTTTTTACGGCGCTGCAGAACACGTGTGGCACCTTATAATTAAAATAATAATAATAATAATAATAATAATTGTGAGCTGTTACATTGTGAAAATGGACTTAAAATGATTGGTACAGATGATAACAATATTGTAGGAACAAAAATAGGCCAACATTTCATGGTTTTAGAAGCTTTTTGTATAAAAAAAAAAAAAAAATACAGATCCAAAGCCCAAACATGTGATGGTGGTTTTGTTCAATTTAGAATCAAAATCTAAACAAAAAACAAATACAGTGCACATCTCTAATTATAACATAACAGAAGAGTACAGTAGAGTAGATGCATTCAATATTGCAATGACTTCATGTAAATAATCCTCATCTCTAATACTGTACATTTGCTCTCTCCAACTCTAAAAAGAAAAACTTTTCTCAAGCTTTGTAGAGTCCCTGAGGGACAAAACATCCCATGATATAACAGTGGGAGCCACAGTTACTGTTCATTCACTGGGACCAAGCCAGCATCTCTCAGCACTAGATAAAGCAGATAATACAGATTTGATGGTGGCATACTTGGGTAGGTAAATATATGGAAAAAAAGAAGATATGTTGCAATGCTTTCTCTGTACATTTATATATTGTTTGACTACAGTGTATGCTTTCTTTTTTCCTGCAACTTTTTACTTTTTGATGAAAAATTTCAGCTAAATAAATTTAGATAATTTAAAGCATATTAGTAATATGTGCTTCTCTGTTTCTCATACTCTGTCCTCAGGACATCTGACAGTTCATGATTTCCATACCACCTGCTGATCTGTACAATGGCCCTTATACAGATCTGATCGCAGTACAAATTTGTTCTCAAAATGGGCAAAACCATGTGCACTCTAGGTGGGGCAGATGTAACATGTGCAGAGAGAGTTAGATTTGGGGGAGTTATTTTGTTTCTGTGCAGGATAAATACTGGCTGCATTTTTTTTACACTGCAATTTAATTTTCAGTTTCAACACACCCCACCCAAATGTAACTCTCTCTGCACATGTTACATCTGCCCCACCTGCAGTGCACATGGTTTTGCCAATTTTGAGAACAAATCTGTACTGCGATCAGATCTGAATAAGGGCCAATGTGCAGCAACTAAGTGATCTATGAAATGTGAACTGTTAGTGACCTTGAGGACTGAGTCTGAGAAACACTGATATTGATAGTATTTTTTCTGTCTATTGGATGGAATAAATGCTTGCTGTTAGTGCAGTTGCATATAGGTTTCTTTTTTTAGTTGTGTGTTTTTCACCTGTTTTGATTGTCATTGTTAGAGTTAGTATTCTGTATTTCTCATTTTTTTTGTAGTTTGAAATATTTGCATTCCATAATGAGATACATATCTTGATAATGGGATCCAAGTCTAAATACAAAATGCATATGCGTTTCATTTACACCTTATACATATCAGGAGGTATACTTATACAATATTTTCTAATCCTGTGCATTAAACAAAGTTTCTGTACACTAAACAACTATAATGATTTGGGGTTCTCAGAATATTTTTTGCTCATTACATTTTCATATATTGGAGACTCAACCTGTGATATCATCTATAGTCAGTGACATATAGAACAAGTGTTCTAACCACATACTATATTTCTGAAGCAAAAACCGATAAAACATTGGGTGGGAAAACTTTAGTTTTTCACAATTACTGTTGTTTTTTTTATTGGGCTATCCAATATGGATCACCCGATAAAAAGCATGTGATCTCACTAAAACGCACAGGATCATTGACAATTGTGTGTTTTCGGCCACCATAGCCCCATTTTTTACTTTTCAGGGCTCATAAAATAATCTATGGTGAGCTTATTAAAGCCATTTAAAATACTGGTGGGATGTAATGCCACCTATGGTCCGCAGCCGAGCGGGATGCTGGCCGAACTCGGATGTGTTTTTAAAGGGGCAATCACTTACAACGCAAAACCATGCCTTGTAATTGATTGACCCTTTAATAAAATGTCAGTTCGGCCGGCATCTCACTTAGATTCCGAACATGGGCAGCATTACATCCCGCCCTACATTTCTAAGTAAATATTACATTGACACTTTGCAGTAGTGATTTGGTTATCATTCGTTTACTAAACACCGGATGCAATCCCATAACTAACTCTTCATGAAAATGTATAGAAGTATTGCATAATTATGTAAATGTGTTGCAGTAACTAAATTAGAACAACACAGTTACTTTCTATCCCTATGTAATCATTATTCACATTTGAAACTGATTCACCCCCAAAAAATTCATGAAATTATTTTTAAAGAACTGGGGATACATTGAGTAAAGCTTCTTCTAAAAATTTAAAGTGGGCATGTAGCCCATAGCAACCAATCAGATTATGTCTATAATTTCTCTATTGCATGCTGAAAAATGAAATACAGAACATGATTGGGCAACATCGCCACTTTTCACTTTTAGAAGTTTTAATAAATTTGCCCTCTGGTCTATGAGCCTTCACATTATAATTCCATGGAGTACATCCAATGTAAATATTACCTAAATTAGTAATTTTTAACTTAAAAATGCATTTAATAAGTTTTCTCCACTCCCAGACAACACTCCACAATGCACATTCTAAACATCTGTGACTGCATCTGAGTCTCCAAATGTCTCACAGAGGACAGCAGCAGTGGGCATACCTGAAAACAATCTGACTACCATAAGGAATTACATGTAATGTGGATTAATTACCTTCCATAGTGGTCAGGGGAGACAGATTCTTTACAGCAGGGGTAATAGAGCTTTTTTACCTTTTACCCCAAAATATATTTAGATATGCCAACATTACCCCCTTGATTTGAAAAGAAGTAAGTCATATATTAGTAAATATTTGAATCCCAAATTTTATTGAATCTATTAGTTTATTAGTAGAAGCCACTGTTAAGACTCTGGAGGGTACCACCAAACCTGACCCCTAACTCTTGTGCCTCTCCTCATGGTCGGCTAGACTTCGCCAATAACAGCCACGTTTGAAGGAGCTGGTTAGGCCGGCTCCAACCTCGATGCCGCCATGTCTTTTTGGTAATAGAATGCATCCACCGAGGTTGGGAGATGACAAGAGGAAAGCTGACTAAAGCGACACACAGGATGGGGTACCTCCAGAGTCTACAAAAATGCAGGGAATACTCCCCTCGGGTGTAACAATGCACTAAGGTGGTAAATACACAAAACACGCCCAGATAACTACACAAGGAAGGAATGACCCGTAGAGGACAAACCAGACCCCCAGTGCGAGCTGCTGCAACAATGCAGAGATGGAACCGTTCAATGTAATAATAACAGAAGCAGCTGCAGGGAGAGACCCTGACTTATCTGGAATGATGGTACACAGCAGATAGAACTAAGGAGGCTGCAGCACAGGCATGCAGGCAGGACTGCTGACTGGGACCAGGAACACGGACACCATAGCACAAGCCAGGATTGGGGCTCAGGACGCTCGACAGGAGTGCTTGCTGGGGTACCCAGGGCAGTATCCAGGCTCTGACAGGACTAGACAAGGCTCAGGACAAGGCTAGGGAGAACTCCACTAGGAACTATAACTGGCAGGGTAGTGCTGGCCAGAATGCCTTCTAAAGGGATCAGGTGATCAAGACACCTGTGAACAATTCCAGCCAAACTCCCAGCAGGGATAATGAGGTCAGACTTGTGCATAATTAATAGTGATACAAAAAAGAGTAGGGATTAGCCACCACCAGCGCTAGATATGATAACAACACACTGTTACTTCCCTTCTTTTTCCTATGTCCTTTTTAGGAAACGGTATCCCTTTTCAGCTCCTTCCACTCATAATGACATGTAAAGAGAGCATATACAATTCATAGTGCATACCGTTTAATGATTACAGAAAGGGGGAACATATACATCAGGGTAAAAAAATTTCACAATGAGAGTAATAAAAGTCACACACATAAAATCCAATAATAAAGTGCCAAGTGCAATGATGGATAAGGTGCTTAGAATCTAGTTACCAGATGTTGAGTGAACCATAAGATATACAGTTCAGAATGCGCATGTACTAAGACCTGGGTCGCCCGGGCACAACCTGGATCAGAAGAATGCTGCTGCCGGTCCCACGATCCCGCACCTAAAGTCCACCTGCAGATGCAGTGCTGGGGTCTGAGTCAGGCAGCTAATACTCCATTCTCCTGCAGACCGTGAGAAGCAGCAGCAGCAGAGAAGAAGAGGGACTGTTGCTCCACCATGCACCAGACTCACAAGCCTCTTTGGGCTGTGTGTGGCTTAGTGCACACAGGCTCTGCCCCTGGGGGCAGAGCCTGTGTGCACTAAGCCACACACAGCCCAAAGAGGCTTGTGAGTCTGGTGCATGGTGGAGCAACAGTCCCTCTTCTTCTCTGCTGCTGCTGCTTCTCACGGTCTGCAGGAGAATGGAGTATTAGCTGCCTGACTCAGACCCCAGCACTGCATTTGCAGGTGGACTTTAGGTGCGGGATCTTGGGACCGGCAGCAGCATTCTTCTGATCCAGGTTGTGCCCGGGCGACCCAGGTCTTAGTACATGCGCATTCTGAACTGTATATCTTATGGTTCACTCAACATCTGGTAACTAGATTCTAAGCACCTTATCCATCATTGCACTTGGCACTTTATTATTGGATTTTATGTGTGTGACTTTTATTACTCTCATTGTAAAAAAATTTTACCCTGATGTATATGTTAAGTTCACAGAGGATGAGCTGAAATGGCACAGACCCACCACCGAAGTCCACCAGAGAGTAAAATACCAACAGAAAACAACACAGAACAGACAAGACAGAAATGAGCCATTTATAATGGCTCCTAACAGCCACATACTTCTCTACCTCCTCCCTGGCCGTAGTGTGCATTCCCAGTGTGTCTCTCCTACCTGGTCAAATGTGTTGGCCCATTACCGGGGGTAGCAGCTGAGTGGCACTGATGAAAAGGAGACACTGAGCAATATGATTGCTGGCGATATATTGCTAGCAATATATCACCAGCAATCATATTGCACCGTGTGTACACAGCATTAGACACACTGCACCAGCTAGAGACCCTTAGACACACTACGCCAGGTAGAGTCCCTTAGACACACTGTGCCAAGTAGAGTCCCTTAGACACTGCACCAGGTAGAGCTTCTTGGACACACTGCGCTAGGATTATGCACACTGTAATGCCCATTACACATTGTCATATACCGTAATGCCCATTGCACATTTTACTATACAACATGATGCCCATTACACAATATGCCACAAATTCCCATTACATATCATGTCACACACCATAATGCCCAAAGCAGTATACCATGTGTATAATGCCCAGAGTTGTGCACTATAGATTGTAAGCTTGAGGCAGGGCTCTCCTACCTCCAAGTCTGTCTGTTGTTACCCAGTTTGTTTTATCACTGTCTAGTATTGTAAAGCGCAACGGAATCTGCTGCGCTATATAAGAAACTGTAAATAAATAAATAAATAATAATATATGTATAATTCCCAGAATAGTGCCACTAACACATGGAGCCCAGAGTGTACCATACACATAATGACCCACTCCTTCTCTTTAATGTGCAGCCTGCCCCCTCCACCACAAAAGTTACCTGCTCTCCTCCTGTCAGCTCATCTCCTCCTACAGTGTCCCCTCTGTCTGCAGCACCCGCATTCTCCAGAAATTGCTTGCTCCTGTCTCTTGGCTGACCACTCACTGACAGCAGCCATGACAGGCTCCCTGTGATGCTGCCTCTATGGAACCACTGCTGTGCTGCATGTGCAGTACGCTGAGTCACCTTCCTGTACCCCAGGCACTTCCAGTGGACTTGAATGTGCTTCCCACCTGTACTGCTAACACTCCCCCCGTACTGCTCCCATGAGACCACATTTTATCCCCTTTTTGTCCATTTCATATGCAGTGCCGGCTCATGAGCCATACAGATTGGTTGCTATGTTCCGAGCTCTGATTGTCTCACGAGCCGCCGCTGCAATTCAAATGGCGGAGGGCCACCAGAGACCCTGTAGCTGAAGCAGCAGGATTTAGTAGCATGGTGTTTTTCCTCTGAAGATTGTCACCCGGGTGCTGGCAGCACCTCCTATATCCTTCTAGATGGTGCCATTCATTTGAGTAACAATAAATAAATAGAGTTTGGGAGGAGAGCATTAGGGTGTGCACAGCATTGGCGTGTGCCTGTGAACACGTGGCGCACCCTGTGCCCATGCCTATGACAGCAAGTAGGTATATAACCTGACCGCTTCCCCTTTTCAATATTCTTCTCACATCAGCAAATATCTAATTTTAAATAGCTAACAATTATATATTCCTTTCACCTTCAGCCCAACTATCATTGTTTCCAGAACACTCTCTCTTTTGTTTTCTTTTGTCCATATACTGTATATATAAAATAGCTATGGAAGTGTACAGCGTATTACTGTAGTATAGGAATTTATTTTGTGCTTCTAACCATTAGTAACTATGGCCCTCATTCTAGTTTATTTGCTGCCCTGCATGTACGCACAGGGGAGCAATGTTTAGAGACCGCTCATGCACATAAACATTTATGCATATGTGCAGTCGCATTGTGCAAATTGATTAATCGCTGGCCGTTCGCAACTTGCAGTGTGGGCAGTGTGCATGGAGCAGCAGCGAGGGGTAGATCCAATGAGAACGCCCAGCGTTTCCTAGGCATACCCATGAAAAAGCTAGGCGTTCCCATGCTAATGTGCTGATGAAGCGGGTGTGGGGGGAAGGCAGGTGATGTCATCGGATTTCAGCTGCCCACACGTTTCTTATACAGGGACCTGCAGATCTAAGACAACAGAGAGATGTCTCAGGTCTGTGAGTGCTTGCAAAATCATGGGGGGACGGGCGTCTGTGCAGGCAGGTGGCAGGCAGCGTTTAGATGACCTGCAAAGCTGCTAATTTTTCAGCTTTCTGGGTCAACCAGAATGATGGCTAATGTATAATATGTAATGAACATTTTTATTTTCACAGGTTTTTTTTTTACTGCATAAACATGACAACAGGTTGTAACAATGTGACAGAATTCACACTGCTGGGTCTGATTGATGACCCGGAGTTACAGATCCCAGTCGGTGTATTACTTATATTTGCCTATTCCATGATATTATTTGGAAACCTCACCATCATTTTAGTTTTTTCTGCTGATTCCCATCTGCACACCCCCATGTACATCTTCTTATTCAACCTTTCCATCATCGACATCGCTTCCTCATCAAATATTCTGCCTATTCTATTTAATATGCTCTTCACAAAACATAATATTATTTCATTTGCAGGATGTGTAACCCAGATGTATATATTTCTGTCCCTGGTTCTTACTGAGCTTCTCCTGCTGGCAGCCATGGCATATGACCGCTATGTGGCAATCTGTCATCCTCTTAATTACATTGTTCTAATGAGTATAAGAAACTGTGTTGGTCTCTCAATTGCTTCTTGGGTCCTGGGGTTTTTGGACCCAGTTGGACACGCTGTCCTTATATCTAATATGTCCTTTTGGTCAGGGCATCCTATTGACCATTTCTATTGTGATATATCCCCATTGCTGATGATCTCCTGCAGTGATATATCCATGGTGGAAAAGTTGAACTATATAGAAGGGGTACTACTGGCATTTAATTCATTTATGCTTTTATTAGTTTCCTACATATATATTATCTCCAACATTCTGAAGATAAAATCTGCAGAGGGGAAACATAAAGCATTTTCCACCTGCACCTCCCATCTAACCTGTGTGATCATTTATTATGGGACTATGATCTGTTTGCATATAAAACCTACATCCAGTTATTTCCCAAAACTGGACAAGCTCTTTGCTCTGGTGTATGTTGTGTTGGTGCCTATGCTGAATCCTTTTATTTACTGTCTGAAAAATAAAGAAGTAGCAAAGTCCTTATTCAGACTGAAGGCTAAATTCTTTATAGTCTAAGCTTGATAACCTTGATACATACAGTGGGGCGATAAAGTATTTAGACAGCCACCAATTGTGCAAGTTGGCCCACTTAAAAGATGAGAGAGGTCTGTGTGGAAGTCGAAAATATTATAGCCACAAAAGCCATATATTTATATTTTATCCATATAGTACATAAGGCACACACACACTGTCTATACACTCTTTCATGGCAAGTTACTGTTTGCACACATTATAATAAAATCACTCCCACACACAATGAAGGTGATACTTTTAATAATTCAAGTATAAACAGTGTCTTGAATGTATCAGACTGTCTTGTTTATGCAAGGCTTTGTAAAACATAGAAAATAGACCCTGATTTGTTGGAAAGGTAAAGGTACGTTTGTTTACCCCCCATTGTTCTAGAGTTGTCTAGTATCTGTTGTAGACAACAGATACGGGACAATCACTGTTGCAAACAGCCATTGTGAAAAAAAAAATGTAGTTTCACTTCTATTGAGAATTGTTCATCAAGAGATACGGCCATAGATTTTGGTTGGTCATTGTATACACTATAAGTCAAAACAAATAATGAATACAATACATCATACTAGATTCAAGAATAGGCAAATGCCTGATTTTGTAATCAAACAAACAAAGGTCTGCCTAGACCGTTGAGTAATTTAAGAAGCTGACATCCATATGTACAAACAAATCGCCTTGAAAAAGGACGATTTGTTCGAAACGCGTTGGCAGCAGGGACTGCCATTGTTTTGGACCCTTCACCAGGAAACCCCATCTTGTCTGCAGCATCCAGGGACGCCTGTGTTTCTCCATTCTATGCTGTTTGTTTCTACATTCTTGTGGACATATGAATCTGGTCTATTTCAATTCTCTCCCACATGGTAAATCGGCACACTGAGGGACAGATGAATGCTACGTGGAGGTGACTCCTCTCCCAGTTGAGCGCTAAGTGTTCACTTAACAGTGGACAATATCAGAGGGTACGGTTCCCCACTTGGGGCTATTTTTTTTCTACTTTAACCCTTATAAATTGGGTATCACCCAATGTATATCTTTTTTCTCAATTCCACATGTACCTTGTGATCAAGAAGTATATGATCCAGAACAGAATTGAGAGTCTGGAGCGCCTTGAAAAACTGTCAGTACTTTTTTTTCCTTGCTTATTTCTATTTGTATATGTGGTGACATATCAACTGACCAGTGTGAGGCAGCACCGAGCGCATTAACTTATTTCTAAAAACCAAATACAGGATTTCCTCCTACATGTAGTCTTCATCCATCTGGTCAGAGAGTCTCATACACTTCCAATACATGGTGACCAAGTTATCCAGCTGGACATGCTGGGAGGGAATGGGACTGCATTAGAGCATCATACTTGGGAACAAAATGTTCATTAATTTATAAGCATTAACCGGGTGGTTGTGAGGATATTGTCACATATTGCAGCGACAAGTTATTAACAATATCAGTTTCATGTATATTACTGTATAACAATGTGGTGGGTTTGACTAGTCTTGGGGCGGGGAACCCAGAAGTAAACAACTGTAATCACATCTCAAGACTCAGGCATCGCACACCATGAGAGCCGTCCAATGATCCCCAGTGTACTGGATATGTGCCATCCCTGGACCAATGGAAAAAGAGCATACATCCCCTATTGTATTACCTTTTGAACTATTGTATAAAAGAGCAGTGCTCCTGACCTAAGACACACACATTCCTCGGAGGTCGTCTTGCTTAGATGACTGAGGCCTGGATTCAGGAGTGCTTGCGTAACAAATATGTATATTGTTGTGGCTATGTTTCTTTGTATTTGACTGTACAGTATATTGCTTTTCCCTAAGTAAAAGCTGTGCTGCTGCGTCAAATCACAGCATTAGAAAGCAAGTATTGATGTCACATTCCTTCTCTGATAGGGGTTTCATTACATCCTTGTGTTTTGCAGATAATACTGTTTTGTGTCTGATAAGTGTCTGCTATATTTGTTGCGTTTACATGCAGGTTTTTGGCGATTAGCGGCCGTAGCGTCGAATATACGCTGACAACTAAAAAGTGTATTTCTTTGCAAATAATTTGAACTCTACATCTGCAATTTACATAATAGGTACACTTCAACTGTGAGAGACAGAATGTGGAAAAGGAAAACATATATGTATAAAATCACATTGTATGTATCTCACAATACATGGCCCCATTCATCCTCTCCTTAATACGGATCAGTCACCTTTGCAGAAAAGCAGCCCCAAAGCATTCCCCTTCCCCATGCTTCACAGTGGGTATGGTGTTTTTTATTGCCTTCGCGGAGAAATATAAACTCCACTCCCCAAACACTGGGAGTGGAGTTTATACCAAAAAGTTATATTTTGCTCTCATCTGAGCACATGACATTATCCAAATCCTCCTCTGGTCATCCAAATGGTCACTGGCAAACTTTAGATGGACCTGGACATGTGTTGGCTTAAGCAGGGGGACCTTTCATGATGATGTAGTGTGTTACTATTGGTAACCTTTGTGACTGTGGTCCCAGCTCTCTTGAGGCCATTGACCTGGTACCCCTGTGTAGCAGGGCCGTCTTCTTGTATGGGCTTAATGGGCACTTGCCCATGGTCCCCAGGTGTATAAGGGCCCTATCCTTATAGCTGAGGATCCCCTTTTTCCAGCGATACCAGAATTTTGAAAATCGGCCCTGGGGAACTGGAGATATCCAACTTCAAAGCAGCAGTCAACATCCGACCTGCTAATTGCAATTCCCAGTCATATTTCTCAGGTTCTCTCTGACATAGAGGCTTTATGAGAGTATATTCAAAAAGCTGGGACTCTGCCCTTTCTGTCGACACTAGCAGCTTGGTGTACAGTTTTATATTTTTGTCAATGGATTGCTCTGGCTCCTGATCTCTCATTCCCAAGTTCCCAGCACCTCCAGAAAGCTGGGACTCTAGGTTTTTATACTATTAAAGGCTAAGAAATCTATTTCCAGATAATGGTGATATCTGCAGTCAAACAAGCTGCCCTTCCACCGGAAAATGATGAATATTAAGCCCACTCCATTATCCAAACCTCCCCTGCATATAAAACACCCGGTATGGGCGTAGCTTAAGCGCCACACAAACACCACGGTGTACGTCACTGTCGGTACGCTGCCACACAGAACGCAGGGTGGGGCTGATGTACGCCAATTACAGCAATGTGTATATATAGGTGTGCAAGGAAAAAAACATTGTGCTGCAAACTTGTCTAGTTCACTATCAGAGGGAGAATAGGAGCATCAGCGCCTCCTAGCTCAGCTGGACTCCATCACCTCCAATGTGCACCTCACCAGAGACCAGCCATTGGGAGGTGAGCAGGCGGGATGCAGTGTAAATCCCGGCGGTCGGGATCCCGGCATTCAGAATCCCGACCGCTGAAATCCCGACCGCTGAAATCCCGACCGCTGAAATCCCGACACTTTCTCCCTCCGGGGGTGTCCACGACACCCCCGGAGGGAGAATAAATTAGTGTGCCGAGCGTAGCGAGGCACCGGGCCCGCTGCTTGGCGAGCGCAGTGAGCCCGCAAGGGGGGGCGATCCACGTCCCCCCCTTGTCGGGATTTCGGCGGTCGGGATTCCAGCGTCGGGATTCTGAACGCCGGGATCCCGACTGCTGGGATTTAATACTGAATCCGAGCAGGCAGCTGGGCCATCTACAGCTGGCCCATCTACAGCTGGCCCATCTACAGCTGGGCCATATTCTGCCTCAACAGAATCATTGGGAACACAGCAGGTGGATTCACAAGAGAGTAGCCTGGCCAGCACTTCAAGTACAGCGACTGGTAGCCGTGGCCATGGGCGTGGCCGAAAGAGGCCAACAGAGGAACCAAGCAGCAGGAACATGGCATTCAGACCGCAGGAGCTTGTCATAATGGTACCCCGTGCACGGGATTGGATAGAGTTGACACAGGAGAGGTTGACACACACAAGGAGATGGAAGATTTGGGAGGACATAACTGTGGAGATTAATGCGGTAGCTCCACAAGTTCGTGAGGCGGAGCATGTGAAAAAGAGGCAAGTTCAAGTGTGTTAAATTTGAGCAGAACAAGACCAGTAATGTTTTTATTAGATGTTAGATGGATTTGGTAAATGGCCGGTCACGTTGCTAGAAGCAACAGACATGATTGCCCTGTCACTTATTCTATATTTATTATAGGGTGAGTGTGTGAATTTTTTTTTAAAGTGTTGGTTTTATAGTTTAACATAATGTAAGTTATGTTGAATGAAGCACACGTTGAAATGTGTAGCAGATTAAAATGCATGATACATCAAACGTCAGGGGTGACATGTAATAATATTTAAATTTTGTTTTCAGGTGGCATGATTTCAATACCTCCCTCAAGAGGAAAATGACCGCACATTGGAACCACAGCCACACCTCTGGGGTTGGCCCCATGCCACACTGACTGCAGCTCACCCCCCTGGAGGAGTTGGCTCTGCCCTGCATTGCTATTGAGGAGGTCCGGGGGGTGAGCAACATGGACAGTGAGGCCCCAGTGGAAGTTTTTGCTGCTGATTTAGAAGGTAATTTGTTTGCATGGCATAAGTAGTTTGTACTAATTTTCTAGGAATGTGTTGTACTGTAATTGTTCGTTTCTCTTTCAGCATCATCGCCAACGTGCAGGAGTGATACTCTTGAGGAGGCGGAGGAGACAGTGCCACCTGCCACCAGTGGCAGCCATGTGCAGCAGCAGCAGCCAACGGCCACACAGGATTTGGACAGGTGGGTGCAGATGCTTGGGCAGAATCGCCAGCAGGGAGAGTTAGCATCAGAGCGGCTGCGTAGGACAGAGGAGGTCATGCAGGGTATTGTCAGCACCCAGCAGACAATCGTTGGCACCTAGCAGGCCATGGCCATAGCTGGCAGCCTGCAGGTGTTGGCAGATCAAGCCCTGCGCCAAAATGACCTCCTCCTCCGCCACAATGAGCTTGTGGCGGAGCTACTTAACACCAATAGGGCCCTATTGTCAGTTGATTCTGGTGCATTCCCAACACCAGCACTCCCTGCTGGCAGAAGGGGAAGACCATCCCCCCCTTCCACATCATCTGCTCCACCTGCCTCACCATCCCAACGTGGCCATGGCCGAGGAGCTGCTGCACGTGGCAAGGACCCTACCAGGGCCAAATGGCCCCGCTAGTGAACTTGGCTCCGCATTAATCTCCACCCTTATGTCTTCCTAAATCTTTCATTTTGCTGTGTGTGTCAGCTTCATGTGGGCAACCCAATCCCGTGCACAGGGTACCCACATTTGCCCTTGGTTCGAATGTTTTGTTTGGTTCCCCTGTTGCCCTCTTTCTGCTACCATTACTGTGTGCTGTACTTGAAGTGTTGGTGCTATACTTTTGTTGTGAAGCCACCTGATGTGTTCCTAATGATTCTGCTGTGGATATGTATGAAAAGAAGAAATTTTTGTACTTTTTGGTTTGTTTTGTAAATTCGTGTTATGGTACCTTTATTTTTTGGCATGTGCCAAATAACATGCTATTAAAATGTTATGCTTTCCCTAACTGTAATAAATTTTTCTTTTGATCCCCAAATGTGTGGTGTTATTGCTGAATTTAAAAGTGACATGTATATTTATATTAGTGATACCAAGTTCTGTCCATTGCTTGCAGTGCAAATGTGTCTAAAAAATGAAGCCGTGCTTTCAGCATATATTTGTGTGTTTTGTAATGGTCCATTTAGGCTGCAATGGTTCCAGTTGAAGCAATGACAAGAGTGTAATTAATGAGTAATGAGTAGAGGAGTGGATTGTATTGTGTTCAGCTGACAGTGGTTCAGGTGCGGCCGTACTAATTGGGCGATCCGAATGCCTAGTGCATGACCGAGTGGTGTCCGCAAAGTAATACTTATGAAGACCGCATATTTCCTGCCTGTTGGTTCGTTTGCAGTCGGTGTTCTGTCCGAATGCACGCCTACCAGAGTTAGTGCACTCCCTCGTGTACGCCCATATTTACGCCCAGTTTAGCCCACTTTGAAACTACACCCATGTGTAGTTCCGAATGACGCCCATATTACGCCCATATTTCCCGAGTGAATGCGGTGCACATTTCTGTACGGTATTAGTGAGAACGAGAACGGAGACCGTGCGTGGCACATGCGCATTGCGTTGCCTACGCATGCGCAGACGGCTAAAAAACGCTATCCGAAAGAATTCAGAAACTTACGCATCGACCAGAATAAGGCCCTATGTGACCTACACCAGTCATGGTCCAGGGTAACAAGGAATTCATTGTTGAGAAGGTTCTGGATTCTAGATGGGTGCGTGGTCAGTTGAAATTCCTGGTTCATTGGAAGGGCTATGGTCCAGAGGAGAGATCATGGATCCCGGATTTTAGCTTACATGCTCCCGCATTAAAAAATACAATTTTCAGAGAATTTCTCAATAAACCCGGATCCTGGGGTCACTTGACCCCTCCTCAAGGGGGGTACTGTTAGGTGCCAGTCTAAGCGGTGCTGTACCCCAGCTCACCTGTCAATTGCGCGCTGCAAGTTCTTGGGCAGCAGCCATATTCCGGCGATTGCCGGGCAGGTCAGGGCGGAAGTGTTGAGTCGTCGCTTAGCAACACCCCGAACTTCCGCTGCACGGATGACAACAGGGGGATACTGCTCTCAGATGCACCAGGCATCACTTCCACCGGCAAAGGAGGCGTTTTGAATAAAACCCGGCACAGTCTTCTGACAGGCGCCAGTTATAGCATTCTGTGATCTTGCCTTGCTCGTGTCTGGTCGTGTTCCTGGTTCTCTGCAGTATCCATGGGTCTGTCGGTCTGGTACCTGTGCTGCTGCTTGTAGACTTATTCTGTGGCTCATCCATCTCCCAGATAAGTCAGGGGAATGCCCTGCAGCATTTGCTGATGTCATTTTTTTTTATATATTACATCTCGTGTGCATTGTTGCATTTAGCATTTTCGGTACTTATGTAGTAACTGGGCTGCCGATTTTGAAATCGGGTCCATCGCATCGCATCGCACCCGACCATATCGCATGCGATGCGATGCGATGCGATGCGATGCGATGGACCCGATTTTTCCATAGGATTCAATGTTAAAATGGACTGAGTCCATTTTAACATGGAATTCAATGGGAAAAGGGGTCCTTTTCATACCCCTACTATCCAAGTGGGCATGGAGTTGGATATAAACCTGTGGCGAGCGTAGCGAGCCACCGAGCCCGAAGCGTGGCGAGCGTAGCGAGCCCCGCGAGGGGACACAGAATACCGTTCGCTCGCCACGCTTCGGGCTCGGTGGCTCGCTACGCTCGCCACAGGTTTATATCCAACTCCATGCCCACTTGGATAGTAGGGGTATGAAAAGGACCCCTTTTTCCCATTGAATTCCATGTTAAAATGGACTCAGTCCATTTTAACATTGAATCCTATGGAAAAATCGGGTCATCGCATCGCATCGCATCGCATCGTATGCGATGCGATGCGATATCGTATCGCATCGCATCTGATTGTATGCCTTAACTTAAGGCATACAATCAAAAAATCGGCAGCCCAGATACTACATAAGTACCGCATTTTCTTATACTACATCTTTTATGCATTGTTGCTTCTGTGTTTGATTATATTACACCTGTTGTGCATTGTTGCATTGTGTGCTCCATACATCTCTGGGAGCATGCGCAGCTTGTCCTCCCTTGGGAGTACTCAGGGACTACCCCTGGGGAATTGTTGGGGGTCCCCAACCTGCTCTGTCTGGGTTAGCTAGCTTCCCTCATGTTCATCTTTTGTCCTGATTGGTACGTTGTCTTTTCATAAGACCAGGGGGCATCGGGGACAGAGCCGGCATAACTGGCTCCGTCAAACGCGGTTGTTAGTGGTGAAGGTTAGCTATGTACGCACCCGTCAACACAGGGGAGGACAACAGAGTTAGGGGGCAGGTCTGGTGGCTCACTCCTGTTCCCCTTACAGTGTTTATGACTGTGCAGTGTGCACTGTTGTTAAACGTATTAACCACTTGTATACCAGTCTGCTTGTGCATCTGCTGTATAATACCTCCCTGCTGGTGTATTTACAGCCTTATATAACTAGTAAACATATTCTCTGCTGGTGCATCTACTGTACTGAGTCTGACATATAAATAAATATTAATAACAGTGTACTGGTGCATCTACTAAATAAAATAATATATCTGCTGGTGCATATTAATTATACTGTCCATATATAATATCTTTCTGCTGGTGCATAATTAATAATTATACTGACGTATAAAAATAATATCTCTCTGCTGGTGCATAATTAATTATACTGCCCTATATATAATATCTCTCTGCTGGTGCATAATCATTATACTGCCATATAAAAATAATATCTCTCTGCTGGTGCATAATTAATAATTATACTGGCATATTAAAATAATATCTCTTTGCTTGTGCATAATTAATAATTATACTGCCGTATAAAAATAATATCTCTATGCTGGTGCATAATCATTATACTGCCGTATAAAAATAATATCGCTCGCTGGTGCATAATTAATTATGCTGCCGTATATATAATATCTCTCTGCTGGTTCATAATAAATAATTATACTGCCGTATAAAAATAATATCGCTCTGCTGGTGCATGATTATTTATATTGCTGTATATATAATATCTCTCTGCTGGTGCATAATTAATAATTATACTGCCGAATTAAAAAAAATATCTCTCTGCTTTGCATAATTATTATACTGCCGTATAAAAATTATATCTCTCTGCTGGTGCATAATTACTGCTGTATAAATATAATATCTCTCTGCTGGTGCATATACTGCCGTATATATAATACCTCTCTACTGGTGCATCTACTGCCATATATACTTGCACTCCCGTGGTGCTGCCCTGTGGTGTAATATATTGCATAACTCCACAAAAATAATGGAGATCCAAAATATGGAGAAACAAAAGATGAAGGGCCGCTTCCTCCTACTTCTGAATCTGCTGCAAATGCAAGTAGTAATGATGACAAAGATGATATGCCATCAACGTTGTCTGCCAAGGCCGATGTCCAGTGTCAAGGTACGGGGCATGTAAAATCCAAAAAGACAAAGTTGAGTAAAAGGAGGACCAAAAAAAAATAAATTCAAATCATTGGAGGAGAAACGTAAAATTGGCATTGTGCCATTTATGACACAGAGTGGCAAGGTCCTGGCCTGTATTCATGACTAGTGTTTCAACTAACCATGACCATGCAAGCCCTCCTACTCCCCCCTTTAGAAATTTGAAGAGATTTCAGCTGTCATCAAAAACACAGCACACATCTCTGCCTGCTAAAGAAGACATATTATCACAAACCCCCTAGGAGAGTCCAAGGGTGTTGGTGGCAGTTGCGATGCCTGACCTTCCCATCGCTGTACGGGAAGAGGTGTCTCCTTCCACCATTTTCAGCACTCCCACTGCATTTGCTGGGAGGATCACCCACAGTGCAGTTCCTGATTTAGATAATGAAGGTGTCAATGTTGTAGACCAAGAGGAGGATATTGATGTAGCTCGTGCTGAGGAGGAAGTTGACGAGGATGCTGAGGTGGTTTACTTAAATGAGGCACCAGGGGGGGGGGAAACAGTGTTTAGTTCAGTAACTGTGGCTAGCAGTCCAGAGACACCTAAATTCCTTGGTCCTCCTATTGGAACCAAGCGCCTGAAAACACACAACTCCCTCCTCATCAATTTCCTCCTCTATCCGTATAAGGGGGAGTCCTGCAGGCCATGTCACCAGCATGACTGACTCCTCATCTATCCGGGATTCATCCGGAGGATCCTGCAGCAGTACGCCTACTACTACCGCTGCTGCTGGGAGTCAGTCATCATCCCAGAGGGGAAGTCGTAAGACCGCTACATCTTTCACTAAGCAATTGACCATCCAACAGTCATTTTCCATGAGGATGAAATACGACAGCAGTCATCCTATGGCAAAGTGGATAACTGCGGCCTTGACAGCTATGTTAGTGTTAGACATGCGTCCGGTGTCTGCCATCAGTGGAGTGGGATTTAGACAGTTGATGGAGGTATTGTGTCCTCAGTACCAAATCCCATCTATATTCCACTACACTAGGCAGGTAATACCAGTAACATTGTGTGGGCATTACATATGGACAATTTCCAGCACGTGCCATGTTTTGCCCACACAATAAATTTGGTGGTGCAGCATTTCATCAGAAGTGACAGGAGCGTGCAGGAGATGCTTGCCCAGAAAATTTGCGGACACTTTTGGCATTCTGTCACTGCCTGCCGAAGTCTGGAGTGGCAGCAAAAACTCCTCAACCTGCCCTGCCATCAGCTTAAACAAGAGGTGGTGACGTACTGGAACTCCACCCTCTATATGCTGCAGAGGATGGAGCAGCAGCAAAAGGCCATTCAAGCCTACATGTCCATTTATGACATAGGCAGAGGAGTGGGGCTGCACCTGACTCAAGCACAGTGGAGGCTGATTTCTGTATTGTGCAAGGTTCTCTAGCTGTTTGAACTAGCCACACATGAAGTCAGTTCTGACACTGCCAGCTTGAGTCAGGTGATACCCCTGATCAAGCTGTTGCAGAAACAGCTGGAGAAAGTGTAGGAGGAGCTAAAGCATTGTGATTCAGCAAAGCATGTCGCTCTTGTGGATGAAGCCCTCCATACGCTTTGCCAGGATACGAGGGTGGTCCATCAGTTAAAGTCAGAGGAATACATTCTGGCCACCGTGCTCGATCCTCAGTTTAAAGCGTATGTTGTGTCTTTGTTTTCGGCGGACACAAGTCTACAAAGGTGCAATGACCAGCTGGTCAGGAGATTTTCATCTGATGGGGTCCGTGACATGGTCACAGCTCCTCCTTCATTTTCTCCCACACCTGTGGCTGCGAGGAAAGAGCTGCAATTTCCCACACAACCCACTGGCAGGGATGCAGAGCAGGCATGAGGGAGTTTGGACATCTGGTCCGGACTAAAGGACCTGCCAACGATTGCTGACATGTCTGCTGTTGCTTCATTTGATGCTGTCACCATTGAAAAAATGGTGAAGGATTACTTTGTAGACATGCCAGACAGTCCGTACCTGTACTGGCAGGAAAAAAAGGCAGTTTGCAAGCACCTCTACAAAGTGGCTCTATTTTACTTGAGTTGCCCCCCTCCCGTGTGTACTCTGAAAGAGTTTTTAGTGCAACGGGGAACCTGGTCAGTGAGCGGTGAAGGAGTTTGCTTCAGCAAAATGTGGAGAATATGATGTTTATAAAAATGAATTATAAATTATTCAATGAAGACCAGGAATTGCCTCCAGAGATTATAACGGGACCTGTTATTGTGGAGTCCAGCGGGGACGAATTGATAATCTGTGAGGATGAAGAAGTACACACTGAAGGGGGTGAGGAATCAGAGGAGGAGGAGGAGGATGATGAGTGATGATGACATCTGGTCTCTGTAGAGCCAGTTTATACAGGAAGATATGATTTTTTTTTGTGTGGGGCCCAAACTAACCAATCATTTCAGCCACAGTTTTGTAGGCCCTGTCGCTGAAATGTTTGGTTTGTTAAAGTGTGTATGTCCTATTTCCGCAACATAAGGGTGGGAGGGCCCAAGGACAATTCCATCTTGCATCACCATTCATTAATCCCACTGCTGAGACTGCATTGATATGTGAGATAAGTGGACTCGTCTTTAATCGCATACAACTGTTTGCGCTCAAGTGGTAATAATCACAGAGCTGACCAATCCCACTGCTGAGAGTCATTGATTGCTGCATGAATCGCCCAGTGCTCCTGGGCTGGTCATCACCTGGTTATGTCTGGTCAGTAGGTTCCATTCTATTCTACTGCCGTACATATAATACCTCTCTGCTGGTGCATCTACTGCCTTAGATAGGGTGTTACATGTGTCTCCGGGAAGTCATTCTGCAGTGTTGTTTATGGAGGCACTGTACCTTAAGCACAGATAACATATACATGACTGTGTGCCATTCTGCCACTGCCGGCCGAAGGCTGTCGAATCGCCCAGTGCTCCTCAGCAGGTTGTCGCCTGGTTATGTCTGGTCAGTAGGTTCCATTCCATTCTACTGCCGTACATACTGTATAATACCTCTCTCCTGGTGCATCTAGTGCCTTAGATAGGGTGTTACAGGTGTCTCCGGGAAGCCATTTTGCAGTGTTGTTAATGGAGTCACTGTACCTTAAGCACAGATAACACATACATGACTGTGTGCCATTCTGCCACTGCCTGCCGAAGGCTGCCGAAATGCCCACTGCTCCTCGGCTGGTGGTAAACACGATCAAGCCAGATAGTGGTCTTATTGGATAATAAACTGATAAAAACAGATACACAATCGCAGACAAACTCAGTGTTGCACCAATCACCCACTGCTCCTCGACTGGTCCTCGCCTGTGGTCAGAAGGTTCCACTCCTTTGCAGCTATTGCATTGCTGCACCAATCACCCACTGCTCCTTGGCTGGTGGTAAACACGATCAAGCCATCACCATTTATTAATCCCATTGCTGAGAGTCATTCATATGTGGGATAAGTGGACTTGTCTTTAAACACATACAACTGTTTGCGTTCAAGTGGTAATAAGACTGACCAATCCCACTGCTGAGTCATTGATTGCTGCAATAATCACCCACTGCTCCTCAGCTGGTGGTAAACATGATCAAGCCAGATAGTGGTCTTATTGGATATTAAACTGATAAAAACAGATACACACTCGCAGACCAACTCAGTGCTGCACCAATTGCCCACTGCTCCTCGGCTGGTCATCGCCTGTGGTCAGAAGGTTCCACTCCTCTGCAGCTATTGCATTGCTGCACAGATTGCCCACTGCTCCTCGGCTGGTGGTAAACACAATCAAACCAGATAGGGGTCTTTTTGGGGCCTAGTTTTTCAAACTGCCATCCTGTTTGCCACTGCATTGCCACTCCTAGATGAGCCACGTGTTTGTGCCGCACACTTATGTGGCCTAGCATAGTTTTCCAGCTACCTCGGTGCAACCTTTTGCCCTAAAAACAACAGTGTGAGGTGTTCAGAATAGAGTGGAAATGAGTGGAAATGAATGTTATTGAGGTTAATAATTGCGTGGGAGCAAAAAAAAAAACTGTGATTTTAGCAGTTTTTATGCTTTACAAAAAAAAAATCAGAACCCAAAATGGTACTTGTTTGCTAGCACGGCGCCAACGATTTTAATTGTATCGATCTGGTCCGCAAAAATGGCGTGCATCGCATGCAACCAAATCGCATGCGATGCGATCGACCCGATTTTTACATTGGTACAAATATAAAATAATCCCTGAGACCCGATTTTACATTGGGCCCAATGTAAAATGCCCCCCTAGACCTCAATTTTCATTGTATACCCACCCTGATGGGTCAAATGCCCCCCCCCATTGTTAACGCCACCCCACGATCAACGCCAACCCAAAGCATGGTGAGCGCAACGGTACGTGTCCTCCAACCTTTTCATACCCCCACTATCCACGTCGGCGTGGAGTTGACATTATATAGTGTGGCGAGCGCAGCGAGCCACCGAGCCCGAAGCGTGGCGAGCGGACGTAAATTACTTCACAGGTATAACGCATCCCCTTGCGGCGCTCACCACACTGGCGACGTGGATAGCGGAGGACGTGTACCGCCACCTCTCGCGGGCTCACTGCGCTCGCCACGCTTCAGGTTGGCGTTCAACGTGGGGTGGCGTTAACAATGGGGGGGCATTTCACATGCAAATTACCCATCAGGGTGGGTATACAATCAAAAATCGGGTATGGTGGGCCATTTAATATTGTTCCCTATGTAAAATCGGGTCCATCGCATTGGTTGCATTGAATGCCATTATAATGGCATACAATGGACCCGATTTTACATAGGAATTTAACATTGAGTACAATGCATTCCATGTTAAATCGCGTCGGTCGCATCGCATGCCATTATAATGGCATGCGATGGACCCGATTTTCTAATTGTCGGGAAAAGGCTAAAGATAGCCCAAAATCGCGTTGGTCGGGTCCCATCGCATACCTTAACTTAAGGTATGCGATGGGTCACGATGGGTGCCATGCTAGGAAACAAGTACCCCCAAAACGTTTAGGGGGTGTTTTGGCAAAACCCATTAGAACCCAAAACCTGAAGGCAATCAGAACCCAAAACGTCAAAAAGTGGCTGGTGCACATCCTTAATAATAATGCAGAGCCCACCCCCCCACCCCCCACAATAATACCCCTGTTTTCTCAATAATAAATGTGTGGTGGTGTTGATTGTAGGGGTGCGCAGGTTGTAACCATCTGATATAGAAGGCCTAATTTAGACCTATTCACTACGCTGCATTCACTCGTAGCCTAGTGAACAGGTCAGCGCCACCTGCTTCCCCGCCAAACAACCCTACCGCTAGTGCCTTCCGCAACCCCTCGCTAGCATGCGAGAGGATGTGTCCGAGAACACATCCCCTCACCTGCGGCCGAAGGTTAGAAAAGACAGTATAAACTGACTTTTTTTCTGTCACACATACAGGATTTAAAATAAATGTCTGTTTTTGTTTACAAATGAGTGTTTATATTTATTAATGCAGTGCCAAAGCTGGTGCTACGGTGCTTGGCACCCCTCCTCCCTGTAAACTATAAATTTGACCCTCCATCCTTTATTGTACAAAGGGCCTGATTCAGACCCGCTTGCTAGGCAGCGTATATTCGCTGAATAGCGAGGGGGTAAGTGCTGTATACCACCCGGACAAATGCCCCCCCCCCCCTGCAGCCCGCATCCCCTCACTAGCATGAGAGGAGATGTGTACATGAACACATCCCCTTACATGTAGCCGAAGGGGACAGAAATAATTAGATGGGTCGCCAACCGTCGAATCATTTCTCTCCTCTTTGGTAATAAAAGTCAGTATGAACAAACTTTTATTTCCATTGAAGATCAGCAAAAAGGGGGCCGTGCTGACACCATGTGCCATCAACCGCCCGCCATGAGCAGGGAATGCCATGCCTGCGTTTCCAGGGGAAAAGCCAAGCATTTTCATGAGGACACCCATAAAAGGCTGGGCGTTTCCCTGGTGCCGCCCCCTGCCACTCCACCCCTCACTCCCCTACCCATTCAAATACCTTGGCGGGTGTGATACTTGTCGAAGGTGTTGGGTCTGCACATGTGCAAACCCCCCACCATTAAAATGGGTCTGAATTCATACCCTTCCATGTGGGTCCAAATTATGGACAGAGTTTGTAGTACCCCCGGCTATTACTGGTTTAGAGAAATAAATGTTCTGTATGTTACCTACAAGTATCTGAACCGCAGAGCTGCTTAATGCAGGTGAGTGGTGGCAGTGGGAGGCAGTGTGGTGCTATGTCTTGTACACATGTGCACCCACCACCCCACACATACATCATGACTACTATGTGTAAGTGCCACTACTGCTGTGGCCATTACATTTATAATGGGCACTACCACGATAGCTATTAAGTGTAAGGTTCACTACTGCTGTTGGCATCTTGTTTAAGGGGCACTACTACTGGTCTTGTGTGTAAGTACACAGGGGCACTACTGTGTGATGTAATGTGTATAAAAGGTACTACTGTGCATTGTAACATGTACAGTATATGGGAAACTACTGTGTGGGGCACTACTGTTTAGCATAACATAAATAAGGGACACTAGGTGGCCCATGCAAACATTTTCCATGCAAATAAAATACAATACATTTTATAGCAAGGTTGGTGGTTTGTAGGAGGATGAACGTGGAACCGGTTTATTTGTAGCCATTTTCAGTAGCTGACCAAAACTGTTCATGTTAAGGGACCTACACACGGGAAGGTGGTGAAGGGATCAGCTAAGAACTTAGGTGGAGATTTATTAAGCTCGGTGAAGTGATAAAGTGTCTGGTTTTTATCAATCAGCTCCTAACTGTGAAGATACAGGCTTGATTTGAAAAATGACAGGTAGGAGCTGATCGGCCGGTGATAAAAACCAGACACTTTATCACTTCACCAAGCTTAATAAATCTACCCCTCAATCTTTAAAATGGTACCTCATGTTTGGATTTTGGTTGAGTATGAAGGGAGAAAAAGGGATCGTCATTTTCACATGGGCCACTTAGTATATTTTATTTATTTTTTCCTTCAATTTTAGACATACCTCAGGAGGAGCCCTTCCCCTCCTATTATAGCAGAGGGGTCCTGTTCTCTGAGCAACCTGTATGCAGAGACAGGGAAGGACGTATCACACGCTTTGTATACAGGCCTCTGCTGTGATTGTCACTGCTGGCTGCACCTGAGGTCTAGAAGGTAAGCAACCTTTCTCCCAACTGCCTTTGTATGCCCAGCCGTGGCTTTGAAAACAGGGATGTGGCATGGGTGGCCATTACTCCGGCTTGTACTGAGGTGCGTGTTTGCTCATCCTGCTGCAGCTGCACGGAGCTCCAGAGCCCTACTGCTTGACAGGACACAGTGTCAGCCGCCGGTTGACGACTGGGGCCGCGTGTCCTGAAGTAAGGCTGAGCTGCAGGAGCTCTAAGTAGCTGAGTGAGCTCTGTTTAAGCTGTCAGGTGTGGGAGGGGAACCAGAGACTGCAGTGTCACTCTCTTCTTCACTGGGTGTCCTCAGTGTGTGTATGTCAGTGTCATCTTCTGCTCCACTGTGTGTCTGTGTGTCCCTAGCGTGTATACATCGATGTCACTTTCGGCTCCACTCGGTGGCATAACTAGAAATCGGTGCCCCTCCCTGACAAAAAAAGTTTCTGGAACTCCCCCTTTCATATATTAATTCTTATTTTTACCTACATTCTCATTGACAGGGGTGTCCATGCTTGTTGTCGGGGGGTGACCTGCTTGTTGCCATGGGATGCAGGCACTGTATGCACTGAGCTCCCCTGACAGAGAGAGGTGGAAATATGGTCAGAGAGAGTATGCTGGACAAAGAAAGGGCTGAGAGATGAATGGCAGAGAAAGGGGGGAAAGATGTTGGGCAGGGAAAGGGGGGAGAGATGATGGGCAGAGAAAGGGGGACATATGCTGGGCATGAAGTGTGGGGACAGATGGTGGGCATGGAAAGGGGGACAGATACTGGACACGGAGAGGGGGGACAGATACTGGGCAGGGAGAGGTGATATATGCTGGGCAGATAAAGGGGGAACAGATGGTGGTCAGGGAGTGTGGGGACAGATGGTGGGCAGGGAGTGTGGGGACAGATGGTGAGCAGGGATTGTGGAGACAGATGAGGGGCATGGAGAGGGGGACAGACACTGGGCAGGGAGGGGGGGGGGAGATACTGGGCAGGTAGAGGGGGTGCAGATGCTGGGCAGGGAGAGGGGAGGCAGATGCTGGCCAGGGAGGGTTTGGTACAAACAGAGAGAGAGAAGCTGCAGGGAGTGTCAGGTGCTACAGTGGAGGCAGGGGCATACTCACAGGCAGGTCCATCCTCCATGTTCTAGGGATCAGATGAGCTCCTCCAATCAGGGGCACTACTATTCAGCATGTGTCTGCTAAACACCTCCAATTACAGCCAGGCACTTGCTCATGCTGTCCTCCTGGCCCTGTGCTGAATTGATGATGGGGGACCTCTGCACCACAGAGAGAGAGAGAGAGCGAGGAAGGGGACTTCCCCTGCGGCTGCTGCTTTCAGTAGCACCGATGGAAGCTCTCTCTCCTCAGCAGAGGCTGGTGAGCAGTTACAGCCCCCACAATCATCCAATAGGTCACTGCACCAGGACCCTGGGCCCCCGTGGTGCCGGCTCTCCCCGCCACCACTAGGGCTGTGGAGCCCTAGCTATGCCACTGGCTCCACTGTGTGTCCCCAGTGTGTTTAAGTCAGTGTCACCCTCCACTCCAGTGTAAGTCCCCAGGGAGTTACATCAGTGTCACCCTTGCTTCCAACTGTGTGTCCCCAGTAGTTACAGATGGAGCCGGCGTCATGCTTGCAGGGTCTGGCGTTTCCATCGGCAGCCCATGCCAGCCGCCAGGCCCCACCAGCCATTGAGATTTGGTGCTCGTGCATGAGACGCTCGCACACCCTGTTCCAATGGAGCTCCCTGCCGCCATCTGCTGCCTCCCCGGTCCCCATCACCAGTCGCCACCACTGCCACAAACCCCCAATAACCCTGCCCGTCTCCCCGAATCGGAGACAGGCAGGGTCACACCACTCTGCTGCCATGTGACTGGGACGCGTGTGCGTGTGAGACGCACGCACATCCCAGTCTGATGGAGTCCCTGTCTGCAAGCGCTCGCAAGCGGGGACGCTCTGGCGAGCACCGACAATGAAAGAGAAGGGCTCCATCTGTACGTCAGTGTTACTCTGCTCTCCACCGTGTGTCCCCAGTGAGTTCACATCAGTGTCATCCTCCGCTCCAGTTAGTGTCCCCAGTCAATGTATGTCAGTGTCACCCTCAGCTCCACTGTGTGTCCCTACTAGTTCAGACCTGATCGCTTTGCTGCAAGATTTTGGATCCCAGCGATCATGCAAACACTGCCCGCCACTGCTGCATCTGCAATTCCCTCTCCCTCGAATGAGATCGCAGCTGTGCACATGTGGGCAAAGACATTAATAATCCACTCACCATGGAATGGTTTTCCCCTATGGTCAGAGCACAGAGTAAGTAGTGCCTTACTTAACGCTGCAATGGCTGTTAGGAGAAGGAGGCCACTGATGACGTCAGCGGCCCACCCTCCCAACGGCAAGGGAACGTCTGCGTTTTCCGGGACATTCCTGTAAAACGCTGTGTTCCTGCACCCAAATGCAATATTAAATGAAATAAATTGTATTTGAATCAATTATATGGTGAAGGACCAGATTCACTTCTGTTTGTTGACATAGTTTATGATTGGTAGCCCCCAGCACTGGTTTTAAATTGGTCCTGAACCACCAATCCATGGCCCTACTGAGAGTGTCCCAAGTCATCTAAGGTTTTAGCTTCATTACAAATTGGTTAAATGTTATGCACCAGTTATGTATGCCATAGAAGAAAAAAAGGGGGGGGTATATATGTCTGCCTTCTGTTTGGCGGTCTGAAAAATTTGTAAAACAGCTCATAGTTGCTGCACTGATCGTATATGACAAATAGAAGAAAAAAAGTATGTATGCCATAGAGATCACCACACCCACAGCACAGGCCACACCCTTTGCGTACACCACACACCCATATTTATGTTCACAAACCCCACATCAGTCATTCTGCCGCAGCAATTGTCACACACCCTGCCTAGAGTGGCATACATAGTAAATATCAGCTTCAGGCCCATGTGGACATTAATCTGGGACTGTTCAGGCCGCTAATCTAGTTCTTGATTAATGAAAATATTCTAATAAATTTCTATGTGGTTGTCTGGTTATTAATCTGCCAATGCAGTGCCATTAGATGGGACACTAGATGGTCCATGTTTGAAGTTGAATTGCCACGTGTTTGTGCCACCCTCTGCTATAGTTTAGCTTAGTCATCCATCTAGCTCGGTGCCACCCTCTTGGCCTAAACTGTATGAAAACAATATTGTGATGTGTTAAGTTATCAAAATTGTCTAGAAATGATTGGTACAGAGTAATACTGTAGGACCAAAGCAGATCAAAATTACATGATTTAGCAGCTTTTTTGGTACTTGTTTCCTAGCACGGCCACAATCGGGAGTAATCGTGTACCTTAAGTTAAGGTACACGATTAACGCGATGGACCCGATTTCCTTTGAAATCAGGTCCATTTGGCCGGCTAAGACAAAATATCGGGGGCATCGCGTCGGTCGGGACCATTAACAATGGTCCCGACGC
The DNA here is from genome assembly GCF_055691185.1 of Crinia signifera. NCBI lineage: Eukaryota > Metazoa > Chordata > Amphibia > Anura > Myobatrachidae > Crinia > Crinia signifera. Next base: position 243,104,160 of record NC_139222.1, on the reverse strand, counting down.
GACCGACGCGATGCCCCCGATTTCCCCATAGGCTTCAATGTTAAAAAATATTTTAACATTGAAATCGTGTCGGGAAAGGTAAAATATCGGGGGCATCGCGTCGGTCGGGACCATTAACAATGGTCCCGACGCGATGCCCCCGATTTTTCCATAGGCTTCAATGTTAAAAGATTTTTTAACATTGAAATCGTGAAAAAATGTGAAAAATGTGAAATGGGCCAATATGACCCATTTCACATTATAGATGTCCCCGTCGTCACCCCACGATAGACGCCAACCCGAAGCGTGGCGAGCGCAGCGAGCCCGCAAGGGGCGGCGGTGCGCGTCCTCCGACCTTTTCATTCCCCTACTATCCACGTCGGCGTGGAGTTGAGAATAGAATAGTGTGGCGAGCGCAGCCCCCGATTTTTCCATAGGCTTCAATGTTAAAAGATTTTTTAACATTGAAATCGTGAAAAAATGTGAAAAATGTGAAATGGGCCAATATGACCCATTTCACATTATAGATGTCCCCGTCGTCACCCCACGATAGACGCCAACCCGAAGCGTGGCGAGCGCAGCGAGCCCGCAAGGGGCGGCGGTGCGCGTCCTCCGACCTTTTCATTCCCCTACTATCCACGTCGGCGTGGAGTTGAGAATAGAATAGTGTGGCGAGCGCAGCGAGCCACCGAGCCCGAAGAGTGGCGAGCGCAGCGAGCCCCGCGAGGGGACGCGTATAACTTCACAGGTATACGCGTCCCCTCGCGGGGCTCGCTGCGCTCGCCACGCTTCGGGCTCGGTGGCTCGCTGCGCTCGCCACACTATTCTATTCTCAACTCCACGCCGACGTGGATAGTAGGGGAATGAAAAGGTCGGAGGACGCGCACCGCCGTCCCTCGCGGGCTCGCTGCGCTCGCCACGCTTCGGGATGGCGTCTATCGTGGGGTGGGGTGTACGCCGTGACATTTGGGGGGGTTGGGAATATTTTACATTGAATCCAATGTAAAATCGGGTCCCAGGGACCCGATTTACATTTCATTCAAAAAAAAAATCGGGTCCAAAATCGGTCGGTCGCGTCGATCGCATGCGACCAAATCGCATGCGATGCGATCGACCCGATTTTTCCGACACGACCACCCCGATGTAAATCGGTGTGGCCGTGTCGGAAACAAGTACCGCTTTTTTTTATATTTTTTAAAAATACAGATCCAAAGCCAAAACATGTGAGGGTAGTTTTGTTCAAATTAGAATCAAAATAAGAAAGTTCTACAAATTCGGGGCTGTAATTAAGGGGGAGCTAGGGGGTCACATGACCCGGGCGCTGCATGTGTGCATACTGAGCCTATCTAACTCCGGAGCTACCGAGGTGTAAATTCCTTTCTGCCACCAAGGAGCTCGGAGCAGGCATTAGCAGCCGCAGACAGAGAGCAGCAGCCGCAAAACACCTTGGCTGTGGTGAGGCCCTGGCACCCTCAACAAAAGTGTATGTGTATATACAGTATATATATTATTGTGTGTGTGTGTGTGTGTGGGGGGGGGGGGGTGCACCAAATTTCTTGTTTGCCCCGGGCATCAGAAATCCTAGTTTGGGCCTTGACTAATCCAAAACAAAAACACAAGGGTTGGTGGACATCTCTAATTATAATGTAGCAGAAGAGAACACTATAGTAGATGCCTTTAATATTGCAACTACTTCATGTAAATAATCCTCATATCTAATACAGTTGCAAAAGTTAATAATCATTGAGTTGAGAAAACTTTCTCTCTCCAACTTAAAAAAAAAAAAAAACTTTTCTCAAGCTCTGTAGAGTCCCTGAGGGAGAAAGCATCCCATGATATAACAGTGCGAGCCACAGTTACTGTTCATTCATTGTGACCAAGCCAGCCTCGCTCGGCACTTGATAAGGCAGATACTGTACAGGTAATACAGATTAGATGGTGGCATACTTGGGTAATTAAATATATGGAAATAAAGAAGAAATGTTGTAATGCTATCTGCACATTTGTTTGTTTCTTGCAACTTTTTTTCTTTTTTGTGTATGTGCTTCTCTGTTTCTCAATTTCTTTCCTCAGTACCTCTGACAGTTCATACTTTCCATACCACCTCTCCCTAACAGTTCACATTTTCTAGATCACTTAGTTGCTGCACATTGTACAGATCAGTACAATGTGCAGCAACTAAGTGATCTAGGAAATGTGAACTGTTAGGGACTCTGAGGACTATGAAAAACTGACATACTGTACTGTAGATACTATTTTTTTCTGTCTATTGGATGGAATAAATGCTTGCTGTAAGTGCAGTTGCATATAGTTTTGTATTTTTCACCTGTTTTGAATGTCATTGTCACAATTAGTAATTACACCAGCAGACATTTGATGCTACATGTTGTTTGCCATGTCCGAAATGCTGGAGGACAGAAGTATTTTGGATTTCTAATTAATTTGTAGTTGGGAAAATTTGCATTCCATAATGAGATACATATCTTGATAATGGGATTCAAGTCTAAATACAAAATACATTTGTGTTTAATGTACACCATATACACATAGGACCTTATTCTAGACCGCACGCAGCCGGCGTTCATTTGCATGGGGATCGATGTTTGGCGTATGTGCATGTGCATGTCAGCTGCACGCCCACTTTCTCACGAATGTGTACGCAATTATAAGTGCTGATGCAAACTGGGATATTCTATTATCCCCGATAAAACATTGGTTGCAGAAACTTTAATTTTTCAGAATTTTCCAGATGTTTTACTGATTTTTTTTTTTAATTGAGCTATCCACTATGGATATTTAAAAAGCATGTTATCTCAGGAAAATGCACAGGATCAGTGACAATTGGGTGTTTTCGGCCACCATAGCCCCTTGTTTGGCTTTTTAGGGCTAATAAGATAGTCCCTGGTGAGCCTATTAACCCTTTCAAGGGAGGAAAATTGAAGTATATTTGTGCTGCTTGATAATATGCTATAAACACACCGTATGGCTGGAAGAATTGAATGATTGACACACTGTTGCAAATATATACTTTATATAAATATAAGCATGGAAATACACAGTTAATACATCTGAAAATAAAACACTTGAATAAAAACAAATCTCATATATTTAAGACAGATCAATGTTGAATTGAAGTCCCAATATCAAGGGTTGTATTTGATTTAGGACATTCAGCAATCCTCCATTTAAAAATAAAATTTTATAGAAATATGCAAATAATTGTAATGGATGGTACCAGTAAATAAAGTCCAGTTTGTGCACACAGAATTGTGAGATGATAGAAAAATAATAATGGGTATTCAACTGTCCGATAGTGTAATAAAAATAGCACAGAAAAATAGTTTTTGTAGTCACCAGTTCGTATACTAAATGCTCACCCTTCTGGAGTTACAATCTCTTCGTGCTGAATCACGTATATACCGGCAAATCGTCCCAGTTGTTTTTTGCGGGGTGATGTTAGATTTTTGGAGACCTGGTATTCGCCCTTCTCGGCAGCAGTCCTGTGGTCAGCGACGGAGTCACCGTCCTGGCCGCAGCGGCACACGAGGTGAATTGGCGGTGTGAGCGGTCTTATGCCAAGTGGGGAGCCGGATGATGGAGTCCCGCTGTGATGGAGTAAGCGGGCAGTGAAAAACAGCTGATGGCCGGCAGCGTGGAAGCTGCACTTCAGCTGTAATTCGGGCTGGAGGGTGAGCGGAAAGCTGGAAGGAATCTCTGTGCTGAGGTTCAGTTCGTGGTCAGCGGGGTAGCTGATTACCGGCAGCGTGTGGTGAGCTGCGCTTCAGATGTAGAATCTACATCTGAAGCGCAGCTCACCACACGCTGCCGGTATACATAGCCGGTATACATAGCACACCTACACGTACATTACAACAGATGATGAGAAATTTTCACTACAGTGTCACCGTAGGGGGATTTCCAATTGGGGTTCAGGTGGTCTTTTAGGGACCCCTTTACAATCCCGTTGGTCTCTTCTCCTGGAGCCTATGGTCTTCCTCAGTGATTGACTATCATTAAGGGAGACCGTAAGCTCAAGGAGAAGAGACCTACAGGATTGTAAAGGATCCCTAAAAGACCACCTGGACCCCAATTGGGAATCCCCCTATGGTGACAATGTGACCGTGACACTGTAGTGAAAATCCCATCAATTGAGGGCCCCCTGTAGGTGTAACAAACACCAATTATGCCCACAATATCCATACCCCCACCTATAGATTTGTTTCACAACCCACCCCATCCAAACAATTATCAGTTTGAATCAGAACTTATTTTTTAATCCTACTTTCATTTCTTGATTGTACTTCTATGTACACTTACATTTTTTTTCACGATTTATTGAGTAAACTGTACACTTTGTAACATGGCAATTCTTTTTCTCAGTCTTATTCTTCAACTTCTTACACTCAAACCTTATCAATGCACCCATTGATGATTGTGATGGCTGGATCAGTGGATTGGCTCGGCGGGTGTAGGGAAGACTTTGGCCCATTGCACCCATTCCCAGTGGGGCATTACAGTGGTGCGGGTAGCGTGCGTCGCGTCATGACATCATGTGGCCAGGCCCGTGGACCTGCTCCCACACTCAGGGGCTGCCCAACTGTTTGGTAGAGATGCCCGGTGCATGTGCTTTACAGATCCCCAGACCTCAGAGACTGCTGCAGGTTCGGTGAGGGGAGTGGCAGTGGCAGGGAGCAGTGAATTTTTAATTAATTATGGCGGGGTAAGTAACGCCCACCCCGGTCCCTTCGCACTCAGCGCCTGTAATTACACACCCTAGAAACTGTACAATTTGAAAGTATAGAAATGGAGGTGTGGCCACGTCCCTTTCTGATTTTGTACCGATTTCTGGCCCCCAGATGTTGGAGGATATGTCATACAGTAGGTGCTAAATCTCAGGAGTGGATGTGGAATTCATCAACACATACAAGTTATCAACTCAGGAGCGTTGTGTTTCAAACAACAACACCACACCTGATTTCATTGCCATCATTGAGTATCAATGCGAACACATTCTAACATTATGGTGGAATCTATAACAAATTACAATCTTAGGTCTTTGGCACAGCATATTGTAAGATGACATTTTTCAACAATTTTGGAAACAAAGAAACCCCAAGGGTTTCCCGGGCAACGCCGGGCGGGTCAGCTAGTACAACATAAATGCAAGATATCTCATTAAAATATAAAAATATTCCAAAATCCGGAAAAATCCGTTATCCAAAATTATTTTGGTCCCGAGCATTTTGTATAAGGGACTCTCAACTTGTAGTAATAATAATAATAATAATAATAATAATAATAATAATAATAATAATAATAAATCAAATTAATTTGAACATTTAAACCAGACTGTTTGAATTGGAAAAAAAAAATTGGACTGTAAAAGGCTCAATCTAAATACTGGCTGTATGTAATGCTCTTCATGGTCGGCGACTGAGCGGGATGATGGCCGAACTCGGATGTATTTGTAAATAGGCAAACACTTAACAAGGCAAAACCATGCCTTGTAAGTGAATGTCCCTTTGAAAAAAAAGTCAGAGTACAGCCGCATCTCACTCAGCTGCCGGAAATGAGCAGCATTACATCCCGCCCTACATATCTAAGTAAATATTATACAGACACTTTGCAATAGTGATTTTGTTATCGTTCGATTACTAAACATCGGATGCAATCCCATAATTAACTATTTATGATAAATGATAGAAGTATTGTATACAGTAATTATATTAATGTTTTGCTGTAACAAAATTAGAACAACACAGTTACTCTCTATTCCTATGTAATCATTGTTCACATTTTAAACTGATTCACCAAAAATAAATTCATGCAATAATTTAAAGAACTGGGGATACATTTACTAAATCTTCTAATAAAGAAAAAAGCTGATCAAAGGTATCTCTATCGACTTCCAAAGACGTCCTATCACTGCTTTGGCAGCTACCAGAATGTGCCTCAGAATGTACAGATCCCCTCCTGAGAGTATTTTGGTGTAGTGGAGAAGTGCTACTACTGGGTTCAGATGTACCTGGAGTTTAAGTACAGCATTAATAAGTGAGGACACATCTGACCAAAAGGGAGCAAGTAGCGGGCAGAATATATGCAATAATCTGCCTATGCTGCCGCACTTCCTCCAGCACAAATGGGAGACATTTGGCCAGATGGCATGTAGTCTAGTCGGGGTGAAATATGGCAGAGCTAGATATTTTTTGGACAAATGGGGTCGTGAACCCTTCCAGATATACTTAGTAAAAATAGTATTAATTTTGCACATTAAGGACTTGGGAGGTTTCCTGGGAATTGACCGAAAAAGATAGAGGAGTTTAGGGAGGAGGATCATTTTGGATGCCGCCAGCCTGCCCATCCACGAAATTTCATGCAGAGACCATTCCGCTATTAGTTTTTGGAAAGAGCTGACGAGCGGCAAGAAATTACACACCATCAGGTGGGTATCCCTAGTTACTAACACTCCCAAGTATTTCATTTCTCTCCCTTGCCATGCGTAGCGATACTGGTCTTTCAGTCGTGCCACCTCTGCGTCAGGTATGTTCAGTGGGAGGGCCTCTGTCTTGGTAGTGTTAAGTTTATAGTAAGATACAGAGGAGTACGCTTCTAGTACTTAATGAAGAGTGGGCAAGGATGAGTCTAACTTTTGAAGGCAAAGGAGGACGTCGTCCGCAAACAGACAGATTTTATGTAGGATTTTTCCTATGACTGGCCCAGTTATTCGATTATCCGACCTGATCTTCTATGCAAGGGGTTCTATAGCTAATACAAATATTAGTGGGGATAGGGGACATCCCTGTCTAGTACCATTTGTTATCTGGAAGCTATTAGAGATGCAGCCGTTCACAAACACTCTCGCGGATGGGTGAGAATAAAGAGCAAAAATAGAGTCCAACATTCTTCCTTGAAATCCAAAACGCACAAGCACCTCCCTCAGGTACCCCCAGTGAAGCCTGTCAAATGCTTTCTCCGCGTCTAGCGAAAGCAGTAACAACGGGGAGTGGGCACGTTCACACACTTCAACTACATTTAATACGCTACGTGTGTTGTCCGGAGCCTGCCTGCCTGGCGCGAAACCTACCTGGTCGACCTTTACCATCGAGGGGAGTCGGGGGGCCAGCCTATTAGCTATCAATTTTGCAAATAGTTTCAAATCCGTATTTAATAAAGCAATGGGTCTATAATTCTGGACTGCTGTAGTAGGCCTCCCAGGCTTAGGAATAGTTACTATCCTAGCCTCAAGCATTTCGCTAGGGAATTCCCCGGCCTGGGAGGCCTTATTGAAAACTTGCAATAGGATCGGGCTTAACTGACTTAAAACACTTGTAAAAATTAGATGGGTACCCATCAGGACCAGGGGCCTTGTTGTTTGGCAGTTCGTCTATCGCAGTCTCCACCTCGGACAAGGACCAGGGGGCGTTGAGACCTTGACAGGCTTCGGACTGCAACACAGGGAGGTTAATATCATCTAGGAAGGAGGTAATGCCAGCCTCCGATGGCTGAGGGGTGTGTCGATCTGCTGTTAGATTATATAATTTAGCTTAATAATCTGCGAAAGTGTCTGCTACTTGGAAGGGGTCAGTAACCCTAGCGCCCTTAGAATTTATTAAAAGGTCAATTCTTGCCTTAGCTCTTCTGCCCCTCAGTTTTCTGGCAAGCAATCTGCCCGCCTTGTTACCAAAGAGGTAGAAACTTTGATTTAATTTGGAGATGTTTTTTTGTACCTCTCAAAATGATGATGCATTGATCTTATCCCTAACTTGCGCAAGTGCTGTATAAATGGTCTCATCAGAGGGGTTATCCTTGTGGGCTACTTCTAGTATGGCTAGCTCTTCCTCTGCCGCTAACATTTCCTTTACCTCCGCTTTCTTTGCTCTAGCTGCAGCCTGTATTGCAGTACCTCTCACCACAGCCTTCAGGGCGCACCAGTGTGTAAGTATCCCAGTATCGTCCGGGCTATTGGTAGTAATATACATGGACAGGGAATCCCTGATACAGTTCTTAGAGTCAATTTGAGTCAGGGCAGTGCCGCCTAACCGCCATGGGCCCGGGGGGGGGGTCTTGAATGAAACTAAATCCCACATCAGTCGTACCGGGGAGTGACCAGACCAGGTGATAGGGAGTATGTCGGCTTTACGAATGGAGGCCAAGGTCCATTTGTCGGACAGGGCAAGATCTATCCCCGAGTACGACCGGTGGGGATGTGAAAAAAAGGAGTAATCCCTCATGCCCGGGTGTCTAGCACGCCATATATCATAAAGGTCAAATTCTTTAATGAGCTGTTTGAATTTCCTGGAGTGGTCAGGGTAATGGGATATTCTATAACCTGGAGGGTGAGATCTATCCATAATTGGGTCAGGAACCATGTTGAAATCCCCTAATAATAATAGTGCACCCTTAGCATACTTCTGTACAGTAGAGAGGAGTGTTCTAATAAATGTAATCTGTCTGGTGTTAGGGGTGTAGCAGGAGACCAAAGTGGTTTCAACGCTTTCTAAATGGCCCACTAAGATTAGGAATCTACCTTTTGGGTCAGCATACTGTGAGGTAACATTAAAGGAACAATTAGCAGACACTAGTATAGCGACGCCCGCCTTTTTGTGGAGGCCATTTGCAGTATAACACTGGGGGAATCTATAATTGAAGAATCTAGGCGGTGCCGATCTAATAAAGTGGGTCTCCTGTATGGCAACAACATGAGCTTTCTGCTTATGAAAATAGGCCAGTGCTAGTTTCCTTTTTTGGGGTGATTTCAAACCCTTAGCATTCAGAGATATAATATTAATCATTTATAAAACTTCTAAAACCAGCAAATGATCACATCTAAGTATGGTAACCTTTGCATAGTAAAAAACGCAGTTATAATAGAGAGCTACTCTATATAGACGAACAGGGGGACAAGACACATGAGGAAAAATAGAGATAAAGGGGAATAAAGAGATAGAAAAAAGAGCCAGGGGGGGTCGTAGTGAGGGACCTGTCCAAGGCCACCTCAACCATGTTATGTAACTTGGGGGGTAGTGGACATAGGCCCAGTCACCCCTCAAAAGGAGACACATACATATATAGTAAAGCAACTAATAATCCTAAATCTATGTAAAACTCAACCTTAGCATAAAATATGAACTAAAACGAGCATGAGCCACACAGGGCCTAAGTAACACTGAGAGAACCCGGTAGGCGAGGGCCCGACCCACTTCAAGATACAGTTGTCAATCAAACAGAAAGGCATATTAGGGGTACGCCGGGCCATCCAAATCAGGTTTGTGAAGGGCCATAAGGGCCTACAGACAAGCAGTAAATAACCATGAAATTGTAAACAAAACTGTAGAGAATGCATACTTCCCTCCGAGCCATCCGACTGTTCCCCGCCACATATAGACTATAGGATAATTGGCTAGTCTTCCATAGATGGTAATGGGGGACAGGGAGGGAGTGTCCAATGGGAGTATATATGAGCGCAGCCACGCCTTCAGTCAGCTTAGAGAACCAAAGCTCCATACATCCTGGTCTACTCCGGGGCTACTCGACCGACGACCAGTCCTGCTGAAGTCGCCGGTTCGGGGAGGCATCCGGGGAGATATCCTGCAACCTCCAAATGGACACAAGTTTCATACCGTCCTCCACAGAAGAAACTGCGATTGTGTAGCCTTCTCGTTGTATTAACAGACGGGTCGGGAAGCCCCATCGGTATATTATATTAGCTTTACGGAGGGCCATTGTGACCGGCATGAAAGAGCGTCTTTTGAGAAGGGTAGCTCTTGAGAAGTCTCCAAACAACTGAAGGGATCCCATGGCCGCAGCAGAGTAAGGGCCTCTTTTATGTGAAAAAAATGCAATCTCATTAAGACATCCCTAGGGACCCCCTCTGGGGCTGATCTCGCCTTGGGCAACCTGTGTATGCGGTCCAGTAGGAGGTCAGCAGGGGACGCTGAAGGCAGTAGCTTTTTAAAGATGTTAACCACATAGTCATGGAGGCTACTGTTGGAGATATTTTCTGGTATACCTCGCATCTTGAGGTTATTCCTCCGTGACCTGTCTTCCATGTCGACCAGCTTCTCACGCAGGGCTGCCATCTCTTCTTCCAGGGCCGAATGAGAGTCTATGAGGGCGTTGTGGGAGCCGACAATTTTGCCCATTTTGGTTTCTAGCGCGTTCGTGCGGTCCCCCAGTTCGTCAATAGAACGTTGGCAGGTCTGTAGGGAGGTTCTGATTTCCGTTGACACCTCCTCCTTTATTTGATTGAGTAGCAGCTTAAGGGTCCCAACCGTTAATGCTGCGTCGTCAGCAACCTCCATCCTGACCGATGGCTCCTGTTCAGCCACAAGGGGAGAGGATGAGGTATCCGGTAGAGGTGTGGGGATGGATGGAGAAGATGATGTGGAAGGGGTCCCCAGCTTACCTCCCAGGTTTCTGGGGGATGGCTTGAAAAATAGGACTTGGGAGACTGGTTTAGATACCTTATTTCGTTTGGAAGGCATAGTCGGTGGTCGTATCACAGAAACTAGACACAGTCTCAATAGGGGGCAACCAGAGATCTCTATATACTCTTATTCTGTAGGCTCAGGGCGTATAACTCAGACTCATAGAGAGGACAGAAGCTTCTTAATCAGCTGCATTATGATGTGAGGGGTGGGTTGGGGTCCTTCAGGATCCAAACATCATTTGCTCATCTGGTGAAGGCAGGTGGGCCACCAGCACTGCCAGGGGGATGGCCGCAGGCCTTGGCCCAGGGCCAGCGCTAGGCCTGTTCAGATAGCCAGCAGCCTTAGCCCTCGAACCTATATCAGGTGGGGGTAGTGGTTGGGCTTCCTTAGAGCAACAAGGGGAAATAGACCTCTCTAGATCTCCCAGGGAGGCACAAGTCTCACAGTGTCCGATCTATCCCAGCTTGGATTAATAATTGGGGCAATACAGCTTTTGACTGTGTGCTGGAAACGGGTTTGGTAGCCCTCAACGCTGTGAATTCTCTGCAGTGATATAGGGATCTGCAGCCCTATGTCAGTACTGTGGCTCTGGAGCCTCACAGCACCAGATCCCTGGGGCTTCACAGGGTCTCAGCCCCAGTAATGTGTAAGCTCCTGGCCTCTTGACTGGAGGGGGGCCACTCCAGCTAGGCTGGGCACAGTAGTGGTGTCCCGTGTCACTGTCTCCCCTCCGGGGGGTCGGCGGGAAGCTGCTGGATTCAAACCCCCCCCCCCGCCGGCTACACACTGGCGTCACTCACCGGGTCTGAGGAGATTCAAGATGGCGGTTCCGGTCTCTGGGGCAGAGCTGCAGACAGGAACCCTGCGTCCGGGTTCACAGCTGGAGGCACCGGCCGCCGCGCTCCAGCTCACTCAGTCTCAAGCAGCCTCCAGGCACAGACCCGCCCCGGGTGTCAGAAGCCTTTTGGCGGTGCCACTCCGCTCTAGCCTCCCAGCCGCAGCGCCCAACGTCAGAGCGCCTCTGCAGCGAGCGTCACCCGGCGTCTCCCCGTCAGCAAGGCCCGGCTCACACACGCTGAAGTCTCGCAGCGGGCCGGGAGCACCTCTCGTCGCACACTTCTCGCCGCCGGTCGGGCTGCTGTGGATGGCACCCTCCGGTCCTCCTCTACTCCAGCAGTCTCCCAGGGCAGATCTACCTCGGCGTTCGTGGCAGCTCGCAGCCAAAATCCAGGCCCCGGCTTCCCCTCCCGGACCATGCCGCAACCCGCAGCAGCGCTCCCCGGCTCCGCAGCACAGGTCCAAGGTATGGGTGGCACTTGGGAAAGGGCTGTGGGCAAACTCAGATCGCCTAGATGGTCAGATGGAGCTGGATGCTCAAATAGTTAGACGTGGAGACAGGAGCTGACAAAGAACACGTCCTCCCTGTTTGCCAGCTGGGCCACGCCCTCTGCTTTTAATTTTAAATAAAGTCATGATGGTGTTTCTGTGTATGTACTAAATTATGTCAATAATTAGTATGATCCGATTTTGTAACATGTATACCTACCCTGATGTTATGTGTGATGTTTTAATCTAACAACAATAAAAAATCATGCCTTTTCACTATGTGTTATTTCACCCAAAAACACACACATTCACACATCATTCGTTGCCCCTCACCTCAAATTACCAATATAACTTCCATTACACATTTGTATGTACCTGCCCTTACAAACCCTCTCACATATTTATGATTAAAAACACAGGCAACTTTACAAAAACTTTTATTTGAACAAAACAGAGTAAGGGGGGTTAAAAAAAATTAAAGGAGGGCCTCCAGTCGGCCAAAAAGAATGTTTAAATAAAATAATATCAGGAAGATTTCCCGAAGAATTAGCCCAACATCATCCTGGTGCTGTTCTGTGTCTGTAGTGAAGGGAAAAAAAACATTAGATTTAATATATCATATACACAAATGTTTGTTGCATTGTAACATAATATGAACTTGTGAGTTAAGTGTGAAGGCCACATACATTTTTCAACTACATTGAAGATGGGTATGCTGTGAACACGGTACTAATTAGTATTATGTTTTCACACACATACTGTACATATTACATGAAATTAAATAAATTCCTCCTTATTGGATGAATGTATGCTCTATCACAATTGGGAGGTTTGTGGTGGGGGAATCACCTCTAACCTCACAATTAACCTGTGCTAGTTAAGGGTACTGACATTGTTGTGGCATAACCACTCCTTACTTAGTAAAATGTTGTCCATTGCTGTACAAATTATAGGCCTACATCTAATTTAGAAAAGCATGCATCCGCATGGCCTCACACACTATGAACAAACCAATCTATAAATTAATCATGCTGGGAAGTGTAGTTACACAACAGCTGGGCCCACATAACTTCAACACCACTACTGTAGGATATGTCATTGGATGTACTGTTATGTCAATTACTCAAAGGGTGAGGCGTGCTAACACTCAAAAAATACACCAAGGGGACCCTTGTTCCTGGAGGAGGACACGCCACACCTCAGGGTCGACTTGCAGTGATATGTTGCAACTAATGATGATGTTGGGTACATATATGTGGGTGTTGTGTTTGTTTATGTGTAGAAATGTGTATGTAAACATTAGGCACATTATTTACTTACGGCTCATTGTGCCATCCTGGTCTCCGCTGGATGCGTGGCCTGTGTTTCTGGATGGGGAGGTCAGGAGCAAGGGGGATGGGATGGGAGTTGGGATAGAGGTAGTGGGTTGGAGTGGGGATTGGTAAAGCTTGAGGGTGGGTGGTGGGGAGTTGTAGGGGGGTTGGGAATGGGGTGGGGAGGGGATGGGAGTAGGGGAGTGGGTGGGGGTAGGGGTGTGGGTGGGGGTAGGGGAGTGGCTGGTGGAAGATGAGCTTGAGATGCGGATGGCACCAGCAGGCCCCAATGTCTTCTCCTCCTCCTCCTCTTCCTCCTGTATTTCGGCCTCCTCCCGGCCTACCTCCTCCCGATCTGCCTCCTCCCGGGCTGCCTCGTCCCGGGCTGGCTCCTCCCGGGCTGGCTCCTCCCGGGCTGCCTCCTCTCGGGCTGGCTCCTCCCGGGCTGCCTCCTCACGGGCTTCCATGCGTGCCCTAGCGCGTGCTGAAATGTTCATGTTGATGGTATAGAAATAGAAGGTTGTGTTGCATGAAAATGGGGGAAAGAAAAATGCACATTAGTGATGCTCATAACATTACAAATGATCATTTCAGATATATTTAATACATTTATCATGCTAACAAATACATATGCTACACACAAAATCAGAGGGTATACATATACCCCCCATATACCCCCATATACACCCCATATACCCCCATATACACCCCACATACCCCCCATATACACCCCATATACACCCACATACTCATGCACATGTTTCAAAACTACAGAAATCATTGCAACAAAACGCATACATATTTAAAAATGATATACTTACAATCGGCCAATATGGCGCCGAATGGAGCATAGCAGCTCTGGCTGCCTCCGCCGCAGGTCAGACCAGCGCCGCTCCACCTGCCCCAGGCTTCTGCGGATGCCGGTCCGGGCGTAGATTAAGCGGAGGGCAGCGTTATATGCCCGCCGCTTCTCATTGTTTGAGACATATGGGCCCCTGGGCCCCAGGCACCGGTCCATGACTTGGACCAACGCCAGCAGCTCTTCATTAGAAAAGGGGTTAGCCCTTGATGAAGACATATTGGCAATGGCGCAGTTATTAATTGCAGGTACATATATGACTTTTGGTGGTTGCTGATTGGTCTAAAACCTAGTTTTTTTATTTTTAACTTTATTAATCAATCGTACATTAACAATATGTACAGTATGCGAATAAAAACTTTCGCGGACCGTTCCGATATGCACACCATAACATACAGTATGCTTTCAATGTAGAGAGAGATGTACTGTATATACAGTGTGCGAAAAATTATACACGCAACCATCTACTAATACATACGCTGATAACAAGGCACATACAACATGGTTGGTGTTATTCCTCATAACAAATGTAAGGAAAGCATAGTAATGTTGGTATGTTGATACATTTGTTTAAGAAAGCATACATTTGTTTAAGAAAGCATACACGTACTCTAACAGAGACCACCTGAAAACACTCATCATTGGAATGACATGTGCACACATTTCAACATGTAGCACACAATGGTCAACAACTTGTGTATGTGCAATGTACAGGTGAATGCTCAGGTGCGTTGAGACCTGCGTAATTTCCGCGGTAATTAACGGAAGAAATTATCGGCGGGAAATATCGGCGGGAAATATCGGCGGGAAATATCGGAGTAAATTAGCTACTACATTGCGGTGAAAAATATACGCCCCCTTGTTCAAGGCGGGAGTTTACCATATAAATATCCACTCAGATGCTGGCCATAATTGCTGCAAACATGTCTAGCTCAGATGATTCCGCAGCTTAGGACGCCCTACAAAGAGCACAAGCAGAATCCATTCTTGAAAGTTTGAGGCAGAGGGAGCAGAAGCGGAGAAAGAGGGCCCAAGAGCAAGGGGGCCCCTCACTAACAATGCCACCAGCTCCACAAGGGCCAAGCAACCAGGCAGAACAAGAGGTTGCATTTTTCCAAATATGTGAGACCCAGCAGCTGCATGGTGAGAGAACTGGGGCCACCAGAAATCGACCTGCGCCATCTAGGCCGAGTACTGAGCAGGATACCACCACCAAAAAGAGAAACCCTGCATTTCTAGAGGCAGAATTGAGAATTTTAGTTCCCAGGGCACGAGAATGGATAGAATTACCTACCAGGAAGCCGGATGCCAGTGCAAGGAGAAAGCTTTGGGAGAAGATCACAGAGGAAGTGAACCAGGTGTCAACAGTGGTCAGAGATTTGGCATCAGTGAAGAAAAGGCAAGTGTGTTTCTCCCCCTGATAATGTCATATGTGTGTACATATGTTACATGTATGTTTGGAGAATAATAGAAAGGTGTGTTTGTAGATAGCGCTACACTTCAATGACACATGTGAACACAACCATGTCTAATAACCCACATTTATATATGAAACATGCACCATTGGTGTGATGTAAAGGTTATGTGCACAGTTCTGTTCATGTGAAGTATGTGATGGGACAACAGAAAGTGTGTTGTTGAAAAAGAGTTGTAGTAACAAGTTCCAAATGATGCTACTGAAAAAAGGATGTCAAAACTGTGCACATGTAGCTGGTGAGAAACTACACATCCCAGCATGCCTTCCCATAGTTAAATAACTCCATATTATCAACACTGTCAAGCTATAGTGGGATGTGTAGTTTCACAACAGGTGGAGGTGCATAATTTGGCCATGGCTGCTGTCATTTCTGCATAGTGAGATATGTCTGTGCATTTGGTGGCCTCATGTATGAGATGAGACACTGAAATGCCTCATAATGGAGACATTAATGTGTGTGTGGGAAACATATGCATTAAAAACGTAATTTCACCCACACTAGGAAATGTAACGTAGTCATGATGTTCACTAGCACAGTGGTGCACATATCTCATGCTGATTTTGTTTAATTTGCATTTGTAGGTGGTCAGACTTCAAAACTGGTCTGAAGAGGAAGATGACTGACCGGTACAACCACAGCATGTCCACCGGGAGGGGGCCTATGCCAGAGAGTTTGGAATATACCCCCCTGGAGCAGGACTCATTGGATGTCATTGATGTGGTAGAGGTCAGGGGGGTATCCAATATGGATAGTGAGCTCCCGGCGGAGGTCTTTGCTGGTGCTTTTGATGGTAAGTCACAGTAATGCATTGTTTGTGGTAAGAGAGATTGTTTGTGTATGTGATGGTGACATTGTTTTCAATTTATATCCTAGAAGAAGCAGAAGCACCTGATGAACCGGCAGCATCTTCCTCTTCAGAGCCACAAGTGGAGCAAGTGGTCCAGCCTCCACCAATACGCCAGACCCATCCACTGGCCTCATATAATGGCAGGTTGTTGGAGTTGCTGGAGAAGGTCGAGCAGCATGGGATGGAGGCTGGAGAACGTCAGCATCAGTTGGTTGAGTTCATTGGGATTTGGAAGGAGACCAACACCCAGCAGTTTGAGGCCTTCCAACGCCAGAATGACATTCTGGCGGCTGGCATGCAAAGCATTGCCCAACAACTCAGCCGCCAGAATGACATTCTGGCGGAACTGCTCACCACCGCCAGGTCCCAAAGGGACAATCCCACATCTGCTGGCCCACCCCAAGCTGTTCCACAAGCTACCACCTCTGCTGACCCTCCTCTGTCCACTGGCCCAAGACGGCGCAAGCCTTCAGTGCCAAAGGCCCCTGTCCCCAAGGCCCCATCCAAAAAGGGGAAAAAAGGGCCAAAATAATGACACCTGGGTCACTTCATCTGTGTTTGGATCCCAAATTTTAAAATTGCACTGGACATCCACTTCCTGAGTTGGCCATCTATCCATTTTCGTGCAAAGGGCAGTAAAGTGCTTATTTTGACCTCTAAAAATGCAGGTTTTATTTTTGGTGGTGTGTATCATGCTTAGTATTCTCCCTGGTTGTTACAGGTCGTATTCTGGTGTCCACATTTCTTCCACCATTGCATTTGCAGGGTAACACATGTTTGGAGATATGCAACCTCTTGTTCTTGCTGATTGTTATTTTTCTCAATATTTTATACATACATTTTATTTATGATATTAAATTGTCAAATAAGCTGTGATGCTGAACAGCAAATACATTTTATTTCACAATTAACACACAATTGTTGTATGTGTAATTTCTTGTGTCAAACAAATAATTTATTTATGTGTACTTACTGACCAGGGTATTTTTGTGCATTTATTGACGTGTTGTAGAAGTTTCCCATGTCTAACCCTCTCCATGGCCATTCACATGTTCATATCCAACTTTTCCCAGCTAATTAGTTTGTGTCAGCACATGTGCAGAGCAACTTAATAGGTGAGAAAGCAGTTTCTGTGCAGGTGAGGTAACTCCTACATTAGTAGGTAAAAGCAGGTCCAGAACAATGAGTTCGTCATGGAGTGGCTGAGGTAGACAAACAAGGGTCAAAAGGGACATTTGTGTAGGAATGCATATGTGTTCTCCCTAAAAAAACAGTCATGTCTTGGTACAGGTATGTTAAAGATGTGTGAGTCGACCAAACATGATAAAATTTCTTGTGAACAAACATGTTTAAATATTGTAACATATATGAGTTTTCAGTGTCATAAGCAGATGTAGGCATCCTTTGTTAGAGAGATGTGATTGCAATAATGTGATTGGTGGCATTTTACATCCAGAGTGTAGTAAAATCCAATTCATAGCAGATCAGAAAGTGGTACAGTTATGTATTTTGGGTACTATACAAAGATTGTGTGCAAAATAGTGGCCATGGCCTTAGAACATTGCTGCCACATCCTTATAGGTCTTAGATGTGGTTTATGTATTTTTAGCAAAATGAACAAAAATATGTTTGTATTAGAGTGAAAATGTTGACACATGTCGACTTGTGTAGATTGAGTGTGCTGCTGTTTAAAGTATATGAAAACACTTAGTGAATGTGTATAAATGTTTAAAAAATACCTACCTTAGCATATATAAGCAGGTCTTAAAATGATTCTTACCTTAAATTAAACCAACCTTTACATGTAGAGAAGTGTAGAAAGATATCCGTCCAATGTGTTTGAGTGCTGTGTGTGGCTTGCAGGTAGTGAAATAATGGTTTGGATTTAATAGGCTGCAGCATTGCTTATACATTCAGGTGTATGTGTTTGAGTAGTAATCAGCATTAATTAGCAGACCCAGGCGTCCGCTCTCATGCGGTATCTGTAGGAGTGGTCTGGAGGTGGCGGTGGCGGCCTCCTGTTTTGTTTCCGAAATGCACGGTGCTTTCGCCGATCGAGCGGTAGTAGCACCGTACATTTTTTGTGCACACCCCCGTGTACGCCCATGTTTACGCCCAGTTTTCCTCATTATTTCGGGCGCTCCCCTCAACATGCCCCTATGCCGCCCACAATGACAGTACTCTTGCGGACAGGTTTTTTCGCACGTAAAGAGCCGTCCGTGAGCGTTGTGCAGTCGTCGCGCCTGCGCATTGCGGAAGGTACGCATGCGCAGATAAAAAAAAAACCCGGAACGTACACGTACGGCCCAGCCGCACGAACCAGAATAAACCCCTGGATGAGAGAGATAGAGACTGCAGAGGAGAGGGACAGATACTACAGGGGAAAGTAAGAGAGGGAGAGAGACCACAGGATAGTGGGCCTTATTTTGGTTCATTCTTTCTGACAAAATCCTTCTTAGATGGACAAAACCATGTGCACTGCAGGGGGGGGGCAGATGTAACATGTGCAGAGAGAATTAGATTTGGGTGAGTAATTTTGTTTCTGTGCAGGGAAAATACTGACTGCTTTATTTTTACACTGCAATATAGATCTCACTTTGAAGTAAAACCCCACCCAAATCTAATTCTCTCTGCACAAGTAACACCTGCCCCACCTGCAGTGCACATGGTTTTGCCCATCTAAGAAGGATTTTGTCAGAAAGAATGAACCAAAATAAGGCCCAGAGAGAGTGAGATGATTAGAGAGACTGCAACAAATACCTCTGTGTTGTGCAGCTGCATACCCTCCAACATCTGAAGGGCAGAAATCGGTACATAGTCAGGAAGAGGGCGTGGCCAAAGCTAAAGTAGGCACCCCCTTTCCACTTTCCGAATGTGTGCTGAGCAGTTTTTTTTTTAAAGAGGCCTGCCCCTAACTGTGTATAAACAGATATATATCAATATCAGTAGCTACTTCTAATTGTAGTACCTGGCTGCTCACACACACACACACACACACACACACACACACACACACACACACACACACACACACACACACACATTATACTGCACCACCACTGTCCACCTGCTTACCTGCACTCTCTTGCTGCTGTCTCCATCCAGCAAAGGTGCCTTGCACCCCATGCAGCAGTACTTACAGGGCAGGATCTGGGGGATGCGTTGTGCCCTGAGCTGCGCTGCATTTTCTCTGTAATTAGGTGCAGAAGGTTCATGCTGGGGGAAGGATCTGCCTACAGCAGGGTTGCCAACTTTTACACTCTCCTCTCCGGGAGAACCCCGGAGAGGAGACTGTCAGCATCACTTCTGAGGGCGGGGCCTGATGGAGACATCATCAGTCCCTGCCCCCAGTGATGCAAATCAGGCAAAATGCGGGTCTCCAACAAGGGGGTGGAGCTAAATATGACCGCTTTGCATATTTAGCCCCGCCCCTTCTGCCGAAAACCCATGAATCGCGGCAATTCAAGCTTCTTTTGCACCCAGGTACATGAGGGGGGAAGGGGACCACCGGAATCCAGGAGGGTTGCCCAACTTTCCGGGGGGCCGGGAGGGGGACCGATTTTCGGGATCCTTCCGGCCATTCCGGGAGGGTTGGCAACCCTGGCCTACAGGGAACTTGGAAGAATCAATACAAAAGGAAAAGGACAAGGAGAGGCTGCTGCTATCTCCTTCCTCAGCCCCTTCCCCCTCCCCCCGTCCCCCCAGTCCCAGAGTGCTGCGTTGTGTGTATCCCTGCAGTGGTACACATAGATACGCTGCTGCTGGCTGTGTCTGTGACATGGGACTCGGTAAAGGTGTTCTGCTGTGCCAGGCAGGAATCAATGAGCAGGGGGAGGCGGGCCCGTTGATTCCACCCGCAGGGCTCTATGGGATATGTAGTATTGCCAGCCACTTCCCCTCACACTGCCGAAAGAGCAGCACCAGCAGCCAACCAGGAAACTACAACTCCCTAAATCGCAGGACCCGGAGCTGCCTCACAAACCGGTACAATCGGTACAGTTAGATTTAGCCGGTACAGACCATTAAAAATCGGTACTGTACCGGCTAAATCGGTGCAGTTGGAGGGTTGATCTCATTTTCTCCATCCTGTGCGGTGCCCACGGAAGCAGCAGGGAGGGACCATGGGGACTGAGCTACTAGTACTCCAGGACCCAGGAAGGTAGCTGATCTTGTGGGAGGGCCTGAAGGGGGAACTTTGTATTAGAGCTTCCTATGGCACTTCCTGCTTCATAATCTGTGTGTTCCAGAGAGTCCCCTTGTGGTGGCCCATTCTCATGCTACTTGCCGGACACAGCAGCGTGTGGGCGGGATGGACTAAGGGGAAAATGCGGTAAAACCCCCGTTTAACTGCATTTTCCTATGTACTATTACTCAGCCCCACCGATATCACCGGGCAGGGTATCGCCACCTTTGGGTGGCGATACCCTATAGAAGCCTATGGGCAGACCACATGACAGGTATCCCGGGGGGCCTCCTTCATTGCACCGCGATGCCAGCCGCATATGTTAGTACATATGCACTGGCATTGCGGCGGGGGCATGGCGAAGGGCGGCAATGTATATTAATACATCCCACCCTGTGTGTTCAGCAGCCAGTCACAACCTGAAACTGACAGCCAGGAGGAGCAGAAAAACCTTCCTGGCTGTCAGATCTGCAGAAACAGTGTCCCTATTTCTGCAAAATTGTAGTGGCATGGGGCAGAAGGCACCCTTCCCCCCTGCCCAGCTGCCACTGGCTGAGTGGCCAGGGTGCTCAGCAATCATCTTGTCCCCCTCCAGCAACACCGAGCGCCCAGCATACTGTAAATCTTGTTGCCTGCAGCTCCCGGCCAAACAACCACTGAACGGAGACCCTGCGCCCTCCTGCACCAGTGCCCCCCCCGCCACTGATAGGGCTGCCGTGCGCTAGTTACGCCACTGGCCCTCGGACTGATGGGACTTTAGGTAGCAGGGTGGGGGGAGGGGGGGGGGTGGGCAGGGAAGTGAAGGATCAGATCACTGTTGTGGATCTGATCCGCAACACTTTTCCCCCTGGTGACTGCCGCCTGTGCCTGTTATACACAACACAGTCAGCAGTGACTGCATCATTGCCTGTGTTAGAGGTGGTGACCTGCCCCTTCTCCTCCCCGCTACTACTCCTATGTCATATAACAGCATCTTCCTCCCCTATGGACAGAGCAGTCACTGCCCATCCTTCACCCATCTGCTTTGGTGCTATCCCCCCTCCCTCTTAGCAGCAGCAGCCACACCCAATGGAGGAGCCAACGAGCCTAGGCAGAGCCTGCAGCAGCTCTAAAGCTAGACAGAATAGTGTCAGGTATGTGATATGTCCTGGGGAGGGGTGTAATATGTAAATGTTCGCTTGGGAGGGGGGTCATGTAAATATGTGCTGGGGAGTGGGTTATGGAAATGTATGCTGATGGGTGTCATGTAAATGTGTGCTGTGGAGAGGGAGTGTCATATAAATGGGGGTGTCTTGTATATGTGGTCTGGGAGGGTCATCTCAATGTGTGCTGGGGAGAGGGAGTGTCATAAAAATGTGGGCTGGGAAGGGGGGTTTCATGTAAATGTGGGCTGGGGACAGGGGTAATATGTAAATGTGGGCGGGGAGGGGGGGGGTGTCATGTAAATGTGGGCTGGAGATGGGGTTGTTATGTAAATGGGGAGTGTTCTGTAAATATGTGCTTCGGGAGGTTGGTGACATGTAAATGTGTGCTAGGTGGTAGGTTATGTAATGGTAGAAGCATATGAGGCGTATGTGGGTGGACAGGGGGAGTAGTGTGTGTGTGTGTGTGTGTGTGTGTGTGTATGTGTGTGACGGGTATAGGGGAATGGTAATAGTTGTTAGGGGAGTCGGTGGTTGAGGTGGAGGGAATGAGAGATGCAGGGGTGACAGGGACAGAGAGGTTGAGGGAGTGATAGATGCAGGCGTGATGGGGACGGAGAGGTGGAGGCAGTGAGAGAAGCAGGGGTGATGAGGATGGAGAGGTGGAGGGAGTGAGAGATGGGTCAAGTGGTTCTTATCTGCTGTCAAATTCTATATGTTAAAATTCTATAGATGCAGGGGTGACAGGAACAGAGAAGTGGAGGGAGTGAGAGATGCAGGGGTGACTAGGATGCAGAGGAGGAGGGAGTGGGCACAGTGAGGCTGAGAGGTGCAGGGGTGACAGGTTGAAGGAGTGGTGAATGGAAAGAGGGAGTGAGAGGTGCAGGAGTAACGGACAGAAGGAGAGGTGCAGGGAAGGAGGGACTGTCTAAATTTACGTTCACATTACCTTAGGGCCCCCTTGTCTTTAGTACAAAAAGCCCCCCAAGAGCCTTATACAAGGAGGGGGGGTGCAAAAATTTTAATTAGAGGCCAGGTGGCTGTTAATATTATTACAGTGAGAGGGCTATTAAATATTAATACAACTTTGAGGTGGAGGCTGATATGTAATAATTATACTACAGGGAGAGAGCCAGGGCCTGATTTACCAACAGGTTGATCAGGCTGCAGCCTAGAGCGCTGGGCCCTGGAGAGAGCAGGGCATGGCCACTCTCCGCCCACCGCCATGGCTGTGTGTGGTGTGCACTCAGATGTTGAGGGGCTTAAACCAGCGCTGACAGACATTTGAAAAATGGCTCCTGCCCACCAGCCTATCAGAGCTAAATAATTGGCAGCTGTAGTTAGTGATTGGCTGTTGGAACATGAGCTCCAATTGGCTCACTAGAATGCGCCATTCTGTATTTTACATATTTGTCAGCAATTGTATGAGCCGCTCAGCAGGCATAGGAGCTGAGTGCACACCATAGAGGGCCGTCGCGGTGAGCTCTCTCCTACTCTGTTAAATGGCACTAATATGGGAATTCTGTAAGGTACATTAATGTGGGCAATGTTTAAGGGGCACTACTGGGGAAATTATGTGTAAGGGTCATGTCCATTACATATTATGCTTCCAGTAATTATATGTGTGGCATAATATTTAAAGGGCATTATGGTGTGTGTCAATGTGTAATGGGCAATACTGGCTACATTATTTTACACTGCAATATAGATCTCACTTTGAAATAAAACCCCACCCAAATCTAATTCTCTCTGCACAGGTTACATCTGCCCTACCTGCAGTACACATGGTTTTGTCCATCTAAAAAGGAATTTGTCAGAAAGAGTGAACCAAAATAACCCACATTGTGTCTAATGTGGTCTTTCAGATTGCTATCCCTGGTCAGACCCCGTATTTTGATCCTGGGAATCTTTAACACTAAACCCATGTCTCCCGTTATACACAGACCAACCTGGGTTTTACCTTTCTTATAACCCAGGTAATGCCGGGTTGGTTGGCCCTGGTTATTCAGTTTGGTGCTTTCACATCGCACCTCCACCTGGCAATAACCCAGGTTATAAATGCGATCAGAAAGGGGTATTAGGGGCTGTAACTGGTGCAATGTGTTATTTATTTACAGTTTCTTATATACAGCAGTGCAGCATCCTATGTGGTTTAATGTGAATAACGGACATTACTGTGACACTATTATCTGTCCATGCCACTTTCCAACAAAGCAATGCCCTAACTTTTTGGCACCCACCTTCAACACATAATGTTCTTGTTATGAGTATGGTAGGTGGGGGGCAGGCTGAAGCATATTTTTGCTCCTGGGCCCACAACTCACTAGTTCCGCCCCTTGTCTAATGTATAATGTGTAATGTGTAATGAAACATTTTTTTTATTTTTGCAGGTTTTTTTATTGCATAAACATGACTACAAGTTGTAATAATGTGACAGAATTCACACTGCTGGGTCTGTCTGATGACCCGGAGTTACAGATCCCAGTCGGTGTATTACTTATATTTGCCTATTCCATGATAGTTTTAGAAAATTTCACCATCATATTAGTTTTTTCTGCTGATTCCCATCTGCACACCCCCATGTACATCTTCTTATTCAACCTTTCCATCATTGACATCGCTTCCTCATCAAACATTCTGCCTATTCTATTTAATATGCTCTTCACAAAACAAAATATTATTTCATTTGCAGGATGTATGACCCAGATGTATATATTTATATCCCTAGTTCTTACTGAGCTTCTCCTGCTCACAGCCATGGCATATGACCGCTACTTGGCAATCTGTCATCCTCTTAATTACATTGTTCTTATGAGTACAAGAAACTGTATTGTTTTCTCTATTGCCTCTTGGGCTGTTGCTGCTTTGGACACAATGGCACATGCTATCCTTATATCTAATATGTATTTTTGGTCAGGGCATCCTATTGACCATTTCTTTTGTGATATAATCCCATTGCTGATGATCTCCTGCAGTGATATATCCATGGTGGAAATGTTGAACTATATAGAAGGGGTACTACTGGGATTTAATTCATTTCTGTTAATATTAATTTCCTACATATATATCATCTCCAACATTCTGAAGATAAAATCTGCAGAGGGGAAACATAAAGCATTTTCTACCTGCTCCTCCCATCTAACCTGTGTCATCATTTATTATGGGACTATAATCTGTTTGCATGTGAAACCTACATCCAGTTTTTTCCCAAAAATGGACAACATCCTTGCTCTGGGTTACGTTGTTTTTGTGCCTATGCTGAATCCTTTTATTTACTGTCTGAAGAACAAAGAAGTAAAAAATTCAATAGTCAGTCTGAAGGCTAAGTTCTTTATAATGTAGGCTAAGCTTTATAGCCTTGTTTTAGGTATCAACATGTTTGGGAATATATATATATATAATATGTAATACCCCTTTACTGGGGTCTACTGGGCAATGGTGCGTTCATAAATCTCCCTTACAACGCTTCTCAACTTGCAACTCTTCTTTCTTCAGTGCCTCCACCCGAATCTTGTCATACCATGTTCGTGGGGGGTGTTCAGGTTAGGTTCAGGAACACCAGAGGGAGATTCGGGGACCCTCTGCCAACACAGATGGGGGGGGGGTAGGATGGTTAGAGGGTTGGAGGAGATTTTAAACTAGGCGACGGGGGGTGGGGGCAGCAAGACATTATGGGACCATCAGGGAGAGAAGCCGGACTGGGATCAGGAATCATATGGGGGAAGGAGATGGGGGGGGGGGGACAGAGACATAGACAAAGTCCTGGGACATAACAAGGGTATAATCGGGGGTAACACTCAGGGTGCATCAGGAATGTCATGTAATAAAATGTTATGTTGTAACAGTCTCGTTACCCCATTACAGTTCTTAGGTACAGATGATCTTAGTATACGGGAAGGAGGGAAGGACAGAGGAAGAATTCCGAGAACTACAGTATAAATAGGGCAGGCAGTGTGCATGGTGGGGAGGGCTGTAGAGAGTCTACTGAAGGGGAGAGGGGAAAGAGGAAGCTAGTAAAGAATTCAAATGGGTCCTGGGGTGAAACTAATCACAATATTAGAGCCATATCTAAAAATAAACATAAACTAAAATGCTTACTGGCTAATGCAAGAAGCTTAGTGAGTAAAATCGGGGAGCTAGAAACGGTGATCAGTAGAGACGACTACGACATCATTGGTATTACAGAAACATGGTGTAATGAGTCGTATGACTGGGCATAAAACATGGAGGGATATACACTCTACAGGAAAGACAGGGAAAATAGAAGGGGTGGGGGTGTGTGCCTATATGTAAATAATAACTTAACATCATGTGAGAAAAATATGAGCACAGACCTAGAAGAAGACAACTCAGAGACAGTGTGGGCAGAGATAACTGACAATAATAAAAAAAAACAAAAAACAAAATTATAATAGGGGTATGCTATAGACCACCAAATATAAACGAAAGGGAAGAGTCTCTTCTTTTAAACCAAATCAAACAATCATCAAATCAGGGTCAGGTATTAATTATGGGGGATTTTAATTTACCCGACATTGATTGGGAAAACGAAACAGGTAAATCCGCAAGAAGCAATGAGTGATCAGTTTATTACACAAACGGTAGAAACTCCAACTCGTGATGAGGCACTCTTGGACTTAGTATTAACAAATAACACAGACTTAGTTTCAAACACAAAAGTAATTGAACAATTAGGGAACAGTGATCACAATATGGTTTCATTGGAAATAATCTTCAGTAAATTACATCAAAAATGATCTGCAAAAATACTAAACTTCAGAAAAGCGAACTTTGAATTATTCAGGGAAGCCCTAACAGGAATTGGGTGGGAAACGGTTATGGAGGGAAAAAATGCAGAGGAAATGTGGGATACTCTAAAAAAGGTGCTTGATTCACTAACTATTGAATACATTCCTAAAGTAAATAAAGGTCAATTCAATAAAAAAAAGCCACCATGGTTGGACAAAAAAGTAAGGTCAGCTATCAACAATAAAACAAGAGCATTTAAATTCTATAAAAATAACTTGAATGAGGAGGCATTCGCAAAATACAAAGAATCAAACAAAACTTGTAAAGGGGTAATCAAAGCAGCTAAAAGATTATATGAAGAGCGCATAGCCACTGAAAGCAAAGCCAACCCAAAGAAGTTTTTTAAATACATAAATAGTAAACGGTTAATTAAGGAAAACATAGGCCCACTAACTGATACTAGTGGAAAAAGTGTTACTGAGGACAAGGGAAAAGCAAAACTGTTAAATGAGTTCTTCTCATCAGTATTTACTAAGGGAGAGCAGACTGTGGAACGAACATTTACCACAAACGGGACAAATAAGCCAGATCTCATTGTGGATTTCACACCAAAGGAAATAGTACTGAGGCTAAGCAAACTCAAAACAAATAAATCACCAGGGCCAGGTGGGATTCATCCGAGGGTATTAATGGAATTAAGTGATGAACTAGCTACCCCACTACATTATATCTTTAGCAAGTCACTATCGTCAGGTATAGTACCAAAAGATTGGAGAATAGCAGAGGTAGTGCCAATATTCAAAAAAGGAAAAAAGGAAGATCCCGCTAATTACAGACCCGTGGGGTGGCATGAATTGCAGGAGGAAGGGCGTGAATCATGGGGGATGCCGCGAATCGCGGGAGGGGGTCGCGGGGGGGTAGGGGGTGCCGCGAATTGTGGGAGGGGTCGCAGGGGTCGGGGGTGCCACAGATCGCGGGAGGGGGGGTCATGGAGGGGGGGGTGTGCTGCAAATCGCGGGAGGGGGGTTGCGGGTGGTTGCCACGAATCACGGGAGGGGGGGTCGTGGGGCGGGGGTGCCGCGAATCATTGGAGTGGGGGCGCGGGAGGGGGGTCAGGGGTGCCTCGAATCGTGCCCCATGGTTTATTTTGGAAAGACGATTCGGACACTAAAAGAACGTATAGCCATGCACCGTTCATCCATTAAAAAAGCCATGGTCACCACCGATTCCAGCACGCCAACTGTTGCTAAACACTTTGCACTCCATGGACATACCTTTAAAGACTTTCGTTTTCTACCATTGGACCAGGTTCCCCCTTTGAGAAGGGGAGGAGATCGGGGCAAGCTTTTGCTACAAAAAGAGAGCTTTTGGATTCACAAGCTTGGTTGTGTGTCGCCTGTTGGACTAAATGAAGAACTGTCTCTGCACTGTTTTTTATGAATTTTTTCTCATACATTTAGAATATAATTAGCTTTTTGATTGTATTCTACTGTTTATGTAATTTTTGTTGTTTTCTCTATGCTCCATCTTATATAATCATGATTCTATGTACACCCCTTATGCGCGTATTCTATTTTGCGCACCAAGTGATTGCCTTGTACACCGCTCCCCTTCTCCAGCATTAAATGTGTCTCTCACCGTCGGGTAGATTGATACTGCCAGTGGGTTCCTTATACAGTGATCCCTGACAGTTGTCAAATCACCCGATTGCTGCCTCGTCTGGTGTGTGGAGGCCCTTTCAGGCAATTTGTCTGATTAGGGTTTCTGTCATTCCTGGTGTAGGACGGCATAGCGTCTCCATGGTGACGGACGCGGCGAATGGGTCTTCCTGAGCGCTGCAATACGTCACTTCTGGTGACGTGTTCCCCTGCTGTCAAGGAGACAGACGCGGCTTTTGGCTTATACCGGAAGCAGCGTTCTGAGACTCCGGACTGACGGAGAACAGGTGAGTAGCGCTAACCCTTTTGTTCAACAGGTGAGCTTTGTTAGTACTAATGAAACACGCTGGTGATGCTATAAAAATGCGCACAGGGGTTCAGTCTAACATACTACTGACGACGGCAACCCTCGTGCCGAAACAGCTGTCGAGTATGACTGTTCCACAGTGATGTATCCACTCCACTTTGAGTTGCTAAGTATGGATTTCTACCTTGTCTGAAGCCTCACTGTTCATCACTTTTATTGGATTTATAAAAGACTATCCTTTTCATTACAAATGGTGTGCCTACCTCTAATTACCTGCCTAAACCTTTTTTATGGTTCAAGCACCCGCTCCTAGCCCCTAAAGTGTGCAAACTGCCTCTACCTGCGCTATATATATATATATATATATATATATGTAGCCTTGGACCTTGGAATGTCCGGCACTCAACGCTTACTGACCATATACTGTGCCCGGGTGCCTTCCCTTGTGGCGTGCTCACCACCAATACAATCTCACAATGATGGGCTTCACTCCGGGACTTGGTGCAAACAGGTGAAGTTTATTCCTTCTTTACGGTCTACGCCGTTTCGGGATGAACCCTTCATCAGGACCAGAAGTTTTTAGCAGTGCAACAACAGTGTAATACAGAAAATGAACTTACATATAGGGGACCCGACGTTTAGCGTCCTCCTCCATCTGGGACTCCTGATGACGACTTCCGGGTACTCCCGGAAGTGACCTGTCCGTCCTGGCAGCGGAGGAGGCCACACTGTGGGAAAAGTGAACAGTGCCAATAGTTTAGTATTTGTTGTAAAGTGCATTGTGCTCACATATAGTTCTCATAATGGTATGCAGTGCTAATATATGTTGTTTTGTGATTTTTTTTATATAAGCATATTACAATTCATACATTTAAAAAAAGATGCACTTTTCCTGGACCTGTTCCCGGATGGCCACTAGATGGCTCTGTGGCGCAACAAATTCCATACTTTATATCTACGGGTATAGCCTCTTGTCATTTATCCATATTATTCAGCTATGCCTTCAGCATATTCTTAATGCTATATTAAAGGGAACTAATGCATCCTTAAAGCCTGCATGAACTCCCTATGTGTAACTGCAGAGAGCTCTCCTGCTCCTCACTGGATCCTATCTTTTTAGTACAATGCTCTAATTCTACACAAAAACCTACAAGTCTCATAAGAACAGGAAAAAAAGAGAAGGTACAGCGCTGCACTGAATGGATAAGAAATATTTAATAAAAATTAAGCATAATAAAATACATTAATACATTTCATATTACATACAAGACACACAAACATTGAACATACAGTCTCCTTTGAGAGTTAGAACTGGTTAGTAGTTGTTAGGTCAGCAATTGCATATACTCTTTGCTCTAACTATGAGCCAGTTAGTAGATATTAGAGAGTTCAAGTCCCCATAGAATGTGCACATATATTGTGGTTTGATACTTATTTGTATTCCAGGGGTGTTGTGGCTTGCAATTTCAGCGATGGCTTTCTCCGACCGTTTGCGCTGTGGTCATATCTGAGATGGTTGCAATCTGCTGGGTTCAATAGCAGCCTGGTGGTCCCCTCAACGCGTTTCTCCGCCTTAAACGATCAGCCAGTTATAGTTCTTTGTGTATCCTGGTCACTGCCTTTTTGTTCTCCAAAATCAGTTCCTGGAACATATACACTACTCCTGAGGAAGCCGCTGATCGTTTAAGGCGGAGAAATGCGTTAAGGGGACCACCAGGCTGCTATTGAACCCAGCAGATTGCAACCATCTCAGATATGACCACAGCGCAAACGGTCGGAGAAAGCCATCGCTGAAATTGCAAGCCACAACACCCCTGGAATACAAATAAGTATCAAACCACAATATATGTGCACATTCTGTGGGGACTTTAACTCTCTAATATCTACTAACTGGCTCATAGTTAGAGCAAAGAGTATATGCAATTGCTGACCTAACAACTACTAACCAGTTCTAACTCTCAAAGGAGACTGTATGTTCAATGTTTGTGTGTCTTGTATGTAATATGAAATGTATTAATGTATTTTATTATGCTTAATTTTTATTAAATATTTCTTATCCATTCAGTGCAGCGCTGTACCTTCTCTTTTTTTCCTGTTCTTAGCTCTAATTAGGGGTTTTTGGTAATCCCCCTATTGGCACAGCAGCAGCACTGAATAATTAATCAGCGCTCAGTATCATTCTGTGAAGTCTCATAAGAAACTGCCCAAATTCATAGTCTCATTGAGACCCCCTGGCTTCAGGGTCCCTAAGGTGTGGATCCACCTACTCTCAATTTGTAAGAGGTGTTTACCTCTATCTCCCCCTCTTAAGGACTCTGGGGCCTGGACAATCAGTTGAAATCTTAGGTTGGCCACCCCATGCCTGGCCTCCAAAAAATGTCTGGCCACAGTCTGTTCGCTGTGGCCCTTCTCAATTGCCGCACGGATGGCAGTCCTGTGATTTGCCATCCGCTCTTTGATGGTACCAATTGTCTTGACATAATTTAACCCACACGGGCACGTCAACAAATAGACAACATATTTGGACATACAGGTCAAGACTGGTTTGATGTTAAAAATCTTGCCCGTGGGGGGGTGACGGAAAGATGTCCCCGAGCTCATGTAGCTACAGGTGACACAACTGGTGCACCTATAGCTGCCCCCTTTGCGGGAAAGGAAATGTTTGGCCTGTGTTTGTATTTTAGAGATGTCTGTTTTTACAACTCTATCCCCTATGCTCTTGCCTCTTATAAAGCCTGTTTGTAGTCTGGTATTCTTCAGGCTTGGTATATGGGGATCAGTGGCTACTATGGACCACATGTTTTTGGCCTGCTTTACTATTCCAGGGCTTTTATCCGAATAGTGTTTCACCCAAGTGAAAGTTTTGTTAGCCAGATTAGTTTTTTAGGTTTGCTCTTCAATAATTCTGATCTGGAGATGCTGATGGCTTTTTGCTGTGCTTCTTTTAATAATTGGTAGGGGTACCCCCTTTCCAAATTTTTTTTTACCATGCTGTCTAATTAAGCATCTCTGATTGTCTCATCACTATTGACCCTACACACCCTTATGAATTGCGAGTAGGGCAAACTCGCTGTAATGGCCCTTGGATGAAAGCTCTTAAACTGCAACATCATGTTGCGGTCTGTGGGCTTAGTGTAGAGTTGGGTGCTAAGTCTTTTCCCATTTTTGATGATACGGACATCTAAGAAGTCCAGTTGGGTGGAACTGATCGTGTAAGTTAATTTGACTGGACTGCTTGACTGATTGTGCTGCTCAAGCAGTTCGACCAAGGTCTCCTGTGGTCCTGTCCAGAGCAGTATCAAGTCGTCTATATAAATAAGGCTGGTGACATTGGAACCTTATACTGAGGAGATAACCATAAGCACAGTATCGGTGGAGGACAGTGGAGCCGGCACCCTCTCCCTCACTACCCATAATTTCATTCTGGGACCTGCTGCGGACGGTAAAACCCTGGTATTGAAGGAATTTTCTACTACAGTTGGTGGTTACATGCCTTTTTAATCTGTTTGTTTGTTAAAGGTCTTAAAATCAGACCCTGAATCAAACAGGTGGAATCCTTAAAATCCTTAAAGTGTGTATGTATTGGATCTCTATTTGTTTTTATCACCTAAGCGCCCATATACACAAATCCCTTTTTGTAATTTACTAGATTTTAGGCCTGTGGTGAAGGTATTGTGTGTGAGGTGGGCTGCACTGGTGTAATATCAGCGCCATCTTTGAACCAAACCATTGAACCATTGTACCATTTATTGAAATTATAGCACACAATAAAATGACATATTGACAGTTTTCATATTGCAGAAACAACGACATTCTGAGCATACATTAAACATTTTTGATTAAACTTTTTTTTGTGTTGTCATTTGAAACGAGGGGAGGGGGAAAAGCGGGGGAAGAAAAGGGGGGGGGGGTGGGAGGGGCCACGGAATACTTTGCGGAGGGTAAGGTATAGAGAGCTCTGGGCTTTACATTGCTTGTTGGGCCAAGGTCAGGGTAGCTTTGGATACGTAGATCTTATAATGGTCTGATCAGACCCTGAATCAAACAGGTGGAATCCTTAAAATCCTTAAAGTGTGTATGTATTGGATCTCTATTTGTTTTTATCACCTAAGCGCCCATATATACAAATCCCTTTTTATAATTTCAATAAAAACAGAATATACAAAAAAAAAGTATAATATGCCCTCAGTAAATAGTTTTACATACATCCAAATACGTCATTATTTTTATTCCTTACCTACTGCCTTGCTTGCAAGACCGCTGACGTTGGTTGATTCACTCAGCTTACATTATCCTTTACGTAAAGGGTTTATTTCAGATTTACATTATGCACACACTTACTTCTTATTAAACTCCCAAATACACTGAAACATGAACAACAGTGGTCAAGGGACCTGGGAGACCCACCCACTGAGGAATCCTGGTCAATCATACATGAGAGGGTCTCTAAAGCCTCTATATCTGTGGCAGTTAAAGAAAACACTTACAAAATATACTATAGATGGTACCTAGTCTCGACCCGCCTGAGTAAAATGTATAGAACAGCTTCAGACAGGTGTTGGAGAGGATGTGGAGAAACGGGATCATTATGCATATATGGTGGACATGCCCAAAGATTGCTAGGGTTTGGGATAATGTGGCTTACCTGCTATCCCAGGTATTTTCGGCACAAATTATTAAAACACCATGGGTTTTTCTCCTTGGCTGCTCTATAGGGGGTCTTACTAAATCTTCAGATAAACTGTGCGTACATATCTTGAATGCAGCGAGATGTCTCTGTCACAACATTCAGTTATTGTTTGGTGCTTACCTGGTTTGTGACTTCTCCTGTCAGTTCAGCTCTGCTCCATGCTGCAAGAAAGTTCTGTGTCATCTGAGCTCTGCTAATTAATTGCAACACCTGGGTGAATCTCTGCTGCAAGGAAGTTCTGTGTAACCTGACCATGCTTAGCCCTCATTGATTGAGGCACCTGTGAGTATCCAGTTAATTGTGCTTCCTATAAAAGGCAGCCTCTGGCAGACAGACTTTGCCAGAGTATAGGTTCACACCAGCTCCAGCGTTCCTGTGCCTTGTCCATTACTAGATTCCTGACTATCGTATTTGACCTCGGCTTGTTCCTGACCATTCTCCTGCTTTATCCTTCGGTACCTGACCTGTGTTATCCGGTGTTTGATCTCAGCTTGTCCAGTGACCTTTCTTCAGCCTCATCCCAGTGTACTGTGAACTGTGCCTGCCTGTGTATGGCCCGGCCTGACTCTGACCATTCGTTGCTGCATCCCTTGGTACTGTATCTACTCACGTGTTACCGACCGGCTTGATGACCACGCTGCATATTCCACAAGCTACTTCCAACTCACTCGGGAAACCTGACCAGGGGGCCACGACCGACGGGGCCGCGGCCGAAGCCCAAATTCCATTTGGAGGGGTCACTGGCAGAAACCCCCCGGCACGATTAGACTCCGCGCCCCTGTGTCAGGTCAAGCCAATTCCCGAGTTGGTAGTAACAGGACTTCAGTTTGTGACAGTCTCATTGCCAAGCACTGGAAAGGTCTGGACCCTCCCCCATTCCAACGGGTGTTGAATAAGATCTGGTATGTGGCGGCCATGGAGAAAATATCAGCTTACTTACGAGGCACCTCCCATAAATTCTTCTCCACATGGAATGCTTGGTTCCTATATAATGCACTGACCTTAGGCAGACCTATATCATCTGGGTGGTCAGACATGTTGATTTAGTCTATCTATTAGATTATTCCTTATTTAATACAGTTGTTACTCTTAGGTTTATATTTTACACTTGAACTCGGCCTCTTCCCTCCCCCTTTTTTTTTATTCTCCTATTTTTTTTCTCTCTCTCCCTATTTGGGACATGAGTGCTTGATGCTATGGAAGATGGAGGGAGCTGGCCTTATATATTAATTTATGTACTCTATTTGATGTATGGCTTGCTATGCCTGATAGAAAATATAAGCATAATGGAGGGTATACATCCCTGTAATATTCTTTTGCTCTTATAATGATATTTTATGTGTTAAAGCAGGAATACTGTATGTTGACATATAAGAGTGTGAATTTGTTTGTTTTGATTATTGAATATGAAGAAAATTTCTAATTAAAGATATAAAAAATGTAGTTCCCCTGGACTGATAGAGCAGATCAGAAAAGGCACCCTGGAGAAAGACAGCAAACCCACCCGATGCCACCACCCACAGGCAGACAGAGGTCCATCCTGCACATCCTCCTCTCCTATGCTGGAGTGAAGATGGCGCTGATTGGTGGGGACTTATATAGGATTCAAAACCCATGAGAATACGACAGCAGGATTAAATTTTGCCGTGTTCTGGCATCCGAGTCTGGTGAAAAAAACAATGCCGGGCATGGATACTGCCTCAGTTCGGGGGGCTCAGATCTCGGAGAGCCAAATGCACTCTTTCCTATGCAAAACCATGTGCACTGCAGGTGGGGTAATGTAGCATGTGCAGAGAGTTAGATTTTGGGTGGGATGCTTTAAAATTTAAATCTAAATTGTAGTGTACAGTAAATATAAAGCAGTCAGCATATACCCTGCACAAAAATAAAATATCTCACCCATATCTTTGTACACGTTACATCTTCCCCCTGCAGTGCGACATGGTTTTGGCCATTTTGAGATCAAATTTGTGCTGCGATTGAGTCTGAATTAGGCCCAATGCTATTGTACATGCATAAATAGAAAATACAATCCTCAGGAAAGTCCTAGACCCATTTCACATTGCACAAATAATCCAGGTCTGACCCGGGTTGTAGCTCTTTAGGTGTGAAAGCGCCATTTAGAAAATCACAGGTCCAGCAACCCGGCATTCCAACTCGGGTTAAAAGATGGGTTTTACACTATAGGGAGGAGGCAGCATCAGCTCCAAGCACTGCCTCCTCCCTGCCAACCCCTCCCCCCCCCCCCGATGATATCCTGCCACTCTACCCCGCCTCCATGTGACATCAGCAACCTTGCTTATTGTTGGGTCGCTAGGGGGAGCTTCACTTTGCAAATGCCGAGTTGCTTGACTTGGTAAGGTGGTTTATGATTCCAGTCATGGTAAACCGTATTGTAGGGAAAATGATGTATATAACAATGGGTCAGTCCTCTATTCGAAAGGTACTGAATTTTTCACATAAGGAAAGTAGTGGTGCGTACCATACTCACAATTGAAGTGGTTTCTAGACTCTCATAAAGGTTTCTTCAGTGTTATTCTTTTCGACAATTCTACAAAGGAGAGACTGCAGTAGATCTCCATCAATACTGTGGCAGCAGGGACTCTGAGTTTGCGCCTTGGGACTTTTCTATTCCTTTTCTTGGTTTTGCTCCCAGGACAAACACGTGTCCAAATCTCAGGTGCAACCCATCATTTGCAATGTGGAAGGGGTATTAATGGAGTAGGCCATATTACATTGACACCCCTGAGTTTTGTTAACATGTTGATACTGGTATGTTTCTCAGTGATGCTGGTAATACAAAGGGAGGGTTATTCTGGTTGATTCGCTCAGATGCAAATTCTTACCCTGGCGAGTCAACCAGATCCCGTCCTGCGAATGGTGGTAAGCAGGTCCACCATTCGCACGTACATTCGCACAACATGCAAATGGATGTTTTATATAAATTTGTGCAGGAATCAAGTCTGAATTAGGCCTAATGTTACAACACATGCCTTAACGGAAAAGGCAAATCCTCAGAAAAGTCTTAGTGGGGAAATGTCTCTGAGTGATGCTGGTGATACAGAGGGGGACATTTACTAAGACTGCCGAATGCAGCGAATCCACCGATTCTCCTGATTTGTATTTTCTCATGCCGATGCTATTCTCATTTGGCTGCCGGGTTTACGGTAGCCAAATACGTCAGATCTGTTTGATGCTGCCCTGTATAAATAAAATAGACAAAAAATATAATTTAAAATGGCGTTCAGTCCCTCAGTCCGGCAATTATCAATCCCGGGCTCTTTGAGCCATGGTTGCAGAAATACAGGGGGGTGGGGGGAACTCTGGGGTCCCTCTGTATTTCTATAACCTGCACCAGGCTCATGGCCCGGTTCTGGTTCCCAAAATATGGTGGACAAAATGATTAGGGGTCCGCCATAATTTGTAAACTAGCACTGGGCTGAAACAGCCAACAGTGTCATGTCACACCCGGGGGACACTTATTCATAAGGTCCCATGGCCATAACATGATCATCCTGGCTGGTCAGCCCAGGCTGGGTCCCTGGGGGAGTGTGGACCCCACAATACAGCTGGAACTACAGCCTGGGCTGAGCCTGGGGCTGTCCTCAGTGCCCCTGGGCAGTGAGCACCGGACTGATGGCATTAGTGTAAAAAATAATGAATAAATT
This sequence comes from Crinia signifera, assembly GCF_055691185.1. Taxonomy (NCBI): domain Eukaryota; kingdom Metazoa; phylum Chordata; class Amphibia; order Anura; family Myobatrachidae; genus Crinia; species Crinia signifera. The sequence continues at coordinate 243,067,531 of NC_139222.1, read as the reverse complement.
ATTGGGTTATGTTTTGGAATTACAAGTCCAAGCAAACCTCCCCCCAACACGTCCCTTCATGCGGGGCATAAAAGATCCATCTGGGTCTTGTAGTTCTACAACAAAAAACAATGTCCCAATAAAACACACACACACAGATTTAAATCAAAGTTTAACACACACAATTTTCACACATGTATACCTATCTTGCCACCTAGGATTGGTATTTGCCGGGTGGGGGACCGCATGCCATTTTTATTTATTTAATTCTTGCCTGCACGGATCTCACTGATCTGTGCAGCCTTCAGTCAAATACATCTGGAAAATTAAGAGTATTTTCCAGGCGTATTTTATGCTAAATTACCGTCTGACATTTGATCTGATAATAAATTTGGATTCACCATTCAAATGCATGGTGAAATATATACATGTTCTTTCGATGGTGTATTCATTCGGAAAATAAAATAGGAATGAATATATCATTCGTAAAACAGAAAACACAAACGTATTTTCGGTTTAGTAAATTAGCAATAGCTATTTTACAGCCGTTAATTGACGTTAAGGGGGAAATTTACTAACAAAAATTATTTTCCTGTCGTATTTGGCAGAAGCCTGCACGGATCAGTCAGATCCGTGCAGGCTTCAGTGTAAAAAAAATTGATAAATAAATAAATTTAAAAAAAAAAACGGTGTGGGGTCTCCCCCACAGCTGAAACCAGCACCAGGCTGAAAGAGCCGGGACCAGTAATAAAAAATCAAGAAACCCGACAAAAAGGGGTTCCCCGATTTTTTAAAACCAGCCAAGGCTCCAGGTCCGGGGCTGGTTCCCAAAATACTGGGGACAAAATGACTAGGGGTACCCCGTATTTTAAGAACCAGCCCCAGGCCAAACCAGCCAGCAGGGTAATGTCACAGCCGGGGGACACTTATTATATAAGGTCCCGTGGTCAAACCATCACCCTACTGACAGTCTCTATAAGTTCTTGGACTTTGAATAATAAAGAAATATGTCTTAGCTAAATCCAGACGAGTAGTGGAATAGTGTAGGAGGAGGAGCCAAAAGGACGAAAGTAGCACTGGGTCGTCCACTACAGTGGCGGATTCAAGGGGGGAGGGGACCCGGGCACGTGCCTAGTCATTTTGTAGCTGAGGACCAGAGCTTTCCAACGAGCCCAGCCCCGTGTCTCTAGCTCCCCGGGAACCGGAGATATCGCCTGGCAAAGCTGTAATGTTTTTTCCCTGTAGGATAATATGGGACCCGTCAATTCCGACACCCACCCAGTTTTGATGGCTGCCAGATCCCCCCTGGCATCACAGAAGCTGTGGTTGATCTCATTCAATTCCAAATCGCTGGACCTTCAATATGATACCAGGCTGGTCCATATTGGTCAATCGGTTCCAGAGATATTGCGTGTAAACTGATTTTTTTATTTTTGAAATGTAATTTCATGGCTTTTCATGTTCTTTGAGGGCAGATTACTCTGGAACGAAACTTTCCAGTTTCACTGGACCAAAATCATTCACAGCCCACTCAAAAGTTCTTCAATATGATACTTGTCTCATGTAAATGGGTTAGTTGGTTCCAAAGATATAGCCGGTTAAATGAGATAACTGGTTCTCTCCCCCTCACACCAGAAAAAGCAGGGACTAGGCTGGTGTAAAAGGGGCCAACCTGGGAATGCATTTTCTGGTATGAAAGGAGTATTATTTCAAATAGCCGGGACCTGCAGTGCTCTGAATACAGCCATGCTCTGCCACTGTCAGTGGCTATCACTTCTGCCTGGCGGCGGCTGTCCCCCATTTACCGTGAGCATGTATTCCCCCTTGACAATGAGCATGTAATCCCACATGGCAACGAGCATGGAACCTCTGGCAATGAGCATGGAACCCTTGGCAATGAGCATGTAGATAAGCAGCATGTACTGTATGTAGCATAATTTTTAATAGGCATTATGGTGTTTGGCATAATACATAATGGACATAATGGCGTGTAACTTAACGTGTAATGGACATTATGGTGCAAATGTTTAATGTGCGCCTTTGGTGGACAATGTCCCTGTTTATGAAGCGTATTGTGAATTTTGGCTTAATCTGTGTGGCATCATGTGAATTTTGGCTCAATCCATGTGGCATTATGTGAATTTTGGCTCATTCCATTTGGCATCATGTGTAAGGGGCAAGTATAATGGGGTCTAGTATTTTGTTGCATAATGTGTAGCAATTGTATATGGTGTTGTACACTAAACTCAAAGACATGCCCCCTGTTGAGTGGCCACACCCCCTTTTCCGGAGCGCCCCTGTGGCGCGCACACAGCTACATCCTTCACTTTTGTCGCCATGGTGGGCCTGCATACTTTAAATGCCAGGGCCTATTTTTAATTCCATTCCCACTCTCTCTCTGCCACTCTCTTAGCATGTACACTGGCACCACTAACACCACCCCTCCCCCACCTAAACCCTCTTTTATCATGGTGCCCCTCCCCCTGTAATTTTATCCTGGATCCGCCCCTGGTCCACTGTATTAGCTGGGTGCTGACAACAACAGAAGCAGGGCGTATCACCAGTAAGTTTGACAGAATCGGAAACCTCAGGAAGAATAGACTGAGCAGAGTGACCAAAGAAGGCCTAGGAAATTCACAGGCTCCAGGAAGTGCACAGGAGACACTCTGACAGCTTCTGGTACAAAAAAGCCTGACTATATACCCAGGGCTGAATCCCCATTGGCTGAGAGTCAGGAAGTACAGAAAGGAGTGCAGACTGGCCAATGGCACTTTTGCCCATACCCATGATTGGGGTGCCATCCTCCCAGCGCCGACCAGAAACCCAAACACAAAACTCCTAGAGGCAGCTGCCGCTGGACCCTCGTTGAGACCCCCATCCAGCACAAGGAGGGACGCAGTCGAGTGGGTGAGTAGTGCTCTCGTCGGTGGCAACCGCAGCCACCCAAAACAATTGTTTTAATGTACTTTTACCCCCTTCAGCTGCATCCACCTACATTTCCCTGTAGTGCCCTCGGGCCTCTGATCTAGTCCTTGATTAATGAAAACATTCTTGGTTTGAATTTTCTGTATGGTTGTTTGGTTTATTAAACTGCCATCCTGTTGGCCAATGCAGTGCCACTAGATGGGCCATGTTTGATCTTGAATTGCCATGCATTTGTGCCACCCTCTGATATAATTTTGCTTAGTCAGCCATCTAGCTAAGTGCTACACTCTTGGCCTAAACTGGATTAAAACTATATTAGGAGCTGTTAAATGGTCACAATTGACTGGGAATGGTTGGTACAGATGTTCATACTACTGAAGGAACAGAAACAGGCCAAAATTACATGATTTAAGCAGCTTTTTTTTTATTTAAAGAAAAAAATGCAGATCCAAAGCCAAAACATGTTAGGGGTGTTTTGTTCAAATTGGAATCAAAATCAAAACACAAAATTAATCCAAATCCAAAACCAAAACACGGGGGTCGTGAACATGTAGCAGAATAGTACAGTAGAGGCCTTCACAATTGCAATGACTTCATCTAAATAAGCCTAATCTCTAATACATTTGCTAAAGTTAATAATTGTTGACTTAAGAAAACTTTCTCTCTCCAACTTAAAAAAAAAAAAAAAACTTTTCACAAGCTCTGTAGAGTCCCTGAGGGACAAAACATCCCATGATATAACAGTGGAAGCCACAGTTACTGATCATTCACTGGGACCAAGCCAGCATCTCTCGGCACTTGATAAAGCAGATAAAACAGATTAGATGGTGGCATACTTGTGTAGGTAAAAATATGGAAAATAATGTTTTAATCTGCACATTTACTTATTATGAGACTTGGAGACTATACTTCAGTATATGTTTTCTTTTTTCTTGCAACTTTTTTCTTTTTAATGAAAAACAATGCAACTAAATACATTTTTAGCACATTTAAAGCATGTAAGTAATACTGTATATGATTCTCTGTTTCTCAAAGTCTGTCCTCAGGATCTCTGACAGTTATTTTTTTTCCATACCACCTGTTGATCTGTACAATGGGCCTTATTCAGATCTGATCGCAGTATAAATTTGTTCTCAAAATGGGCAAAACCACGCATACTGCAGTTGGGTCAGATGTAACATGTACAGTATAGAGAGAGTTAGATTTGGCTGAGTTATTTTGTATCTGTGCAGGCTGCTTTATTTTTACACTGCAATGTAGATTTCAGTTTGAACACACCCCACCCAAATGTAACTCTTTCTGCACATATGACATCTGCCCCACCTGCAGTACACATGGTTTTGTCCATTTCGAGAACAAATTTGTACTGCGATCAGATCTGAATAAGGGCCTATGTGCAGCAACTAAGTGATCTAGAAAATGTGAACTGTTAGGGACCTTGAGGACTGAGTCTGAGAAACACTGTTATACTGTATATACTATTATTTTCTGTCTATTGAATGGAATAAATGTTTGCTGATAGTGAAGTTGGATATAGGTTTCTTTGTTTTAGTTTTGTGTTTTTTAGATGTTTTGATTGTCATGGTCAGAATCAGTAATTACACCATCACTGATTTGATGCTACAGATTGAGTCTGTCATATCTGAAATGCTGGAGACCAGAAGTATTTTGGATTTCTAGTTTTATTGTAGTTTAGGAATTTTTGCATTCCATTTTAGAGATAGATATCTTGATAATGGGATCAAAGTCTAACTACAAAATGCATTTTTGTTTCATATACACCTTATACATATAGGTGCCAACATCACAGTATGTCAGCTGACACCACGTCTTTGGGCAGACACAAGCAAATAAAAGTCAGTTCAAACTTTCTTTTATTCTCAAATTCAGGAAAAATCATTTGATGGTCGGTTACTATTGAATGATTTCTCCTATAACGTGCCAGGGGGTGTCTTCGTTACACATCCCCTCCTATGGTTGCGAGAGGGCAGGGGGGGAAGGTATTCGGTGGTGCTGTGGGGCGGCCTCTCTGGCGCTCGATTAGCTGCAATCTTCCCAGTTTACGAGCAAACCAGAATGTGGAAGATAATTTTATACAATATTTTATAATCCTTATCCAAAGTTTGTGTACATTGAACTATTATGATTTGGGGTTGTCAGAATATTTAGCTTATCACGTTTTCATATATGGAAGGCTTAACTTGTAGTATCATCTCTAGTCAGTGTCATATGGACAAGTGTTCTAACCACATCAGATATTGCTGACACAAACTGGGATATCATATTATCCCCAATAAAACATTGGGTGCAAAAACTTTTGTTTTTCACAATTATCACAGATGCTTTACTAATGTTTTTATTTATCGGACTATCCAACATGGATCGCCAGATAAAAAACCATGCGCTCTCACGTGACAATTGTACTGTATGTTTTTAGCCCCAGATTCAAATTTTTAATTATGAACATTCGTATTACAAGGTCATCCAATGTAAATATTACCTAAATTAATAATTGCCAACTGAAAGAAAAACTGTGCAATAAGATTCTCCACTCCCAGACAACACTCTAATATACTTTTCCTCTGACCTAAAAAATCCCAGGTATTTGCACATGAACACGCACCAACCCAGGATTTTTGTTAGTGAAAACGGTGACAAGGTAAAAATTTCGGGTCTAGGAACCAGGGATTTTTACCCGGGTCTCAAGCAGGGTTTTAGTGGGTAAAAACCGGGTAATGAGCAGTGAAAACAGCTTTTATCCAGGTTTTTTGACCCGGGCAGGGGAGGCTGCCCATTGCGGGGGGAATTCTGCTGCCTGTCTGCTTGCTGCCTGTCCACAACTGACAGCCCTTTCCCCGCCAGTGCCCGCATGTCAATTACCGCCCTCTACCAGTGCCAGCCTGTTGCAGACTGCCGGCCGCTGACCTCTGACACACCTCCCACCTCTGACACTCCCCCTGTCGCTGACCCCCACAACAAACCACGCTGATACTGACCTCCTGCCGGTACCCCCCCTCCTGCAATGCTTTCCTGGGTCTCCCTTTTTATTGGAATAGGGATCAACCTGGTAAAAACCCAGGTAAACAGGGCAGTGGAAACGGGAACATGGGAAGGAGATCCAATGAAATCCTGATGTTTGGAGGGAGGGCCGCTGACGTGAGCAGCAGCCTCCATCTCCCCACGGCCATCACAGCGATGAGTAAGTGTAGACATATTTGGCTGCTGGGAACTGGTGGGAAAACCATTAGATGGTAAGTTATTGCAAATAGATTTCCCCCTTGTGTGCACAGCTGCAAATGTACAGATGGATCCCCTCTCATCAGCTCCAGCGCTCACCAGAACGTCCCTGCTGGTGAACGCTGGCTGAGAGGGATTCCACAGACTGGGGTGCACGAGCATCTCACACGCATGCGCGTCCCAGTCACTTGGCGGCTTGGCAGCAGAAACTCTGCTTGTCTCCGCTTCAGGGAGATGGGGGGGGGGGGCTGGGCTGCAGGGAGGCGGTGGGGAACAGCAAACAGCGAAGGGTAGGCTGTGGACAGCAGCGGCGAGCTCCATCAGAATGGAGCGCGCAAGCATCGGGATGGATGGTGGGACCTGGTTGCTGGTGAGGGCCTGTGATTCTATCGCCAGCCCTTGCAACAATGAGAGGGGCTCCATCTGCATTTACAGCCATGCAAAGGGTCAGGAGGAATTTCTGGCAGGGCGATGTTTACTTGATTGCTGAGCTCCGAAGCTTCACAGCCAAGTGATCAGGTCTGAATTAGGCCCATGAGGTCTGAATCAGGCACTGACAACCACTGAGTGAGCACGCTGTTTTATAGCAGAGACGGGGACTCTGGGAAGTCACAGGGTCCCCATCTCCACTATGTAACAGCCTGCTCACTCGACACTGACAGGCTGCTGCTGTTGTGGAGATGGGGACCCTGTGACGTCACAGGATCTTTGTCACCACTACAGCAGCAGCCTGTCAGTGCCAAGTGAGCAGTGGAAGAGATGATAGCGCTGAAAGATGTCCAACTGATAATTCACAATCCTAAAATTTAACTTTTATTGTTACAATTTAAAAAAGGGGTGTGCTATAAGATAGTAGTAAAGGTGTGCAAAAAAAGAATGAGAAATTGTGATTAAAAACTTGGATGTGGAAACTGGAAATAACCTTTATTGTTGTCCATGTTTATTTGTCCCCTATTTTATAGGTTTTGTTCTTTTAAATTGTATTTTTTTATATTCACAGGACTGGCAGTAATGTTTTAGATACTTGTAACAGCAATTAATGTTAAATTAAATCCAGTTGCAACACTTTATCTCTTAATCGTTTGTACAGAGTGTTTATATTAGCACACTGTATCAGTGCATTTTCTCTGAGATATAATTGTGACAGTGCTGCTCATCTATGTTAAATTGAGACAGCACAGTATGTCACCTTATTTTTTAAATGACAGAGTCTGCTTAAAGCTTGTTATTATACTGCTACAATATTTTAGTCCTTATATGTAATGTGTGATTTTTTCTTGTTACAATACAGGAATCCTTTAATAAAGTGTGGTCTACTGTATATTCAATAGGGCACAGGAATCCAGTGCAATAGCCTTTATTACTGTCGATTATGTCCTTGTTGGTAAAGCGTATGTTACAGTATTATGTTTGTATGTTTAATATTGGGTTGCGGTTATACATGGCTTCTGCCGTTGTATCTGTACTATGCCCGGCGTCTATATTCTACCACGTGCTCCCGGCATACACGCTGCTCACCCTAATACTGGACTGCGGCTTGAACTTAAATCAGGGTTGCCGACCCTCCCGGAATTTCCGGGAGTCTCCTGAAAATCGGGTCCCCCTCCCGCCCCCCCGGAAGGGTGGGCAACCCTCCCGGATTCAGGGGGGACACCCGCTGTCCCCCGGATCATGGCATTAAAATGCCGCAATCCTCGGGACTGCGGCTTGAACTTAATTCAGGGTTGCCGACCCTCCCGGAATTTCCGGGAGTCTCCCGAAAATCGGGTCCCCCTCCCGCCCCCCCCGGAAGGGTGGGCAACCCTCCCGGATTCAGGGGGGACACCGCTGTCCCCCGGATCATGGCATTAAAATGCCGCAATCCTCGGGTCTCATAGGAGGGGGCGGAGCTAAAATGACACACTCGCGTCATTTTAGCCCCGCCCCCTCCACAGAGATCCGTGAATTCGCTGGTTTAACATCATGGGGCGGGGCTTAGTGATGTCACTCTTAAGCCCCGCCCCCTGAGTGGCTGCTGAAACTCTCCTCTCCGGGCTTCTCCCGGAGAGGAGAATAATAACATCGGCAACCCTGACTTAAATTAATTGTGTGCAACATTAAATATACATGTATAACAGGCCTGATACCATTAGTTTGTATGGTTTTTACTTTGAGTTAGCGGTGCCGGTGGTTTTTATATATTCTCGGCTCCACAGTACTCCCCTTGTGATCGGTGTCCCTATATTGGTTTTAATTATTCAGGCTGGTTTTCTCTACACATACTTATTCATATTGCCACACTTTACTTACCATATATTTTGCTCTGTATCATTAATAACAAAGTCGGTCAAAGTGTTTTTTCACTAGTCTCCACTGCACTCGGCGTCTGTTGCATCGTGCAGCTGGAGCCCGCTCGCTGTTACCCTGATTTTGAGATGCAGTTTTAACAGCTATACCTTGATCTATTCACACACAGGTCTAACATTTTCAGTTCAGGGGCACATAGATAAATTTGCAACATTTTAGTGATATTATTTCCACATTTCTACAGTTTCCAACATCCAGCGCCTATGCGCATCTCACCGGTTATACCGGCTTCCCCAGGGCAAGCCGAGTGACACTCTTGACACGGTATTTATTCTATTTCCTTGGTTACTATTGTCATGGGGCGGGTTCTATCTCCATCTCTTAAAAAACGCTTCAGAAACGTTAGTATTTTTAAGTTCCATTTTTGTTTGGTTATCATGGATTTTGGATGATTCTGTTTTCCTTCTAGTTGTCCTCCCACCTTTTTTGGATTTATAGGAAGGCTATATCTATGAAGTTTTATAGCAAGGACTGGCTTTATTTCTATATCCTTGTGTATATTCTTATTATTTTTCATTTTTTTTTATTATTTTAATTTTGTATTCGTTGTTTATTATTTTTTCTATTTTATATGATTGTTTTTGTATTCATATGTCTTTTTATTCTTATATACTTTTATGTTTATCATTTCATTTTTGTATATGATGTATATGAATTATTGTTATTGCTATCGCAGTGTGAACCTTCATATGCATATATATTTATTTTGTTTCATTTTATTATGGCATGGAAGAGACAATCATTTTGTCCTGTGATTTTTATGCATATTATTCTCAGCTATCTATATATATTCCAACTGGTCTCTGGATCTATTAATATTTTATTTTTGATTTTTGAATATCAGAGTTATTAGATAAGTGCCCATTTGGTGAAAAAGAAAATGGAATGATTTTTACAGAAAAATAAAATCTATCATATGTGTATAAATTTGTGTTTGGCATGATTATTGTTCTGACTTTGTGTTTATTATATCTTTTACTTGAGATTGTGATACAGTGTTGAAAAATTTTAATTAGTTTAATTTATTTTAATTTATTAATTATTATTATTAATATTTAAATGTATTTATTGTAATTTATTTCTTAAAATTCAATAAAAAGTGAACCTATCAATTATTTAAAGTAAGTGAATAAATAAAGTAAGGAGAAGGATTTAATATAATTTTTCCTTATTAGTGAAAGAGTGATAAAAAAAATATTTAAAAAAATGTGATATATTAATGTGATGAAAACATTCACTCATACTGTGTATCTTTGTTTATTTATATACCCATATCATTCTGATGTATAGGCTTGCATTGTGGTTATCTTGATTATAATATATCTGATAAGTTACACTCATGCAATTTTCACTCTATTCGTGAATTCCTGTTCTTACTATATTTTAATATTCCCTATATGATATTGTAGCTGATTCCTAATTAATGTTTTTGTATTACATATTTATCATATGTGATTTTTATTTTCCTCTTACTGGTGAAGTTGTTTATTTTCATCTCCTCACAGGTGAAACTTTCCTTCAAGTGGTGAGTATTTATTATTTTTTGTATTTTTTATTTTTTATATGTTGTTCTGTTGATTCTTCTCTTCATTATTTGTACTTTCCTTTTTCTATTCCTCTATTCTTCACTCCTTCTTTTCATGTTTGCATTGCCCTTCCAATCCCTTTCCCTTCTTCTATACTCATTTTTTGAAAGAAATCATATCGTTGATGAAACTACAGTATATTCTTAGAGATTTCTTTTACTCGTCCAGATAGGTCATAAAATTGTTGTTTCGTTTAGGCCTCTGGGTATGATTGTGTCCATCAGAAGATCATCCTGGTCTCTCTTTTGGCAAGTTCTCTAACCATGTTGCCACCTCTAATCCCCATTTTGATCTTCTCTAATCCAAAGGCCTTCAAATGGTCCGGATTACATCCATGTGTTTGTTCAAAATGGTGTGCTACGCTTGAGAGTTGTTTAAAATTGGTGCGGTCCTTTTTCGCATTTTTGATGTTGTTGACATGCTCCAATAGGCGTACTTTGAGTTTTCTGTTGGTCATTACTATGTACTTTTTTTGGCAGCTACATTGTAGACAGTAGATAACATCAGTTGTATTGTAATTGATATATCCTTTTATCTTATTGCTTTTTCCATATCTATCTTGGTAGATTTTGTTTTTTTCCGTATATTTACACGCTCGGCATTCCCCACATGAGTAGCTTCCGTCGGCTATATCCTTTTGTTCTTTATTCGAGAAGTGGCTGCTCACTAGTCTGTCCTTCAAGTTAGCAGACTTTCTCCAGCTCACGTTGGCTTTTGTCTCAATTATGGAAGCCAATTTCTCATCTGTAAGCAGCACATTCCAATGTCTCTGTCGGATTGTTTGTATTTCATCCCATTGATTGCAGTAGGTACCAATAAAGCAAACTTTATTGTTTTCTTGTTTTTGTGTTTTTATTTTAGGGGTCAGTAGCTGTTGTCTGTCAGTTCTTCTAACTTCTTTTCTGTTTTTTCCTGATGATGTTCCTACTGTAACCCCTTTGTAGGAGTCGTGTCTCTAATTCCTCTGCTCTTTTATCATATGTCTCCAAGTTTGAGCAGTTTCTCCTTACCCTCAGCAATTCTCCTTTAGGAATGTTTTTCCATGTGGCTGGAAAGTAGGAGCTATTATAGTGGAGAATACTATTAGTCACAGTATTCTTCCTGTACATGTCTGTTGTTATCTCCCCCTCTTCTGAGATCTCTATCGTCAGGTCCAGGAATGTGACTTTCCGTTGGCTCATCTCTGTGGTCCGTCATAGATTCCAACTGCTGACATTTAGAATTTCAATGAATTCCTTAAAAAAATGACCTTTAAAAACTAAGAAATCCCTCGTTAGGATGAGCCTCAACAACTTACTTAAAAAGTGATTGTGTTCCGTATGTGTTCCCATACTAAGGAAGTACTCTGTAGCATGTATTCCGACTTCATGTTCTTTGCTTGTATACAATGCTTCCACATCGCATGTGCAGAGCCAGGTGTTTGCCATTGTCGTTATATTTTCTAATTCATTTCCATTGTATAGGATGACAGTTCAATAACAAATTTCCGTAGATGTGAGTCCACGTACATACTTGCCCTTTCCATCAAGTTGTCAATTCCAGACACTATGGGTCTTCCAGGGGGTTGCTTGTGATTTTTATGTACTTTAGGAAGTACATATATTGTAGATATTTTAGGGTACTCTGTCCAAAGAAAGACATAATCTTGTTTGTTTATAATGCCATTCTATAATGCCCTTGTGATCATATTCCGATACTCCTGTTGAAAATTGGATAATGGATTTACAAGAAGGTGTTTATAACAGTTCTTATCATTCAGTTGTCTGTTTATTTCTCTGATGTAGTCCTTTTTTGGCCATAGAACGTCATTTCCCCCTTTATCTGAGGGATTTATTATTACTTCGTTCCATGATTTTATTTCATCCAGAGCTTTTCTCTCCTCTTTATTCATATTCTCCCTCTTTCGGGGATAATGTTTCTTCATCAGTGTATGTAGATCCCTCGATCCCTCAGTGTATCTAATTCCCTCTATACTAGTTCTAAACCGATATCTGTGGGCAAATATGCGGAGGAGGTATAAATTTTGATTTCTTTTTTAATTTATTCCTTTTGGGGGAAAGGACTCTTTATTCTTCCTCCCACTCCTCAAGAGTTCTCAGTGCGTCTTTTTCTTGTGAGTTCCAATACCCTTCCTCTATATTTTCTTCCTGAGTTGTGCTGAAGAAATTTTTTAATAAAAGTTTTCTGGTTAAATCTTTTTCTAGTTCAAATCTATCCATGTTCCTTTATGTGGCAGAACATAAACATCGGGTGCAGTGGAGATACAGCGGCAGAAGCCGTGTACAACATTGATCGTATAAAACATACAAACAAAATACTGTAACATACTCTTGTACCAACAAGGACATAAACGCCAATAATAAAGGCTATTGCACTGGATTCCTGTACCCTATTGACTATACAGTAGACCACACGTTATTAAAGGACTCCTGTATTTTAACAAGAAAAAATCACACATTGCATATAAGGACGAAAATATTGTAGCAGTATAATAACAAGCTTTAAGCAGAATCTGTCATTTAAGAAATAAGGTGACATACTGTGCTGTCTCAATTTAACATAGATGAGCAGCACTGTCACAATTATATCTCAGAGAAAATACACAAGAGAAAAGTTACAACACTGATACAGTGTGCTAATATAAACACTCTGTACAAACAATAAAGAGATAAAGTGTTGCAACTGGATTTAATTTAACATCAATTGCTGTTACAAGTATCTAAAAACATTACTGCCAGTCCTGTGAATATAAAAAATAAAATATAAAAGAACAAAACCTATAAAATAGGGGACAAATAAACATAGAGAACAATAAAGGTTATTTCAAGTTTCCACATCCAAGTTTTTAATCACAATTTCTCATTCTTTTTTTGCACACCTTTACTCCTATCTTATTGAAGAGGGTATTAATAGCACACCCCTTTTTCAAATTGTAACAATAAAAGTTACATTTTAGGATTGTGAATTATCAGTTGGACGTCTTCCAGGTATATTTTTGGAGTGCACTCCACAATTCTCCATCGTTTCTCTCTTCTTACATTATGAATTCCCAATTGGAGAAGGGTAGCCCCATATCTTTATGAATACAATAAAAACTTTATAGTACAAAAATAACAAAGAAAATAAAAATATAACCCATAGGAAGACGTACAAAAAGGAATTCTCAGTGCGGAATTAAAAACCCTTTCTCTAATGATAGCGCTGGACCAGGTACTGTAAGTATATGTGAATGAATTTAAAGTGTAAAAAGAGTGTACAGTATATTAAAGTTATATATTTCTGGGTGTTTGTCTCATTAATTGCACATTCTTTTTACAGGTAAACTATGAGACCCAGCGGGCACTTTAATGACCCCCATGCTGGGATTTGTAGTTCTCCTCTATAAAGCAATGTGTCTTTATCTATTTTTTACACACATTAGCCTGGCACCGGACTTTAGCCATGGGCAGGGGACCCCACATGCTCTTGGTATGCCGGGAATCCTTGAATAATAAGTATATGACACCGCATGCAGTTGGAGCCCGGTGCTAGTTCCAAAATATGGGGGGACCACCATTTTTTTTGGTTCCCTGTATTTTTGGAACCAGGACCAGCTCAATGAGTCCAGGGCTGGTTTGACTCAGGAGGAGGGACCCCACACCATTTTTTATGTTTTATTTGAACTTAAACACTTTTTTTTTTTTTTGACAGAACCATACTTTCATCCATATTCTGTATATATAAAATAGTGTGACAAGGAAGCACTTACAATGGATCAGATACATTTTTGGTCTTTTTTTTGTAGCAGGTCAACAGCATACCAGGTAATCAACACAGTAAGTAAGGTTACAGCATTGCAGCATACATGTCTTACAGCATAGTACAAACACCTCAGAAAGCTCCAGTGATCCCTATCATAGCCCACACCCTGGCCTATCACTTGGGCAGCTATTCCACTATCAAGAGCAATGACCCTCTGCCCTGGAAACCCTCATATCAAGAGCATGCAGGTGCTGCTTAATCAGCCCAACCCAAATCACATTAATTAGGAAACATGGACTGAATCGGGTTTTCATGCTCCTGATCTAAAACCTGGTGTGGATTTTCCACATTATCCTCAGGTGGAGATCTGCGGTATCTATCACACTATGGACCTTATTCTGGTTGAATCGCAAAGCTAAGTTTTCACAGTCTTGCGAGTCCACCAGACGCCTGCGAATGCCAGGAACCCCCTCCAATCACACACTCCTTTGCACAGGATGTGAATGGATATTTTACATAAACATCCATTCTCAGGCTATGGGAGAACAAACACATTATTCAATGGTCACGACCATCAAATGATATGGAAGACACATGTACATCCAAGGTTAGTCTGAGGTAACCTTAGATGTGTGTGGGCATTCAGAAGGAAGTGGGTGGGCAGCTGACATCTGTTGATATCAGCTGCCCACCCCCGGCACCCACATCAGTGATTTTCATGGGAACGCTCATGAAATGCTAGGCATTCCCATGGGCACACCTATCTGCCGCCAGCCCACCCCCCCCCCCCCCCGCCCGCAATGTTGTTTGCGTGAACCCGGCATAGTCTGTTCACCATGGTTGCACGTACCTGGCATATGCACATGTGCAGAAATGCAGCTGCGCATGCCCGTATGCCAAACATCAATCCCCTGCGAATCTACGGTCTGTGCAAACGGACCAGAATAACCCCTATGAATACAAATGTACATTGAATAACTGTAGTATAGAAATGTATTAAACATTAGTAACCGTAATGTGTAATGAAACTACTGTATTTTTATTTTCAAAAGTTTTTTTCTGCCAACAGGTTGTAATAATGTGACAGAATTTACTCTGCTGAGCCTATCACTTGGGCAGCTATTCCACCATCAAGAGCAATGACCCTCTGCCCTGGAAACCCTCATTCAAGAGAATGCAGGTGCTGCTTAATCAGCCCAAACCAAATCACATTAATTAGGAAACATGGACTGGATCTGGTTTTCATGCTGCTGATCTAAAACCTGGTGTGGATTTTCCACATTATCCTCAGGTGGAGATCTGTGGTATCTATCACACTATGGACCTTATTCTGGTTGACTCGCAAAGCTACGTTTTCACAGTCTTGCGAGTCCACCAGACGCCTGCGAATGCCAGGAACCCCCTCCAATCACACACTCCTTTGCACAGGATGTGAATGGATATTTTACATAAACATCCATTCTCAGGCTATGGGAGAACACACACATTATTCAATGGTCACGACCATCAAATGATATGGAAGACACATGTACATCCAATGTTAGTCTGAGGTAACCTTAGATGTGTGTGGGCATTCAGAAGGAAGTGGGTGGGCAGCTGACATCTGTTGATATCAGCTGCCCACCCCCGGCACCCACATCAGTGATTTTCATGGGAACGCTCATGAAATGCTAGGCATTCCCATGGGCACACCTATCTACAGCCACCCCCCCCCCCCGCCCGCAATGTTGTTTGCGTGCACCCGGCATAGTCTGTTCACCGTGGCTGCACGCACCTGGCATATGCACATGTGCAGAAATGCAGCTGCGCATGCCCGTATGCCAAACATCAATCCCCTGCAAATCTACGGTCTGTGCAAACGGACCAGAATAACCCCTATGAATACAAATGTACATTGTATAACTGTAGTATAGAAATGTATTCAACATTAGTAACTGTAATGTGCAATGAAACTATTTTCATTTTCAAAGGTTTTTTTTCTGCCAACAGGTTGTAATAATGTGACAGAATTCACACTGCTGGGTCTGTTTGATGACCCGGAGTTACAGATCCCAGTCGGTGTATTACTTATATTTGCCTATTCCATGATATTTTTAGGAAATTTCACTATTATTTCTGTTTTTTCTGCTGATTCCCATCTGCACACCCCCATGTACATCTTCTTATTCAACCTGTCCATCATTGACATCGCTTCCTCATCAAATATTCTGCCGACATTATTTAATATGATCTTCACAAAACATAATATTATTTCATTTGCAGGATGTGTAACCCAGATGTATATCTTTGTGTCCCTGGTTATTACTGAGCTTCTCCTGCTAGCAGCCATGGCATATGACCGCTATGTGGCAATCTGTCACCCTCTTAATTACATTGTTCTAATGAGTATAAGAAACTGTGCCGGTCTCTCAATTGCTGCTTGGGTTGTGGGTTTTTTGGATCCAGTTGGACACGCTGTCCTTATATCTAATATGTCCTTTTGGTCAGGGCGTCCCATTGACCATTTCTTTTGTGATGTATCCCCATTGCTGATTATCTCCTGCAGTGATATATCCAAGGTGGAAATGTTAAACTACATAGAAGGGGTACTACTGGGATTGTCTTCATTTCTGTTTATATTACTGTCATACATATATATTATCTCCAACATTTTGAAAATAAAATCTGCAGAAGGGAAAAATAAAGCATTTTCCACCTGCGCCTCCCATCTAACCTGTGTGATGATTTATTATGGGACTATGATCTGTTTGCATATAAAACCTACATCCAGTTATTTCCCAAAACTGGATAAGTTATTCGCTCTGGTTTATGTTGTGTTGGTGCCTATGCTGAATCCTTTTATTTACTGTCTGAAGAATAAAGAAGTAGCAAAGTCCTTAGTCAGTTTGAAGGCTAAGTTCTTTATAGGCTACGTTTTTTAACTTTTATGGTATCAGTATGTTTGTTCTGTAGACAACATCACATACAATAAATCTTTTTGAATGGGCCTCTGTGATTTTTTTAATGATTGCTTAAATCAGGGGTATTCAAAAGAGAGGAGCAGGCCTCCGTGCTGCCTCGTCTGTCTGAGCACTAGAGTGAGTGGCCATTTTTCCAGCTGATCTCACCGTCTCTTGACTAAGGAGGGTAAAGGCCCCCATACACTAGGGTGACTTGTCCTGAGGACAAGTCGCCCCCGACTTCCCCCTGAGCTTCCCCGGCAGCTCCTCGGGGGAGCTTGATAAGATTGGCACTTGATGTGCCATTTTTTACATGTGATAAATCGTCTCGATTTATCGGCGCGGCGGGAGAATAGAAAGAAATCTTATTCAGCCAATCAGTCGGAATATTTTTAATAGGATTTCTTCCTATTCTCCCGCGACAGTCTCTGCTCTGCGACGCCTGCGGTCCCCGCCTGCACTACCTCCGCTGGGAGCCGTCAATGCAGGGGGGGGCGCTGCTAGTAAGACAGGGGGGCTGTATATAAAGATATATCGGATCTGAACATCGTGGGTGCTAAAAAGCACCCATGATGGCTCAGATTCCGATATATCTTATGTTCTGTAGGTCCGACGCCGTGATCCGATTCGATGCGCGCGGGACCGCGCATCAGATCAGGTGTCAAACACATGCGATTTTGGCCCGATTTCACCCGATTTATCAGCCCAAAGGGCCGAAATCGGATGAAATCGGCCGAAAATCGCATAGTGTATGGGGGCCTTAAGTATTAAAAAAAAATGTGTGCATTGTGCACCCATTATGCATCCATTATAAATATGCCACAATATGGTTTAAATGTCATGTCAGAGAATCCAATTTTTATCCATTGTGGCAGAATGATATTACCTCAGAAATGTTTTTGAAGAGATTTATCAAAAAATTGGTGTTTTCTAAATATTTGCAATAATTATAGATTCTGTTTTGTTGTTTTTATCATTTATTAAAGTTTAGTTCTTCTCAATGGCCCTTATTCTGGTTCATTCGCAAAGGCAAATTACTTCTCAAATGGACAAAACCATGTGCACCAGGGACGTGCAGTCAGGGGAAGCAGGGTAGACAGTGCCTCCCCTGTCATTAATGATTGATAAAATAATACAAAGAAAATACTTATGACACATATTATGTGTCATAATTATATACTTTATATTATAGTAATCATTTTTACCCCCTTTTTTTCTAATTGGTTACAGAGGCACCAAGAGGGGTGCCTCCAGGTGTCAATGTTAAAGTTTCTGAACTATGGGGCGGGCAAGTAGCATGCTGTCAATGCCCATTAGAAAAAGCATTACAGGTGGCACTTATAGCAGTGCCTCAGTGACAGTCAGGGAAATGCTTTCTGTTTCTGGGTATATGAAAGCACGCCCCTGTCACTGAGGCAGATATGATTGGGCACAGTGGTGCTGCCTCAGTGACAGGAGCGTGCTTTCAAGACCAGCGAGAGGGGGGATAAATGGTTGGCTACCGCCCAGCACCGTCTCAAGCGCTGACTGTGACACCAGCGGCTCACCCTCTCCTCCTGACAGTGGCCCCAGCTCCAGTGGCTCCAGATGAGACCAGCGGGGAAGTGACTTGGTGGCTGCCGCCTGGCCCCAGCACAGGCTCCATTTCTGATGAAAAGATCAGTGGGACTTGGTGGCTCCCCCCTCTCCTGATCCAGCACTGCTCAGCAGCGCAGCTGGAGCTGAGGAACTGCAATTCCTTAGGTCAGTGCTTCCATCCCCCTACCCTCATCCCCAGCCCAGTGCCCTCCTATCTAACCAGCCATCCCCTTCCCTAGCCCAGTGCCCCACTATATAACCAGCCATCCCTGTCCCCAGCCCAGTGCCCCCTATCTAACTAGCAATCCCCTTCCCTAGCCCAGTGACCTACCTAGCTAACCAGCCATCCCCATCCCCTGCCCAATACCCCCTATCTAACCAGCCATCCAAATCCCCAGCCAGGAGCCCCTATATAACCATTCCCCACCAACAGCCCAGTGCCCCCATCAGCAGGGGTGGTAGAACAATGGGTAGACTCTGTGGCGGTTTAAAACTAACAACTATGGTTGGAAAAACCAAACCAATCGGGCGCAATGAGTGACCTCACCTTTTATAGAAAAAGGGGAGGAGAAATAGGGATGGTATTGGAAATAGGGAAATTGCACACAACTTTAATAGATTAGTAAATGGTATTAATACCAATAACAATGTATATAGAAGCGTAGTTGGCTGCTCCCAATTACAAATTGGATGGTTTGTAAGGGGACAAATATAGTAGAATCAGATATATGTGATCACTCACAAATATCTAGAGAGCGCCACACCAAAGGATGTAATCAATATAAATTTATTACTTTTAAAATTAATATAAATCTCTCAATAAAATGTACAATTCAATAGGTACTCACAAAAAAAAATGTATGTATAAAAACACAATGAAATAACCATAGATTCGTATACACTCCTGGTAAAGTCAATTTAGGGACTGTGTTTTAGACAGTAGAATGTCCTTTGATTATCCCTTGATAGGGACTTAGAGCTTTTTATGCAATGATTGTTTCAATAGGAGTGATAGGGCAGACCTCAATTTCTTTTTATATAAAGCCGATAGAATGTGTTGTTGGCAATCTCTATTCTGTGTGATTAACAGACAGCTCAAGCTCCCCTGTCAGCGGTCGCCGCCTGTTGACGATACCGCTGATGTGATGTTTGTATAGGGGGCTAACCGTCCGTCTCCAGCAGGCTGTACAATTTAGCTGTGTGCCGGGAATCACAATTAATGACACGGTGCGGGACTCACCCAGGTTGGTGGAATTACCAGTCGGACGCCGGCTGTTGGTATATGCTGGAAACACTGGGGAGATCACCGCAGGAAGACAGAAGAAAAAGCGACTTGAAGAATTTTGGAGGCAGGTGGTTGCATCTATCACTCAGTAGTAGCTGTAGGAGATGTATAGCAATCCTTTACGCGTTTCTCCGCTATGACAGGGCAGCGGTTTCTTCAGAAGGCAGATAAAAGCAGGGGTGGTAGAACAATGGGTAGACTCTGTGGCGGTTTGGTGGAGCCAGTAGGAGCTGCTCTGCCAGTGTCTGCTGCTTATGCAGGTGGCTGCTCCCACAATTGCCTGTCATCGCAGAAGCAAAGCAGACCCAGCACTCCCAACAGAGCTCATTGGCACTGGCTCCACCAAGCTAGTGCCTCACCATCCACTAACCTCACCACACGTTACTGATGTGCACTGCAGGGGGCAGATGTAACATGTGCAGAGAGAGTTAGATTTGGGTGAGTTGTTTTGTTTCTGTGCAGGGTAAATACTGACTGCTTTATTTTTACACTGCAATATAGATCTCACTTTGTAGTAAAACCCCACCCAATTCTAATTCTCTCTGCACAAGTTACATCTGCCCCACCTGCAGTGCACATCATTTTGTCCATTTGAGAAGGAATTTGCCTTTGTGAGTGAACATGAATAACACATCCTTTGCACAATAAACATGGAGTAAATGGGTAATAGTAGAGTGGTTGGTCTGTGTCATCACCTTGAATTCAATGTTCTAAAGTTTTGAGGGATAATTGAAGACAATGGTAGACAGGGGCTAAAAGTAAAAGTAGAGTACAGATGGAGCCCCTCTCATTTATCTTCCTTAGGCCATGGCTCAGCATGGCTCACCATGGCTATCCTATTGTTCTCAGCTGCAATACAATATATAGAACAATACAGTAGGGGAGTAGCAGAGTAATCCAATTGCTCACTTAGGGGGTTATTCTAGTCCATTCTTTCTGACAAAATCCTTCTTAGATGGACAAAACCATGTGCACTGCGGGTGGGGCAGATGTAACTTGTGCAGAGAGAATTAGATTTGGGTGGGGTTTTTCTTCAAAGTGAGATCTATATTGAAGTGTAAAATCATGCAGTCAGTATTTTCCCTGCACAGAAACAAAATAACTCACCCAAATCTAATTCTCTCTGCACATGTTACATCTGCCCCCCTGCAGTGCACATGGTTTTGTCCATCTAAGAAGGATTTTGTCAGAAAGAATGAACTAGAATAAACCCCTTAATCATTTTAAAGGAATAGATGAGAGGGGCCCCATCTGTAAATCAGTGTCAAAACATCATGCAAAGTAGCACCAACAGCAATATATAAAATCACAATACACCATAACAGGGTATGAACAAGGGACACAAAACGTCAGTAAATGCTTGTAATGAAATGGCGATAGATGGGGAAAAAAAGGCGGTTATTTGCAGACAATAGAATTGCAATAACATGCAAGGCAGTAAATGAGATAGAGGCAGAATATGGAGAAAATGGTAAATACAAGTTTGGTGTATTGTTAAGAATACAAGTCAATACTTTGATATAAAAAAAAAAAAAAAAACTTTTTTCCTCCACAACTTATAATATTCACTGATTTCTTTTTGTTTCTGAAACTAGATAATAGAACTAAAAATAATACCAAAAATTGGCGCTAGTACCAATAAATATCATTAGAACAAGGTAATGCAGAATTTTCACACTAGGGGACGTTCTGTGATTTGGACATATCTCTGTGTATGGACTCAATTGTTGATCGTTTGCTTTAGTCTTATGGATTCCTACATTTGCATATGGTTGTACTTCAGTCTTGTGCAGCAGTCCACAGCCTCAGCCAGGTTTCATGTGACTCTGAACAGCCCCTTTGAGTATAAAGAGGTGATGATAGCAATAACTAAGCCTGGAACAGTGGCAGCCAGGACCAATTAATCAAAATGAAATGAAACATTAATCCACCATTGAAGAATTGGTACAATCCCAGTGCATGGATGTAAAGTCAATAAGAATGCGTCAGCAAATACCTCCAGCCATAATAGCTGTAACTGCGGGTAACACCATCAGCCATCATGCCGCCACTTCATTTGTGACAAGGGCAGCTATGGGTGAGTGGTTTGTGGATTAAGAAGTCCTGATATCTCTTCCAGGAATCTTGGAGGAAAACTTAATTTTCTGGAGTCTCCTGGATAATTAGCACTTACAGTATTTATTCTGTTTATTGTTTCCATTGGAAAGTTTTTGTGGATGTTACTACTGTATTTGGGACTGTGACTTGTGATGTGGGCTGTGACTCATCCATGAGGGGCTTATTTATTAATTGGAAGTTTGTTGGCTGTTTTGAATTTTAAAGCAATGATTTTTTTTAAGGCAATACACACAAAGAGAAGAAACCTGTAAGCATGTATCAGTACTTGTTCTGTTACTAATGATGGCTATAAGGAATGAACTTTATAAGTTAAAGTTTGCATGTAACAACAAATTTTCAACATACACAGATGCACTGAGGTGTGTTGAGGCATGCCATACAATATGCATGCAATACACATCACCACCACTGGATGGATAATGCTCTACTAATCCTATGGCGGATTGATATACACTACAGTACAGCTGGAGCCACGCCATTCACCAAAAATTGTATCCTTTTGTGTCTGAGATGCTCATTCATCTCGTTTTCAGTGACATGTGCTGTGGCTCAATCTGTACTGTACAGTACAATACAAGCTCAGTCATATGGGCTGTGTAATGTACAGTGGTCAGGTGGAACGTCCAGGTCCCCTAGGGAAATTATTTCTTCAACATAGCATCCTGCAGTTCTCATAGCCAATGCAGAATACAGTAAACATAACTGATGGCATGAGATCACTCTTTACATAGACTCATGAGCACAGGTCGCTTTCACCAGCTGTGGTAGGCTAGTGGATAATTGTGCCGCTATCCATGCTCGGAGACCCAGGTTTGATTCTCTAAGTGACAATGGTTTTTTTTTTTTTTTTTCTCGCTCTATGTTCTTAGTCTATCATTCATACATTTATACATACTACTCAACAGATCATCACTGGAATATACGCTAAGTTTATAATTTATATTGATGCAGTACAAGAAAAAAGGGGGAGGTAAGAATCAAAGCAGTATCAAAATGAATAGAACTTAATCAAAATAAATAACAATAATAATAGTAATATAGTTAAGAAGAAATAGAGGATGGGCAGCAAAATGATTTATCAAAATTTGTATAGAATGTGTAACTGAAAGTCTGCACTGGAGCAGCTAAGAACATTGAATAACATATACAATCATAAGCGCTTAATTACTGTGAGAAAAGTGATGTGCAATAAGTACAATTCAATGTGCATGAAACAAAAAATAAAAAAGGATATTTTCCTTAAATTCTTTTATTGAAATAAGTGGTTCTCGAGGTGTAAAATCGAATGATCCAATGGTTGATCCAAGTGATCCAGAAGTGAAATGTGAAAGAGAAAAACAACACAATGGGCCTTATTCTGCTTGGAGCGTCCGGGCCGTACGCGTACGTCCCGGGGTTTTTTACGATCTGCGCATGTGCAGATACGCTAATGCGCCGGCGCGAACACTCCACAACGCTTACGGCCGGGGTCTCAACGTGCGAAAAAACCTGTACGCGAGCGTACGGGTAATGGGGCGGCATAGGGGCGTGTTGATGGGAGCGGCCGAAATAATGAGGGAAAATGGGCGTAAATATGGGCGTACACGGGGGTGTGCACCAAAAATGAGCGGTGCTACTACCGCACGATCGACTAAGGCACCGTTCGTTTCGGACACCAAACAGGCGGCCGCCAACCGCCAGCTAAAACCACCCCTACAGATACCGCATGCCAGCGTGCGCCTGAGTTGGCTAATTAACGCTGATTACTACTCAAACACATACACCTGAATGTAATAAGCAATGCTGCAGTCTATTAACTACAAACCATGATTTCACTGCCTGCAAGCCACACATGCAGCACGCAAACACATTGGAAGCTTATGTTTCTATACTTCTCCACATTTAAAGGTTTGTTTAATTTAAGGTAAGAATCTTTTTATACGCTAAGGTAGGTATTTGCTAAACAGACACATTCACTACCTGCTTTCATAGACTTTACGCAGTAGCACACTCAATCTACACAAGTCGACATGTGTCAACGTGTTCACTCTAATACTAACATAGGTTTTGTATTTAGGATACAATAACATAAACCACATCTAACACCTACAAAGGATGTTTCAGCAATGTTTGAAGCCCATGACCACTATTTTCCACACAATCTTTGTATAGTACCCAAAATTATGACCTGTACCACTATCTCATCTGCTATGATTTGGATTTCACTACACTCTGGATGTAAGATGCCACCAATCACATTATTGCACTCTCATCTCTCTAACAAAGGATTCCTACATCTGCTTATGACACTGTCAAATCATATATATTTTAAAAGTTATGCATGTTTGTTCACAAGCTAATTTATCATGTTTGGCCCATTCACACATCTTTTTTTAGGGAGGACACATATGCATTCCTACACAAATGTACCTTTTCACCCTTGTTTGTCTGCCTCACCCACTCCATGAGGAAAGCATTGTTCTGGACCTGCTTTTACCTACTACTGTAGGAGCTACCTCACCTGCACACAAACTGCTTTCTCACCTATTAAGTTGCTCTGCACATGTGCTGACACAAACTAATTAGCAGGGAAAAGTTGGATAGGAACATGGGAATGGCCATGGAGAGGGTTACACATGGGAAACTTCCACCACACTTCAACAAATGTTCAAAAATACCCTGGTCAGTAAGTACACATAAATCTAGTATTTGTTTCACACAAGAAATGACACATACCACAATTTTGATTTAATTTGTAAAATAAATTTATTTGCTGTTCAGCATCACAGCTTGACACTTTAATGTGAGAAATCAAAAAAACAAATAAAATAGACACACAAATAATAAAACAGCCAGAACAAGAGGTTGCATATCTCCAAACATGTGTTACCCTGCAAATGCAATGGTGAAAGAAATGGGGACACCAGAATACGTACTGCAACAACCAGGGTGAATACTAAGCAAGATACACACCACCAAAAAAAAATATCCTGCATTTGTAGAGGTCAAAATACGAACTTTCATGCCCATGGCACGCAAATGGATCGATGGGCAACTCAGGAAGCGGATGTCCAGTGCAATTTAAACCTTTGGCCTCCAACCACAGAGGAAGTGAACCAGGTCTCATTTGGGCCCTTTTTTGCCCCTTTTAGATGGGGCCTTGGGGACAGGGGCCTTTGGGTCAGCTGGCTTTCGGCGTCTTCCCCTAGTCGCCACAGGAGGGTCAGCCGAGGTGGAAGGTTGGGGAGCAGCTTGGGGTGGGGCAGCAGATGGGGGATTGTCCCTTAGGGACCTGGCGGTGGACAGCTGCTCCGCAATAAGTTCATTCTGGCGGCTGAGGTGTTGGCCAATGCTTAGCATGCCAGCCGCCAGAGTTTCATTAATGCGGTTCAACGCCTCAACCTGCAGCTGGTTTGTGGCCTTCCACTCCGCCAGAAAATCCGCCACCTGCTGCTGACGGATCGCAGCATCCACCCCTTGCTGCTCGATCCTGTCCAGCGTCACCAACAGGCTCTCACTCAATGTCTCCTGTGGCTGGGGCTGGGGGTGACGTCTTGCTGGAGGCTGGACCACCTGCTCCACCTGTGGCTCTGCAGAGGAAGATGCTGCCGGTACATCCTGACTTTCTGCTTCTGCTAGGATAAGAATTGAAAACAATGTCACCATCACATACGCAATAAAAAATATCTTTCTAAATACAATGCATTACTGTGACTTACCATCAAAAGCAGCAGCAAAGACCTCCACCGGGAGCTCACTGTCCATATTGGAGATCCCCCTGATCTCCCCCACATCGATGACGTCACAGGAGTCCAGCTCCAGGGGGGTATACTCCAAATGGTCAGGCATAGGACCGCTCCCGGTGGACATGCTGTGGTTGTACCGGTCAGTCATCTTCCTCTTCAGGGCACTTTTGAAGTCAGTCCACCTACAAGTTTAAAAATACAAATATCACCATGAGATATGTGCACCACTGTGCTACGTGTAGGGTTACCACCTAGTCCCTTTAATTCCGGACACATGTTACTTACACAGGTTCTGTGGCAGTTTAAAATTAGGTGAAGTGGAGTCTTGAAGTCAGCCAGCCACAGAACCTGTGTAATTAATATGTGTCCGGAATTAAAGGGACTAGGTGGTACCCCTAGCTACGTGACATTTCCTAGTGTGGGTGATCTTTTGTGCCATGTGTGGCCAAATATTTCTTTGATGGACAAAACCATGTGCACTGCAGGTGAGGCAGGTGTAAAACCCCACCCAAATCTGATTATCTCTGCACAAGTAACACCTGCCTCACCTGCAGTGCACATGGTTTTGTCCATCTAAGAAATATTTGGCCAGAAAGAGTGAACTAGAATAAGGGCCTCAGTTCCTGCTGGAGACTGCTGAAAAATTGCCCTGACAAACACACTAACCTTTTCTTCACCGCGTCCCAAGTTCTGACCACTGGTGACACCTGGTTCACTTCCTCTGTGATCTTGTCCCAAAGGTTTCTCCTTGCACTGGCACCCGGCTTCCTGGTTGCCAATTCAATCCATTTGCGTGCCCTGGGCACGAGAATTCGCATTTCGGCCTCTACAAATGCAGGGTTTCTCCTTCTGGTGGTGGTATCCTGCTCAGTCATCACCCTAGATGTTGCAGCACGTTTTCTGGTGGCCCCAGCTCTCTCACCATGCACCTGCTGGGTCACACCTGTTTGGAGAGATGCAACCTCTTGTTCTGGCTGTTTGCTTGGCCCTTGTGGAGCTGGTGGAGGTTCACCAGGGCCTGTTACTGAGGGGCCCGCTTGATCTTGCAGGCGACTCCTCTCTTGGGCCCTCCTTCTCCGCTCCTGTTGCCTCTTCTGTAATGCTTGAAGCAGGGATTCGGCTTGTGCTCTCTGCAGAGCGTCCTCTGCTGCTGAATCGTCAGAGTCAGACATGTTTGCAGCAATTGTGGGCTGCATCTGACTGAATATGTATATGTTAATCTCCCGCCACGAACAAGGGGGCGTATATTTTTCCCCGCAAGGTAGATGCAAATTTACGCCGATATTTCCCGCCGATAATTGCCGCTTAAATTACGCAGGTCTCAATGCACCTGATCAATCACCCGTATATGTATATACACAGGTTGTGGAGCATTGTGGGCTACATCGTGAAATGTGTGCACCTGTCATTCCAATGATGAGTGTTGTCAGCTGGTATCTGTTGGAGTTCGTGTATGCTTTGTGAGTCACATTTCAAAACATCACGTTATAATGCTTTCCTTACATATGTAATGTGTATGAAATTGTCATACAGCAACATGTTGCATTGTGGCCCTTTAGGCAGCGTAGTTATAAGTAGAGGGTTGCGTGTATTATTTTCCGCCTACTGTATATACAGTACTCTCCATGCATATCGGTGTATCGTGCCCCCTTTAAGCAGCGTAGTTATAAGTAGAGGGTTGCGTGTATTATTTTCCGCCTACTGTATATACAGTACTCCTCTCCATGCATATCGGTGTATCGTGCCCCCTTTAAGCAGCGTAGTTATAAGTAGAGGGTTGCGTTTATTATTTTCCGCACACTGTAAATACAGTACTTCTCTCTTCATTGAATGCATGCTGTTGGTTGTGGTGTGTGTATATCGGAACGATCCGCGTAAGTTTCTATTCGCATCCAGTTTGTTAATGTAAGAGGGATTAATAAAGTTAATACCAAACAAACAATTTTTTCGACCAATCAGCAAGCACCAAAAGTGATATATGTACCTGCAATTAATAACTGCGCCATTGCCAATATGACTTGTACAAGAGCTAGGCCCTTTTCGACGTCAGAGCTTTTGGCCCTGGTGGAAGTGATGGACCGTCACCTGGGGCCCAGGGGCCCATATGTTTCTAATGCGGACAAGCGGCGGGCGTATAATGCTGCCCGCCGCCTGATATTTTCCACAACCGGCGTCCGCAGAAGCCTGGGGCAGGTTGAGCGGCGCTGGTCCGACCTGCGCCGGCGGCAGCCGGTTTTACTCAGCAGCCTTCGCCGCCATATTGCCCAATGTAAGTTTTGATTACTAGTATGTCAGCGTTTTTTAGCAATGTTTTGTGTACTTTTTATAAATATGTTCCTGAGTATGGGGGTGTATATGGGTGTATATGGGGTGTATATGGGGTGTATATGGGGTGTATATGGGTGTATATGGGGGGTATATGGGGTGTATATGGGGTGTATATGGGTGTATATGGGGTGTATATGGGGTGTATATGGGTGTATATGGGGGGTATATGGGTGTATATGGGGGGTATATGGGTGTATATGGGGGGTATATGGGTGTATATGGGGGGTATATGGGTGTATATGGGGGGTATATGGGTGTATATGGGTGTATATGGGGGGTATATGGGTGTATATGGGGGGTATATGGGTGTATATGGGGGGTATATGGGTGTATATGGGGGGTATATGGGTGTATATGGGGGGTATATGGGTGTATAGGGGGTGTATAGGGGGGGGGTTTAAGTAGTTGATCAGTTTTTGGGTGTAGGATATCAAATAGTTTGCATGATAAATGTCTGAAATTTCACAGCAATGATAATTTTAAAGGTTATGAGCATGACTAATGTGAATTTTTCTTTCCCCCTTTTTATGAAACCCAATCTTCGATTTCTATGCCATCAACATGAACATTTCAGCACGGGCAAGGGCACGCATTCAAGCCCGGGAGCAGGCAGCCCGGGACCAGGCAGCCGAGGAGGAGGAGGAAGAGGAGGAGGAAGAAGAGGAAGAGGAAGAGGAGGAGGAGGAAGAGGAGGAGGAGGAGGAGGAGAAGAAAGAGGAGGAGAAGAAAGAGGAGGAGGAGGAAGAGGAGGAGGAGGAAGAAGAGGAGGAGGAACAAGAGGAGACCCAGGGTGCAGTTTGGACCCACACCATTTCCCCATCCCCTTCCCCCTCCACAACCCCCACCCCCTCCACAACCCCCCCCTCCCCAACCCCCACCCCCTCCACAACCCCCCCCCTCCACAACCCCCACCCCCCCCTCCCCACCCCATTTCCAACCCCCCTACACCTCTCCACCACCCACCCACAAACCTCTCCACTCCCCAGTCACACCCACTACCTCGGTCCAAACACCAGGACCATCATCCTTGCTCCTGCCCCCCCCAACCACTCCACAGCCAACCAGCGGCGCCCAGGATGGCTCAAGTAGCCGTAAGTAAATAATGTGTCTAATGTTGACCTACACATTTCTACACATAAACAATCACAACAACCACATATGTGTATCCAACATCAACATTAGTTGCAACATATCACTGCAGGCCGACCATGAGGTGTGTCCTGTCCTTCTCCAGGAACAAGGCTCCCCTTGGTGGTTTTTTTGAGTGTGGCCATGCCTCACCCCTTGAATAATTGACATAACAGTACATCCAATGAGATATCCGACATTAGTGGTGTGGTAGTTATGTGGCTCCAGGTGTTGGGTAACTCCAGTTCCCAGCATGATGTGCAACACAGGGCCAGATTATAATGGAGGCGCAAGGGGTCAGTGCCCCTGGGACCACCTCTAGCTAGGGGCCCCCTGTGGTTGTCATTTTTTTTTTTTTAAAAAGAAAATGTTTAAGTTATGTTTTTTTTTTTAGCTAAATGTTTTGTGCATGGGTGGGGTAGTGCTGCAGCTTCACCTATCTGCCAATGTGACAATGATTTATGGTGCTGAGCATCGGGAGGCAAGGCACACTGATTGCACAAGTGTGCAGTGCATTTCTGGGAGTTGACTAAGTCCCATGACACTTTGCACCAGAGGACAGAGGCTGAGAAGTTTGTGCTGAGCTCTGATTGGTGGAGCTCATTACATGCTTCTCAGGTCCATGGAGAACAGCAGCAGCAGCTTAGTCATAGGAGGGTTTTTAATCAGAGGCAGCACTAGGACTGTGAGGTCTCCTCCAGAGTAAGGGGCAGAGGGACAAACACAGGCTTTTCATGTGGTGTGTGTATATATATATATATGGTGTCTATTATTATTCCGAGTGCCGCCAACCCCCTGTCTATATATATATATCCCCTGCAGGTAACCATTGACCAAGTTTATTCTGCCTTTACTCTATGTTTTGACAGTATAATATTCGCCCATGCAGTGTGCGGCCAGTAATGACAAGTGCAAGGGGGCCCCCCGCTCTAAAGTACCCCGGGCCCCCCAAAGGCTTAATCTGCCACTGGTGCAACTTAAATGTAGAGATTGTTTTGGTAATAGTGTGTGAGGCCATGCGGATGCATGCTTTACAAACATAGCTGTAGGCCTATAATTTGTACAGCAATGTCCTAAATTTAAAATAGTAAGGAGTGCTTAAGCCACAACAATGTCATAACCCTTAAATAGCACAGGCTAATTGTGAGGTTAGAGGAGAGTCCCCCCAAACCAAAGTACCAATTGGGATACAGCATACATTCATTGATGAAGGAGTAATTGAATTAATGTTATTTACTATGTACAGTATGTGTGTGTTAACATATTTTTTTTTAGTACTGTGTTTACAGCAGACCCATCTTCAATGTAGTTTCTAAATGTATGTGGCCTTCACACATAACTCTGAACTTTTTATTATGTACAAATACAACAAACATTTGTGTATATTAATTTTTTGTTTTATCCCTTCATTACAGACACTGAACAGCAGCAGGAGGAGGTGGCAGCCCTCATGCGGGAAATCATGCTGACCCTGGTGTACCTGCAGCTCCTTTTTGGCCTTCTGGAGGCCCGCCTTTAATTTTTTATTTATCCCCCCCCCCCTTTTTATTTTTGTATCCAATAAAAGTTTGATGACAGTTCGAAATTGCCTGTGTTTTTAATAATAAATATGTTAGAGGGCGTGTAAGGGTAGGTACATACAGATGTGTACTGTAAGTTATACTTGTAATTTGAGGTGAGGGGTAATGATTGATGTGTGAATGTGTGTGTTTTGGAGTAAAATAACACATAGTGAAAATGCATGAATGTTTAATGTTGTTCGATTAAAACATCACACATAACATCAGGGTAGGTATACATGTTACACATTTTGGAAAAAGTAATTACGTACATAATTTAATACATATACAGAAACACCAACATAACTTGATTTAAAAGTAACAGCAATATGGGGACACATAGATAGTGATTAAAATGCCACATTAGAACATAACAAATATACATGTAATGTGGGTTAAAATGTAGTTTTATTAGGTCTTTATTAAGGTAGACAATTGAGTTAATAGAAAACAATAAGTGAATAACAAATAGATTAATTAATCAATTGTCAGATTAGTAGTTGAGAGGCAAGATTTGCAGGTCCATATATGTGAAGGGTATGCCAGCGTGCACGGACGTACGCTCACTCTCACGAGCGGTGACATAAGCTGAGTTTTCCATTGAAAACAATAGGGACCCGTCCGTGCAAACTGGCGTACGCTCAGATCTCCGCAAGAAGTCGGTGGGGAGACGGAGGAGAGACGGCCGTAGACGGCGCCGTACGCTCAGTTGTACGCCAGTTGTCGGAGTGTAAGGGCTGGGCCGGCCGCGTACGTTGCCGTACGCTCATTTGTACACCACTCCCCTTCTACGGTATTTCTGCCCGTACGTAAGCGGCTGATTTGTGGGTGGACTTAACCCTAACGGCCGCGTACGGCTAGCGTGCGGTTATTGTGAACGTACGCACGTTTGGCCGCTCCGATCAGAATAATGCCCAATGTGTAATACTGTTTCAGGATAAAATAAAACAAATTGTTCAGAAATTGTAAATTATTTTTCTTCTATAAAGCTGTAAAAAAGAGGGCATATCCCATTCACACAAAAGTGGTAGTTCAAGGGTGTTGAAAGGTTTCTTTTATATTATGATTCTTCTTCACCCCAAATATGTTTCAGAGGAGCGTACCTCACTCACTTAAATATTAAATGGATGAAGACCCAAATGGGTTTCTTTCCATTTCCATTAGATGTCACAAGAAGAAATGTTGAATATAGAATGGTGTACCCCACTCACTCTTAAACAAGTTGTGGCACTCCCATAAAGGTATCTTTATTCTTAAGTCACCAGCAAAGAAGAGTGTTTTCAAATCCTAATTATATATGTCTGCTTGGTATGTGAATAAGGTCTCAGGTCAGCGTACCCCCACTCACATCAAGAGAAGAGTATCTTTATATCCTTTAAACCCCAAAATGTTTTCACAATAGGGGGCATACCACACTCACGATATAAAAGACTGGATCAAGCACATCAAGGTATCTTTAGATTTGTTTCCCCCTGCATTATAACAGGCTTGGATCCCCGAGATTGTAAACCACTGAGTATTCCTGCTGTGTCCTCTCTGTCCCTGGCAGCTCTCTGCAGAATTCAGTAAGTATGAGTGCACCAGTCTGTTTCATATAAAAAATGAATGTCCCGACACCAAACCGGACTAGGGAGAAGCCGCAGGATGTGTGTTTACATCCTGGTTCTTCTCCTCCTCCCGAATATCACTATTGACCGCCTAGCGGTGTATGCTGCATAATGTGAATAGATACACCATCGGCCAAATATTAATTCGTAAATGCAGCTGATTAGTAAATCAGCCCTATTTATGAACTGTATTTCAGAAAAAATGTGGCCAATGCATTCATATTAAGAATACAAATACAACTCAGTCGTATTCGTATTCTTAGAAAATTTCCCTCATAGTCACCAGAAACATAAAATAATTGTGGTGAAGGAAGAAAGAAATGGCATTAGTGATCAATCTCCTGTGTCTCTCCCCTAGGTCACCATCTCTTATCAATTTAGTTTAAATACATTGGACACCTTGCCCTGGCCTATGAGGGATGTTGGTATACAAGCTCTGTACATTTAGCATCGGAAAGGCATAGGTGTTCTTCCATTTTATATTTTGAATTAATTCAAGAAAATGGCTAGAGTCTCTAATTTGTGACCATGGAGAAGAGACACGGGTCTGTAAAAAAGAGTCAACATAAAATGAAAGGTTAGAATTAAAACATTGATGCCAGAAATATTTGGGCAAACATTAGGGGGTGCAGTGAGTGATTAATGGATAATAAATTGATGTTAAAGGGTGATCAGTGTAATGAAACCGAAACTCCTTCATGGAAATGACCACATCCATTTTAGCATCATCCAATAGATGTTGAAGTTCTCCCAAGTAATTAGTGGTGGGATCTTTTTGAGATTTTGGTAGAAATTACAATCTTCTGATTGTCTAAGGGCCTTGGTTATGTAATCTGAGCGGTCTTGGATCACAATACCACCTTCCTTGTCTGCCTCCTTAAGAATGATGTTAGTGTCTTTCTTGATATTTTTTAATGCTTCGGTTTCCCATTTGTTAATGTTAGTTTTCTTAGTTTTAGTCTTGTTACACCTACTGTATGTTTGAAACCGATTGAGCTCCACAAAAAGATTGAAGATATGAGAGTAGAAGAAGGGGCAAAACATAGACCTTGGCTTAGAAGAGATATTTCAGCAAGAGTGAGTATTTTTGATGATACTGTATGTAAAATATGGTTGTTTTTTCCTTTTCTTTAATAAACTTCTCTTTTTCTTTATTTCCTTGACTCTAATATGTCCCTCTCCTCCTCTCCCTTGTAACTTAAAGAGCTTCATCTTTTTGCTGTACCTGCCATGTGTTTCAGATTCAGGTAGAGAAATCCATGCAAGCTGGACAGACAATACCACTTCCCTTGCCGGCATCACCTAAACTAGCAGTCAGTCTTCCCCAAAAGCCAACAGTCTCCATTTTCATAGGAGCTCACATCTATGGAGCTATTGATGGTATAGGTTACACTTGTGTAAAAGCACTGCCGTACATGTGCCTCATTACGCTACACTGGTTAAACACAGAATTACGCTACAGTATTAATGACATACTGTATAGTACGAGCAGGCTAGACTTGTGCACCGAACTGGTTAACAAAATGGCTACCTTCAATGCTTAAAGTGTATCTCATTACACTAGTTAAAACACACAGGGGCTGCTGACACAGGCTCAGATGATCAACCCGCAGCTCTGCTACCCTGCCTGCACCGCTGTCCAGGTGTGGGAGCACCTGCTGTGCAAAAGGGAGCTGAGCACCTAGCAGAAACTGACCCACCTGAGTGCAGGATTGCACAGTGTCACCTCTCTCCAGTCCAGCGATGTTGCCGTTGCTGAAGAGGAAGCTAGAAACCCCTGCAAGCTGGGTGGAGAATTGGAGGGACCTTCCTGATACACATGTGATACACATACACTAATAGTCAGTCTGTCCAAAAAGCATATGTTACCAGGTATATCAGATATCAGTGTGCAAAGTGGACACATTTTCCCCATAGACTATTACAGGCCCGTTAATTCAGACCCACCATGAATAGTACCTTGAGTACTAAGTAGCACAAACAGCTTTTATTGTACTGTGCAGTGATGTCTACAGCTATAAGTGATTTCTCTAGAAGTATAATGAGGAGGGATTAAAGCTCCTCCTTAAGTTCCTGGAGTTTTTCCATTATTGAGTACTAAATTGCACTTTGCGTACTAAGTAGCACTTTGAATACTAAGTAGCACGAACAGCTTTTACTGTACTGTGCTGTAAAGACTACAGCTACAAGATATATTTCTAGAAGTATAATGGGGAGAGGTAAAAGCTCCCCCTAAATTACTGGATGCCAAAACATTGTGCTTAGCATCTCCATATAGTTTTTCCATGGTGGTTCTGAATTAATGGGCCCATTATTAGGGTTGGCACCTATCTATCGATTTAGATGATGACATGTCTGTAGTCGGGAGTCATTAACTGAATACACTGACTGTCACACTGCAGCAGGATAGGCAGTGGAATCTTAGTGACTGGAAATCACCCTCCCTTTCCTTTCCCTTTTTCCCCTTTCCCCAATATCTTGCTGTTTCACACAATTCAAGACCGATACTATTTATCGTTGACCACTAGATGATGATACAGTCAGCGGGAATGACGCCGGCCATGACACAGGTACAGAGAAGGGTGACTAAACTAGTAAAAAGTCTTGAATCACTAGAATACAAATATATGTTAACCAGGCTGAATATGTTTTCATTGGAGAAAAGGAGGTTTAGATGTGATATGATTGGTGTCACGGCCTGGACTGTCTGTGTTCCCGGCACTGACCTGGGTGCGCCAGTGGAGGGCGCAGGGAACTGGAAGCGAGGAGGCTTGAGATAGCTGGAGCTCATGCACGGAGACAGGAGGGAGATGAACTGCCGGGGACACAGGGGATTGGCTGAAACCTAAAGCGGAGGCGCGGGGTCTAAGCCGACAGTGGTATTCACCAGGGACCCCCGCAAGGGGATATGGACTTCGCTGCAACTGTCGACCAGGTCGCGGCCCTCTGCCCAGGTTCCCCTGTGGCTTTGGCGGAGTTGAGGCACAAGAGTCTTTGAACGGGGTACTTAAACCATCGATGGTGGTCGATGGCACTGAATGCTATACAGCAACACGGAGGGTACTTGAGAGATGAGTGATGCGGCCTGGAAGCCGAGGATGACACAGGGGTAACACAGAGGGACGCTGGAGATACTGGAGACACTTGGTGACACTGGGGCGGCTAGGGAGCCGATACCTGAGATCACTGGGGATCGCTGGAGCGGCTAGGGAGCCGGTACTTGAGATCACTGGGGATCGCTGGAGCGGCTAGGGAGCCGGTACTTGAGATCACTGAGGATCGCTGGAGCGGCCTGAGAGCCGAGGGGAGACGGGTAGGGAACCCACGGGTAACCGGACACTGAGAGAGTAACCTGGGCTGCACGAGAAGACAGGATCACACGGCAGATGGAAACACGTGGAGACTTCTGGCAGGAGTGGAATAACCAGGACGCTGAGAGTAACACAGGTGACAGCGGACTCAGGAAACCGGACCTCTGGAGCACGTGGGGAGTCTTGACAGGAGCTTAACGCTGGAGAACTCACAGGTAAACTGACGAGGAGGAGACTGTGAGCTGGGTTTTTATCCCTCCAGGTGATGAGAGAATCAGACGCAGGTGATGGAATTAGCCGCAGCAGCAGCACACAGACCAGGAAGTGAGTTGGAGCTTACCTGGATCATGTGACCCGCAGCTTGATCAGGGAATACACCTGGAGCTCACAGTGACGCAGGGGCGACTTGGAAGCAAAAGACATCACGCCAGGGATTGCCGACTGTGCCGGCAGCCGACCTACGGAGGACACTACCCCAGCGTGCCGGTAAGGGGCGCATGCGAGCAGTGCGAGAACCGGGGTTCATGACAGTACCCCCCCCTTTAAGGGTGGGCACCGAACACCCTTTGGGCTTACTCGGATTGTCTTTATGAAAGGCTGCAATCAAACGGGGAGCATGCACATCTGCAGCATTGATCCAGCTTCTTTCTTCTGGGCCATAGCCCTTCCAATCGATGAGGTATTGGATGTTTCCATATCTTTTGCGAGAATCCACCACCTTATCGACCTCGAATTCAACCCCTCGATGGGTATAGACTCTGGGGAGCTCAGGAGTGGTACTTTGGAACCGGTTGAGGACGAGAGGTCGCAATAAGGATATGTGGAAGGAATTTGGGATCTTCAGGTATGGTGGTAATTTCAGCTTATAAGCTACCGGGTTGATCCTTCGGATCACAGGGAATGGTCCAATGAATCGGGGGGCGAATTTCATGGACGGGACTCGTAGGCGAAGATTTCGAGTGGAGAGCCATACTTTGTCACCAAGTTTTAACTGAGGAACTGCTCTTCTTTTACGGTCAGCAAAGAATTTGTATCTTTTTGAGGCTTTCTTGAGAGAAACATGCACATTTTTCCAGACTTGTGAAAAATGCTTGAGTGTGGACGATGCGGCAGGCACTTCCAAGGCTGGTAAAGGCTCAAAGGTTGGTGGTCGAGGGTGTTGACCGTAAACTATGTAGAAAGGAGAGTAGCCAGTAGCAGAGTGGTATCTGAAGTTGTGGGCAAATTCAGCCCAAGGCAGTAGACTGACCCAGTTGTCTTGTGACGAGGAGGTATACAGACGGAGGAATGCTTCCAGATCTTGGTTAACTCTCTCTGTTTGCCCGTTAGACTGCGGGTGGTACGCTGTGGAAAAGTTCAATTTTACCTTCAGGGCAGAACAGAGAGCTCTCCAGAAGCGGGCTACAAATTGCACTCCACGATCGGAGACAATGTCTGCAGGGAGTCCATGAATTCGAAAGATGTGTTGAATGAAGATCTGGGCGAGCTTGGGAGCAGAGGGCAGGCCAGTCAATGGAATGAAATGTGCCATTTTGGAGAACCGGTCTACCACCACCCAGATGGTATTACATTCTTGAGACTTAGGGAGTTCAGAGATAAAGTCCATGGAAATGTGCGTCCAGGGACGCATGGGAGTGGGCAACGGAAGGAGAGAACCTGCAGGGGACTGACGATGGACTTTATGTTGGGCACAGGTAGGACATGAGGCCAAGAAATCCTGGACATCTTTTTTCATGTGAGGCCACCAATATGACCGGCGAAGAATTTCCAGGGTTTTGTGAACGCCTGGGTGACCGGAGAAAGGCGAGGCGTGAGCCCACGATAAGACTTTGGGCTGGAGCCCTGGTAGAACCAGCATCTTTCCTCGAGGTGGCACGGGTGACACATGGGTGGCGGCAAAGGCTGTAGGACTGATGATGGGACGCTGTTCTGGTAGCACTGTGTCATCTTCCATAGAGCGGGACAGTGCATCAGCTTTTGTATTCTGGGACCCAGGACGATAGAAAATTTTAAAACTGAATCGTGAGAAGAATAAGGACCAACGAGCTTGGCGAGAATTAAGACACTGGGCTGTCTGGACGTACAGTAAGTTCTTGTGATCTGTGAAGATGGACACGGGAAACTTGGCCCCTTCTAACAGATAACGCCATTCTTCCAGTGCAAGTTTAATTGCCAACAACTCTTGATCGCCAATGGAGTAGTTTTTCTCGGCAGGGAGGAATTTCCGGGAGAAAAACCCACAGGGGTGCTGTTTGCCATCGTCTGTAACTTGAGAGAGCACAGCACCAACACCCACATTCGAGGCGTCGACTTCCAAGAGGAAGGGTTTGTCTGTGTCTGGCTGCTTGAGAATGGGGGCAGATATGAAGGCTTGTTTTAGCAGGTGGAATGCGGACAAGGCTTCTTTGGACCAGACAGCTGGATTGGCACCTTTTTGGGTGAGAGCTGTGATAGGAGCGATGAGGGTGGAGAATCCTTTGACAAATTTTCTGTAGTAATTGGCAAAGCCAATAAAACGCTGGACTGCTTTGAGAGTGGTTGGTTGGGACCAACTGTTGATGGCTTCGAGTTTTGCGGGATCCATTCGCAACTCTGAGCCAGACACGATATATCCTAGGAAGGATATCTGGGGAACTTCGAATGTGCACTTGGAGAGTTTACCGTACAACTTATTGGCACGTAAACGGGACAGCACTTCTTTGACTTGAGAACGATGGGACTGGAGATCTGAAGAAAAAATTAGAATGTCGTCGAGATAAACAACAAGATATTTATATAGAACGTCTCTAAAAATTTCATTGACGAATTCTTGAAAGACGGCGGGTGCATTACTGAGACCGAAGGGCATCACTAGATACTCGTAATGCCCATCTCTAGTGTTGAAGGCAGTCTTCCATTCGTCGCCTTGGCGAATTCTGATCAGATTATACGCCCCTCTGAGGTCAAGCTTGGTAAAAATTTTCGCACCTTTGATGCGATCAAATAACTCAGTGATCAAGGGAAGAGGATAACTGTTCTTGATGGTTATCTCATTGAGACCTCTATAGTCTATGCATGGGCGTAACCCTCCATCTTTTTTTTTCACGAAAAAGAATCCTGCACCAGCAGGGGAGGTAGAGGGTCGGATGAAACCTTTCTGGAGATTTTCTTGGATATACTCAGACATCGCTTTGGTCTCAGGGATTGACAGAGGATAGGTACGCCCCTTAGGAGGGGACTTCCCAGGGAGGAGATCGATGGGACAATCCCACCGGCGGTGTGGAGGCAGAACATCAGCGGCTTGTTCACTGAATACATCACTGAATGCATGGTACACTGAGGGAAGACCCGGAAGGCTTTTGACTGCGGAGGATCGGACCGGAGTTACTTCAGTCAAGCAATGTTTCTGGCAGTATTCGCTCCATTCCACAATTTGGAGAGATCTCCAATCGATACGGGGGTTGTGGAGTTGTAGCCATGGTAGCCCTAACACAAGGTCATAAGAGGATTTAGGAATGACCAGGAAGTCCATACATTCTTGATGAAGTACACCTACATGGAATGAGACAGGAACTGTCCGATACACAATATCGCTTCCGGGGATTCTGCTTCCATCCACTGCTGTTAGGAAGTGAGGCTGGGAAAGAGGCAGAATTGGAATTTTACACTTCTTTACCAGCTCGGCTGAGATAAAGTTCCCTGCAGCCCCGGAGTCTGCCAGGGCTGAGACTTGCAGGGTACCCACAGGGGACTCAAGGGCAACAGGTAGAATCAAGTCAATGGTGGGAGGAGTTTTACTGAGACAACCTAACCTGACTCCCCCACTGCAGGTTAGGGCTTGGCGTTTCCCGGACGCTCGGGACAGGACCCAATGAAGTGACCGGGGGCGGCACAGTAAATACATAGCTTTTCTTTTTGCCTCCTGGACCGTTCTTCTGTGGATAACCTAGATCTACCTATTTGCATAGGTTCTTCTGTAGTGGTTGTCGCAGGACGGTGCTGAGGCGGAGACGGAACTCGGGGAACTACTTTCTTTAATTTTTCTAGACCTCGCTCCCTTAGGCGCAGGTCTATTTTGACACACAAGGAAATTAATTCTTCAAGCTGCTCAGGGAGATCTCGGGTGGCAAGTTCGTCTTTGATGCGTTCTGAGACGCCCAACCAGAAGGCGGCTGTTAGCGCCTCATTGTTCCATTTGAGCTCGGAGGCAAGCGTCTGGAATTGAACCACATATTGGCCCATGGAGCGAGAGCCCTGTTTGAGGCGGAGAATTTCTGTAGAGGCTGATGCAGGCCTTCCTGGCTCATCGAATATCCGTCGGAAGAGAGAGACGAATCTGTCATAGTCGGTGAGAATTGGATCAGATCTTTCCCAGAGGGGTGATATCCAATCTAGGGCAGAACCAGTGAGCAAGGAAACGATATATGCTATCTTGGTCCTGGCAGTCGGAAAGTTCTGTGGTAGAAGCTCAAATTGGATATCACATTGGTTTAAGAAGCCTCTACAGCCTTTGGGATTGCCATCATATTTATTAGGGGTAGGCAGCTGAAGACGGGGAATATACGTTGGGGCATGAGTGACAGGCTGATTAGATACCGGTGACGGAGGTGGCCGGAGGGACTGCTGGAGGGAATCCAGACGAGTGGACACATCCTGGAGGTATGTAATCACCTGCTGCTGCGTCGCTTCC
The DNA here is from genome assembly GCF_055691185.1 of Crinia signifera. Taxonomy (NCBI): domain Eukaryota; kingdom Metazoa; phylum Chordata; class Amphibia; order Anura; family Myobatrachidae; genus Crinia; species Crinia signifera. The sequence continues at coordinate 243,027,470 of NC_139222.1, read as the reverse complement.
TGCGTCTCAATACGCGAGGTGACATCCTGGAGAGCCGCTGGCCCCACACTATGGTCGCGTGCCGAGTCCATCGGTCTTGAACAATCTGTCACGGCCTGGACTGTCTGCGTTCCCGGCACTGACCTGGGTGCGCCAGTGGAGGGCGCAGGGAACTGGAAGCGAGGAGGCTTGAGATAGCTGGAGCTCATGCACGGAGACAGGAGGGAGATGAACTGCCGGGGACACAGGGGATTGGCTGAAACCTAAAGCGGAGGCGCGGGGTCTAAGCCGACAGTGGTATTCACCAGGGACCCCCGCAAGGGGATATGGACTTCGCTGCAACTGTCGACCAGGTTGCGGCCCTCTGCCCAGGTTCCCCTGTGGCTTTGGCGGAGTTGAGGCACAAGAGTCTTTGAACGGGGTACTTAAACCATCGATGGTGGTCGATGGCACTGAATGCTATACAGCAACACGGAGGGTACTTGAGAGATGAGTGATGCGGCCTGGAAGCCGAGGATGACACAGGGGTAACACAGAGGGACGCTGGAGATACTGGAGACACTTGGTGACACTGGGGCGGCTAGGGAGACGATACCTGAGATCACTGGGAATCGCTGGAGCGGCTAGGGAGCCGGTACTTGAGATCACTGGGGATCGCTGGAGCGGCTAGGGAGCCGGTACTTGAGATCACTGAGGATCGCTGGAGTGGCCTGAGAGCCGAGGGGAGACGGGTAGGGAACCCACGGGTAACCGGACACTGAGAGAGTAACCTGGGCTGCACGAGAAGACAGGATCACACGGCAGATGGAAACACGTGGAGACTTCTGGCAGGAGTGGAATAACAAGGACGCTGAGAGTAACACAGGTGACAGCGGACTCAGGAAACCGGACCTCTGGAGCACGTGGGGAGTCTTGACAGGAGCTTAACGCTGGAGAACTCACAGGTAAACTGACGAGGAGGAGACTGTGAGCTGGGTTTTTATCCCTCCAGGTGATGAGAGAATCAGACGCAGGTGATGGAATTAGCCGCAGCAGCAGCACACAGACCAGGAAGTGAGTTGGAGCTTACCTGGATCATGTGACCCGCAGCTTGATCAGGGAATACACCTGGAGCTCACAGTGACGCAGGGGCGACTTGGAAGCAAAAGACATCACGCCAGGGATTGCCGACTGTGCCGGCAGCCGACCTACGGAGGACACTACCCCAGCGTGCCGGTAAGGGGCGCATGCGAGCAGTGCGAGAACCGGGGTTCATGACAATTGGTATGTTCAAATACAGCATTGGGAATCATATGGAACTGGGAGATGATTGGTCACTAACAGGCCTATACTTAGGACACGCGGGCATGTACTGAGGCTCATAGAAAATAAATTCTGTACTGAATTAAGAAGAGGATTCTTCACCATTAGAGCAGTAACATTCTGGAACTCATTGCCGGCGGGGGTGATTACAGCAACTACTTTTAATGAATGTAAAACTGGATGCATTTTTGGCCACTAAGGGAATCATATAGATATGACTTACTCAAGTCAGTAGTTACAAGTCAAATAGGTCGAACTTGATGGACTTATGTCTTTTTTCAAACTTAATTACTATGTTACTATGTTACAGCTGAAAAAATATAAAATTGCTAACACTGGAATCCACCATTCCTGAAGTCTGTAGTATGTTGCATTGTGCTACAAATGTATTCCTCATAGAATTTGTAGTTCATTTCTATGAAAATGAGTCTTTTTCTAGATTTCATTATGGTGTGCTGGAGTAACATACATTCCTCGTACTCTCTCTATGTGACTGATTCAGACCTGTTTGCTAAGCTGCGCAAATAGCGAATAGGTCAGTGCCCCCCGCTGCCTCAATGAAATCTAAAATGCAGTGTAAAAATGAAGCAGCCAGTATACATACTGCAAAGAAACAAAATACCTAATCCAAATCTAACTCTCTCTACAGATGTTACATCCACCCCCTGCAGTGCAACATGGTTTTGCCCATTTTGAGAACAAATTTGTCCTGTGATCAATTCTGAATTAGGCCCAATCTTACATGCATTAACGGAAAAGACAAATCCTGAGGAGAGTCTTAGTGGTACAGTGGCATAAGTGCATCCCAGGCAAGATAAATATCCTACACACATACGCACGTGCGCACACACAGACACACACACCTTATAGAAATATATGTATGCATGTATGTATGTATGTATGTATGTATGTATGTTATGTATATTATGTTTAAGAGAGCATGTCGTCTACGGTCCTGCTAGGAGCGGGAGACAGCCATAGAAGTGATATCCACAGCTTTCAATTAACTGATTTAAACTTGTAAGGGGGTGCCCCCTTGGGAGGAGGAGCCTGATGGCAGATGACTCCCTTGCTTCCCAGATGTATGCGCCTCTGGTGGAGTAAGCCATCTTGCTATGAAACTCCTGAGTTTTGTTAACATGTTGCCACTGGTATGTCTCTCGGTGATGCTGGTAATAAGAGTGTTCCTGATCACTTTTCTGGTAACCGTAAAGATTTTTTTAACTTCCGGGAGAGCTGCAAACTTTTTTCCCACCTCAGACCTAGGTCTTCGGGTTTTGAGATGCAGTGGTTACGTCTGGTAATCTCTCTTCTGCAAGGAGAACCCCAGACCTTGGCTTTTGGTCTCAAATCTGACAATCCAGCCCTAAGTTCAATGGATAATTTTTTTCTCTTCTATTGGGTTAGTATATGATGACAAAGATAGGGAGGCCTTGGCTGAATGGCTGGAGAGGTAGTGGGTAACTAATTACCCACTGGTGTGGGGGGCGCGGTGGATGTGAGGTGCTTTGCCAAGCTGCAGTGTGGATAGGGGGTAGTCAACCTCCTTCTAGATACAAGAAAAAAACACAAGGGGATACACTGTGCTAACAAAAGAAATAGTAATAGTAATGGAAATGTGTGCCAATGGTGTGAAAATATAACAACATTTTAATTATAAAAGCATGAAGCTTTGCATGACATGATAAAAGTAAAAAATAAAAAAGAACAATAAAAAGAGGGGTATTGAAAAATATTCCAGTTGGTACCGTATTTGTTGTAACCATTGGTGGGTGAATCTATTCCTATAAAGTCTCCTGATAAATAACTGGGTAAAGGAGATGTCCGGTATGTCCAGAATTGCCTGCGGTAGGTATTGTTTGTGGAGTGATGCTCCCCCACTCAGAATGGATAGCCTCCGTTCGGGTTAAGTCCTGGAAGGGCCCTTAATGAAGATCACAACTGGTGCCCGTGATGATGGAGGAGACTAGTCCGGATCAATGCAGTGGGAAATGTCAAGGTCCAGAACTGGATGTGAAACACCCTCTTGGTCCACCAAATAATAATAATAATAATAATAATAATAATAATAATAATAATAATAATAATAATAATAATAATAATAATAAAAATTACAATTACTTTTAACATTTAACCAGACTGCAAAAGGTTAAATCAAAATACTGGCTGGATGTAATGCTCTTCATGTTCGGCGGCTGAGCGGGATGCTGGCCATCCCCAATGTATTTGTAAAAAGGCAAACACTTAACAAGGAAAAACCATGCCTTGTAAGTGATTAACCCTTTGTAAAAAAAAGTCAGAGCCCGATCAGCATCTCACTAAGGGGTAGATTTATTAAGCTTGGTGAAGTGATAAAGTGTCTGGTTTTTATCACCAGCCAATCAGCTCCTACCTGTTTTGCTTCAAACCAAGCCAGTAACTTCACAGGTAGGAGCTGATTGGCCAGTGATAAAAAACAGTTTATCACTTCACCGAGCTTAATAAATATACCCCTCAGCCGCTAGAAATGGGCAGCATTACAATTCTCAATTGTATCCTAGAACATACAGAATATGATTGGTTGCTATGGGCAACATCACCACTTTTCACTTAAAAAAAAAAGTGTTCAAAAAGTTTTCTCCACTCCCACAAAACACTCTACATTAGCACATTCTAAAATCTTTGAATGCAGAGTCTCCAAATGTGACTCTCATAGAGGACAGTAGCAGTGGGCTGACCATGAGGAATTAAAGGTAAGGTGGATCCATTACCTTCCATAGTGGTCAGGGGAGGCAGAGACTCTGCTGTCATACTCTAGTGTACTACAGAGTTATGAATATAAAAATGATTAGAATAATAGAAAATACATATTTATATCTTAAAAATATAATTTTTGTATTATTCATATCATCGTTGTATTTAGCTGATCATTTTATAGCCAAAAATCACCACTAAATCAATGTGTGTATACTGTATGTGTGTGTGTGTGTGTGTGTGTGTGTGGGGGTGTGTGTGTGCACACACTTGTATTTATATCCTTAGAGGGAAATAGACCAGAGAGCACACCAACACTGGCGAGACATGCGACATTGTGTGTCCCCATGAGTCAGACATCTTGGAGGCAAGAGTGTACGCATGGACCCAACTACCCAGCATCAAAATCAGGCATGTCACAGAGAATCATGTTTTCCAGACCATATTGTGTGTATGTGTGTGCAATTGATTGGGTGTTACAGCAACAACATTTTTTTTAGGGGAGTCATGCAGTTGTGCCCACTGGCTGCTGGGGGGTAGCCCCTGATCTTGCTCTGCCCTCCCATTGGCTGCCTGGGGATGTTCCAGACAAAGGTTCCAGTGAGGCCACAAAACCAAATATGTGTGTTGGTGTGTGTTTGTGTGTGTGTACAGATGTAGCGGGATTCATCTTTGCAGGGGATGGCAATGGCGACGCCAGCCGCCATCCCCTGCCCCGCGCCATCTGTATGCCGGAAGGGGACGCGCGCGCACGAGGTGCGCGCGCGTCCCCTTCCGACGGTGCTGCCGTATATAGAGACATATATAAATATATATGACACATACATATATACATACATGCATACATACTATATGTAAGCCTGTTTTTGTCCCTCTACCCTTTACTCTGTAGAAGACCTCACAATCATAGTGCTCGATCTGAATCCCAACCCACCCATGACTAAGCAATGAGAAGCATGTAATGAGCTCCACCAATAACAACTCATCAAAAAACGCTCAGTGTCTGTTCTCTGATGCAACGTGGCATGGGACTTAGTCAACTCTCAGGAATGCACAGTACACTTGTGCAATCATGGATGGCTTGGCTGCTGATGGTCTGCTCCATAAATCATTGTCATATTGCCAGTTAGGTGAAGCTGCAGCACTAACCCACTCCCATGCACAAAATCATTATTAAGACAAAATCAACCAACAATTATGTTTGAAAAAATACATGCCAACCACAGGGAGTGGCTAGCTAGAGGAGGGCCCAGGGGCACTGAACACTTGTGACTCCATTCTAAGCCACGCCTGTCCATACTCCATTTATGCCATACTTAATCTAGTTTAGAAATATCAATCAACTATAAACTCTATTCACCTATATGAGGCTACAGATTGTACACTTGCAGCAGGGGCATGTAACCCTAAGGTGAGCAAGTCATCCCTTTAATCCAGGATCCAGATTAACTACACAGGTTCTGTGGCAGTTAAAATCGAGCTGAAAGCCATCCCCAGAACCTGTGTAATTAAGATGTGTCCCGGATGAAAGGGATGACTTGGTCACCCTATCTAACCACTAAGTGTGTCTGTTGCTACCCACTTTGTTTTATTACTTTATACAGGTCGAGTATCCCGTATCCGAATATCCGTTATCCGAATTATTCCGAAATACGGACATTCCAGAAAGTGAAAAAAAAATTTTTTTTTGCTAAAAACTCACTGGGGACATATGTAACAGCATCACTGGGGACATGATATGTAACTGGCACTATATATGTGCAAGACAATGATTGCTTGGCATTCAAATTCAGTGCTGAGATACTGTAGTACACACATTTTGTTTCACGTTTTGAAACCTTGTTTTTTGAACAATTAAAATATGTTTGTGTGTATTTTATGTGGTAATAAAATATATTTGTGTGTATATTATGTGTTTATACAGCATAAATGCAAGATACTTCAAAATACATCATTGAAATATTAAAATATTCCGAAATACGGAATAATCCGTTATCCAAAATTCTCCTGGTCCCGAGCATTTTGGATACGGGATACTCAACCTATACTATTGTAAAACACAATTGATTCACCAGTGCTACATAACAAATAGTAGTCCAAAAAATGAGTAATGATGCATTATGTATAAATACCACTTTCATCCACCTGCACCACCTCACAGGCCTCCTCCTCCTCCGGCTCGACCTTCTCCACTTCATCCCTGGCCTCCTCCACTACCACCGCCACCACCTCCTCCTCCACCTCCTCCGCCAACACCTCCTTCTCTGCCACCTCCTCCGCCACCACCTCCTCCTCCACTTCCTCCGCCACCACCTCCTCCTCCACTTCCTCTGCCACCACCTCCTCTGCCACCTCCTCCAGCACCACCTCCTCCGGCACCTCCTCCCGGGCCTGCCCCGCCTCTGCCTCCTCCCGGGCCTGTCGTGCTCGATCCCGTGCTGTGTTGGAGAAAAGAACGATTAGTGCCAATTAAGGGTCATGCAAGGGTGATAAGGAGAGATAAATGTCCAGCCAATCAGCTCCTTACTGACTTTTTTCAAACACAGCCTGTAACATGGCCGTTATGATGTGATTGGATGGACGTTTATCTCTCCTTATCACCCTTGGATGTATCTCTTGTTAAAGCTTAATACATCTGCCCCATTGTATGCATCACAATCAATAATCCTATAGAATTACATATTATATCCACATGACTGCATGTCAAAGAGAAAGTAGCACACATATAGTGTATGCCATTTAAACTCATGATCAGCCAGTTTACCTTATTGACTTTAAAAAGTTAATTTAAGCAATCATTTAAAAATGTGCATTTATTGTGTAAACACTCAAATTGAGCTATCCTGCCCCTTATTTGCTGGAGCAATTCTGGCTGTCGCCTCCGGAGGTCTGACCATCGCCTCTCTAGCTGTGCGATGGTCCTCCGCACCTGGGTGCAGGCGAATATTCGGCGGCGGGCCGCAGCATAAGCACTGCGCTTCTGCCTATTAGTTATAAAAGGCCCCGCACGGCCCAGCCTACTCTCCATAACGGAGACCAGTGCCCTAAGCTCCGCAGGCGAGAATGGGAATGCTCTCCCATAGGCGTCCATCTTAGCAATGGCGCAATACAAGCAATCATGTCCTGTAATTAGTTTTTCACAGTGAAATTTGTTAATAACTTTATTGATCATTTTTACAGCGTGTATGCGCCACAACAAATGGCTAAAACATTGCATGGCAAAACAACACTTGCTGTAGGTTGGCTTTGCTGAGCTAACCTTGGCAGTACTTAGTATATTCAAAACAGACAGGGTGAAAGAAGTTTGAAAACCAATATAATCACCAAACATGGCAGAAAACAACAGGTGAAATAGTGTGCCACAATATACAGTTATACATATCTGTACAAGGTACTACATTAGTCAGCCTTATTTATCAGAAAGCAATACACCACTAACATACAAAATAGTGCTATACCATTTCCCATTCCCATGGTGCCATTTATGTACCTAGCATCAAGGCAGTATTTATAGGCCTATCACATGTGATTTGGATGCAAGCAGTGATTACTAATGCATGAGTTGTGGACTGGATTAACATATGGAATGGGTTAATGTCATTTGTTGTACATACCAAGCAAGTGCACAGTACAAATGAACATTCACATATAGATTTTTTGTCTGGCCAAAGTTGTAGGTGTTTATTGGTGTTCAAATCTGGCAATGAGTACAAAATCAGACTTGGAAAGTATGCCTGGTTTTGTACATTTGTTTGTCTGCTGGTATGGGCGTGGCCTAAGCGCCGCACGGTGTACGTAGCTCTATGGAACGCTGCCGCACAGAATGCAGGGTGGGGCTGATGTACGCCTATTACAACAATGTGTATATATAGGTGTGCTGCAAACATGTCTGCTTCTCAATCAGAGGGAGAACAGGAGCATCAGCGCCTCCTAGCTCGCCTGGACTCTATCACCTCCAATGTGGCCCTCACCAGAGACCAGACATTGGGAGGTGAGCAGGCAGCTGGCCAATATACAGCTGCCCAACCTACAGCTGGGCCATCTTCTGCCTCCGCAGAATCATTGGGAACACAGCAGGTGGCTTCCCAAGAGAGTAGCCTGGCCAGCACTTCAAGTACAGCGACTGGTGGCCGTGGGCGTGGCCGAAAGAGGCCAACAGAGTAACCAACAGCAGGAACATGGCATTCAAACTGCAGGAGCTTGCCATACTGGTACCCCGTGCACGGGATTGGATAGAGTGTCCACAGGAGAGGTTGACACACACAAGGAGATGGAAGATTTGGGAGGACATAACTGTGGAGATTAATGCGGTAGCTCCACAAGTTCGTGAGATGGAGCACGTGAAAAAGAGGCAAGTTCAAGTGTGTTACATTTGAGCAGAACAAGACCAGTAATGTTTTTATTAGATGTTAGAGTTAGATGGAGTTGGTAAATGGTCGGTCACGTTGCTAGGAGCAACAGACATGATTGCCATGTCACTTATTCTATATTTATTGTAGGGTGAGTGTGAATGTTTCTTCTAAGTGTTGGTTTTATAGTTTAACATAATGTAAGTTATGTTGAATGAAGCACACATTGAAATCTGTAGCAGATTACGATGCATGCTACATCAAACGTCAGGGGTGACATGTAATAATATGTAAACTTTGGTTGCAGGTGGCATGACTTCAAAACCAACCTCAAGAAGAAACTGACCAAACAGTGGGAACACAGCCACACCTCTGGGGCTGGCCCCATGCCAGGCCGCCTGAAGGTCACCCCCCTAGAGGAGATGGCTGAGGGCTGCATTGCAATTGAGGAGGTCCGGGGGGTGAGCAACATGGATAGTGAGGCCCCAGTGGAAGTGTTTGCGGCTGATTTAGAAGGTAATTTGTTTGCATGGCATAAGTAGTTTGTACTTATTTTATCGGAATGTGTTGTAATTGTAAGTTTCTCTTTCAGCATCATCCCCACCGTGCGGCAGTGAAACTCTTGAGGAGGTGGAGGAGTCAGTGCCACCTGCCACACGTGCCAGCCATGTGCAGCAGCAGGAGCCAACGGCCACACAGGATTTGGACAGGTGGGTGCAGATGCTTGGGCAGATTCGCCAGCAGGGAGACTTAGCATCAGAGCGGCTGCGTAGGACCGAGGAGGTCATGCAGGGTATTGCCAGCACCCAGCAGACCATCGCTGCCACCCAGCAGGCCATGGCTGCCACCCAGCAGTCCATAGCTGGCAGCCTGCAGGTGTTGGCAGAGCAAGCCCTGCGCCAAAATGGCCTCCTCCTCCGCCATAACAAGCTTGTGGCGGAGCTACTTACCACCAATAGGGCCCTATTGTCAGCCGTTTCTGGTGCATTCCCTACACCAGCACTCCCTGCTGGCAGAAGGGGAATACCATCCACCCCTTCCACAGCATCTGCTCCACCTGCCCAACCAACCCAACGTGGCCGTGGCCGAGGAGCTGCTGCACGTGGCAAGGACCCTACCAGGGCCAAACGGGCCAGAAAATTAACTTGTCTCCGCATTAATCTCCACCCTTATGTCTTCCCAAATCTTTCATTTAGCTGTGTGTGTCAGCTTCATGTGTGCAACCCAATCCCGTGCACAGGGTACCCACATTTGCCCTCGGTTCGAATGTTTTGTTTGGTTCACCTGTTGCCCTCTTTCAGCTTCCATTACTGTTTGCTGTACTTGAAGTGTTGGTGCTATACTTTTGTTGTGAAGCCACCTGATGTGTTCCTAATGATTCTGCTGTGGCTATGTATGAAAATAATACATTTTTGTACTTTCTTGTTTTTTTGTGAAATTCCTGTTATGGTACCTTTAATTTTTGGCATGTGCCAAATAAAATGCTCTTAAAATTTTATGTTTTCCCTAACTGTAATACATTTTTCTTTTTATCCCCAAATGTGTGCTGTTATTGGTGAATGTAAAAGTGACATGTATATTTATATTAGTGATAGCAAGTTCTGTCCATTGCTTGCAGTGTAAATGTGTGTAAAAAATGCAGCCGTGCTTTGAGCATAGATTTGTGTGTTTTGTAATGGTCCATTTAAGCTGCAATGGTTCCAATTGAAGCAATGACAAGAGTGTAATTAATGAGTAATGAGTAGAGAAGTGGATTGTATTGTGTTCAGCTGACATTGGTTCAGGTGTGGCCGTACTAATTGGGCGTGCCGAATGCCTAGCGCATGACCGAGTGGTGTCCGCAAAGCAATACTTGCTTATGGAAACCGCATATTTTCTGCCTTTTGGTTCGTTTGCAGTCAGTGTTCTGTCCGAATGCACGCCTACCAGAATTAGTGCACTCCCTCATGTACGCCCATGTTTACGCCCAGTTTAGCCCACTTTGAAACTACGCCCCTGTGTAGTTCCGAATGACGCCCATATTACGCCCATATTTCTCGAGTGAATGCGGTGCACTTTTCTGTACAGTATTAGTGAGAACGAGTACGGAGACCTTGCGTGGCACATGCGCATAGCGTTGCCCACGCATACGCAGACGGCTAAAAAACGCCATCCGAAAGAATTCGGAAATTTATGCATCGACCAGAATAAGGCCCAATGTGACAGAATTCACACTGCTGGGTCTGTCTGATGACCCGGAGTTACAGATTCCAGTCGGTGTATTACTTATATTTGCCTATTCCATGATATTTTTAGGAAATTTCACCATCATTTTTGTTTTTTCTGTTGATTCACATCTGCAAACCCCCATGTACATCTTCTTATTTAACCTCTCCATCATTGACATCGCTTCCTCATCAAACATTCTGCATATAATATTTAATATGCTCTTCACAAAACATAATATTATTTCATTTGCAGGATGTATAGCTCAGATGTTTATATTTCTGTCCCTGGTTCTTACTGAGCTTCTCCTGCTCACAGCCATGGCATATGACCGCTATGTGGCAATCTGTTATCCTCTTAATTACATTGTTCTTATAAGTATAAGAAACTGTATTGTTTTCTCCATTGCCTCTTGGGCTGCTGGTGCTTTGGACACAATGGCACATGCTATCCTTATATCTAATATGTCCTTTTGGTCAGGGCGTCCTATTGACCATTTCTTTTGCGATATAGGGGGAAATTTACTAAAATGGATTCGTAAGAAATAGGTGTATTCGTAGGCAGAAATACACCTATTTTTTACACATTTCTATTTTCGGGAATTACCATCCCGAAAATACAACAATTCGTATTCCTAAAGATGGAACATTCGTATTTGTATTTACAAATACGAATGTCTACACCATTGATAGAATACGACAGGAATCACCATTCAAAAGAATGGTGGTTCCTGATTTACTAAGCAGCCGTGATAATAATACGGCTGCTAATTGGTGTAAAACAGGCACGCAAATAAGACAGGAAAATACATCTTGCTTTCCCTGTCGTATTTGTAGCCTGCACGGATCAGTCAGATCCGTCCAGGCTTCAGTGTAAAAGAATAGAAAAAAAAATAGAAAAAAAAACCGGCATGGGGTCCCCCCCCACAGCTGTAACCAGCACCAGGCTGAAGGAGCCGGGGCCGGTAATTAAAAATCAGGGAACCCGACAAATAGGGGTTCCCCCGATTTTTAACAACCAGCCCCAGGCTCCAGGTCAGTGGCTGGTTCCCAAAATACGGGGGACAAAATGACTAGGGGTCCCCCATATTTTAAGAACCAGCCCCAGGCCAAACCAGCCAGCAGGGTAATGCCACAGCTGGGGGGAGACTTTTTATACAAGTCCCCCCGGCCAAAGCATTCAGCCCTCTGGCCAGTCAGCCTGGCCATGGGCCCTGGGGGAGTGGGGACCCCCCCAATAAAGGGGTCCCCCCCCCCCTCCAGGACTTACCTGACCAGGCTGAAGCCTGGTGCTGTCCCCGATGCCCCTGGGCGGTGGGCATCGGGCTGATTCTGGTGTAAAAAATAGAAGAATAAACTATTGTTTTAAACTGTAGAACTATGAGTCCCAGCAAGCCTCCCCTGCAAGCTGGGACTTGGTGAACCACAAGTCCCAGCCTGCGGCGCATTAAATGGCCCGCTGGGTCTTGTAGTTCCACAGTAAAAAAAATAGTTAAATAAAAACACACTGACACCTGTAAAATAAAAGTTTAATACATACATTACACACACACTGATACTTACCTATCTTGATCCCGTAGGTAGGTCCCAGAGTCTTGATCCGGTGCCTTGTCCTGGTTCCGGATCCATGTCGCCATTCTTCTTCATGTCGATCTTCATATCGGCGTCGCCGTCAGGTCCGGGTCCGAAGAAATCCATGGTGGACCTGTGGAAGGAAATCCAACTCACCCTGGTCCTCCATGGAAGTTCTTCTGGCTTGGTCCAGGGCTTCTTCCTTTTTCTTCCATCTTCTTGCTTCTTCTTTAAGCTGCCGGGCGACTCCAGCAAACTCCCCGTCTGTCAGAGCTGCAGAGATGTTTCCTCCTCGGCGTCTGGACTAAGAATGAATTCTAGCCAATCAGGAGCCGCCTAGTGGCCAATCAGGAGTCTCCTTCAATACTCTGAAGATAAAATCTGCAGAAGGGAAACATAAAGCATTTTCCACCTGCTCCTCCCATCTAACCTGTGTGATCATTTATTATGGGACAATAATCTGTTTGCATGTGAAACCTACATCCAGTTATTTCCCAAAACTGGACAAGATCCTTGCTCTGGGTTATGTTGTATTTGTGCCTATGCTCAATCCTTTTATTTACTGTCTGAAGAACAAAGAAGTAAAAAATTCATTAGTCGGTCTAAATGCTAAGTTCTTTATACTGTAGGCTAAGCTTTATAGCCTTGTTATTTTTTTTATATATATATATATATATATATATATATATATATATATATATATGGGCATCTGTGATTTTTTTTAATGAACATTTAAATCTGGGGTGTTTTAAGAGAGGAGAAGGACTGTGTGCAGCCTCCTCTGGCCCCTCCTCTCTGCCGGTGGTAGCACAGCGCAGTGGAGTTTGAGCACTAGAGCGATCAGACCCTACTATGCAGGTGCTGATCTCCAGAAAAATGGAATGGCAGCAATTTGTCCAGCTGCTGCAACAGTCGTTTGACTCCAGAGAGTAAGTATTAAAGAAATGAGCACAGTGTGTACCCATTTTAAATATGTCACTGGTTTAAATGTCATAGTCAAATATCCATTATGGCAAGATGATATTTACCTCAGAAATGTTTTTGAAGAGATTTGTTAAAACATTGGTGTATTTCTAAATATCTATGATAATTTTATGTTCTGTTTATTTTTTTTTCATCATTTAATAATGTTTATTTCTTCTCTATGTTTCAGATACTGTAGTAGCGTCTCTAGTCCACATCCTTTGCACAATAAACATGGACTAAATGGGTATAAGGAGAGCAGTGGGCATGTGTCTTCCCCCAGAATGCAATGCTCTAGGGATGACGCAGTCTCTGGTCTAGCTCATATTAGTGACAGTGTGAAATAGTCTATGTTTCAGGCACTACAGTGACTGCACTGTCCAATGCTCTGTATAATGGGCCTGATTCAGACCTGTTTGCTAAGCTGCATATGTTTACAGCCTAGCGAACAGGTAAATGCCACCCCCAATGCCTGGCCAAACACCCGTCCCCCCATCACCTCTTTAACATGCGGAGGGATGTGCACAGTGAGTACAGAGATGTTTTTCATCTGCACATGTGCATGCGCTGCATGCAAGTAGCCATGGCAAAAAAAAATGTTCGCTGGGCGTTCGCACACAACACTGTGGGCGGGGGGCGTGGGGAACGCCCAGCGTTTCATGGGGTTCACATGAAACCGCTGGACATGCTAATGCCCTGATGACATGGGTGATGGGGGAGGGCAGCTGACATCACGGATGTCAGCTGCCCACCCTGTCCTCGCACAGGACACACCTAAAAATAAGACACCTGACAGTGTCTTGGTTTTGCATGTGCGATCCACATCATTTGATGGTCGGCATCCATCGAATGATGTGGGTGTCGCCCCATAGGCTACAAATTGATGTTTATGTAAAACATCCATTCGCAGAAGTGCGGGTGAAATCACCCTGCGAAAGGGGGCGGAGGTCTGTGCAAATGGCGGATGGGCTTAAAAAGACGTGCAGCGTTGCGAACTTCAAAGCGCTGAGTGTCAACCAGAATAAGGTCCAACATGTGAATAGCAACATCAGCAATATATAAAATCACAATATACTGTATTAATGGCTGTACAAAATGGCAGTAAATGCTTGAAAGGAGATGGCAACAAATGGAGAAAACAAATATCAGTTATATGCAGATAAGATAATAACATTCAAGACAGTAAATAAGATAGAAGCAAAATCTGCAGAAAATTGTAAACACAAGTACAGTGTATTGTTAAGAAGGCAGGTCCATACTTTGGTAACACAATCCCTCCCCCTAATTTCAGCAATTCCCTGATTTTTGTTTGTTTCTGGAACTTGAAAATATAATTTAAGATAATACCAAACATTGATGCTAGTACCAATAAATATTATTAGAACAAGGCAGTGCATTTCACACTATGGGGGTTTTTCAAGTTCCTTCGGTCCTATGTGCATTCGCACGGAGGACCTAGTTTGCGCATCTGCTCATGCGAAGGCTCGTTTGTACGCATGTGCAGACATAGGTTCGCTGGGTGCACGGACCCATGACGGTGTCAGTTGGTGGAGAAGGGGGGGGGGGGGCGCCGGGCTGCCATATTATCAAATGGGAGTGCCCAGCGTTCCATTGGCGTTCCCATGAGAATGCTTGGCGTTCTCATGGTAATGAGGTGGTGACGCGGCAGCTGGGGCCTGCAGCTGACATCACCTGAAGTCAGTTTCCTGCCCCTATCCATCCCAGCGTGCAGCATATGGAAGTGACTTAAAAGTGACTTTTATATGCGTGTACCCTCCACATCTTTCGATGGTCACCGACCATCGAAAGGTGTGGGAGGTTACCCGCAAGCATATGAATTAATGTTTATGCTAAACATCCTTTAGCAGCCTGTGCGGGCAACCCACGCTGCGAGGGGTGGCGGGGGGGGGGGGCATTCATTCGCCGGACAGGGTTTAGTGGATTTGCAAATCAACCAGAATAACCCCCTAAGGGCCTTATTCTAGTTCACTCTTAGAGGCAAATTCCTTCTCGGATGGACAAAACCATGTGCACTGCAGGGGGGCAGATGTAAAAGGTGCAGATATAATTAGATTTGGGTGAGCTCAGGGCTGGATTATAATGGGGGCACAAGGGGTCAGTACCCCTGGGCCCCCCTCTAGCTTGGGCCCTCCTGTGGTTGGAATGTATTTTTTTGTTTTAGCTAAAAGTTTTGTGCGTGGGAGTGGGGTAGTGCTGCAGCTTCACCTATCTGCCAATGTGACAATGATTAATGGTACTGAGCATCGGGAGCCAAGGCACACTGATTGCACAAGTGTGCAGTGCATTACTGGGAGTTGACCAAGTCCCATGACACATTGCACCAGAGGGCAGAGGCTGAGACGTTTGTGCTGAACTCTGATTGGTGGAGCTCATTACATGCTTCTCAGAGATGTTGAAGCATGTTTATACCCCACATAGTGCTATTGTCATGCCCATGCAAGAAGGACATTTACCAGAAGTATTATAAAAGATATAAATATTTATTCATCATCATACACAAGAATGTAATTCAATACAATACCACATAACAAGACATCTTCACGTCTTGGCTTCCCCATCACAGCTTAACTCCTAACTCCTCTCCTTATGTGACACCCACGACCACCATACGACAGACTCAACTTGGGTGCAGCTGTGGCTAGTTTTATAACTTGATGATTCGGGCTGACACTCCTAGTAATACGTCATCCTAAGTCCAAGTATGGTATTCTAAATGCGTATTCTATTGGCACTTATTGTGGCTGGTCTTATGACTTTGTTTCAGTGTGTGTGTGAAGGGTCGTTTCCAAAGATTATTCTGGAAGGATCATTACGTAACATATCCTGTTGTTTTCAACAGAACATCTGGTTTTCATTAGTTAACTAAAAGATGCATGTCATCTGGTCCGCCAGGATCCAGGGGATAGAATGGCTTGAATCATATACCTTTAACAGAGAACAGCAGCAGCAGCCTAGTCATGGGAGGGTTTCGAATCAGAGGCAGCACTGGGACTGTCAGGTCTGCTACAGAGTAAGGTGCAGAGGGACAAACACAGGCTTTTTATGTGGTATGTATGTATGTATGTATGTATGTGTGTGTGTGTGTGTGTGTGTGTGTGTGTGTGTATATATATATATATATATATATATATATATAAGAAAAAAGAAAAAGATGTAGAGGGCGCTGTAGGAATTCCCACCACCTTATTGTGTGCTCAAGTTTCAAGCAGATAGGTAGAGTAATAATTCAATCACATTTATTAAAAATACAAATGTATGACATTTACAAATTCATATTCTTGTGAACCGCAAGGAAACGACCCATCACATTTATTAAAAATACAAATGTATGACATTTACAAATTCATATTCTTGTGAACCGCAAGGAAACGACCCTGGGGTCGTTTCCTTGCGGTTCACAAGAATATGAATTTGTAAATGTCATACATTTGTATTTTTAATAAATGTGATTGAATTATTACTCTACCTATCTGCTTGAAACTTGAGCACACAATAAGGTGGTGGGAATTCCTACAGCGCCCTCTACATCTTTTTCTTGTGTCTTGTCCCTCATCTCCCACTAACAGGGGGGATTTTGTAGAGGTTGGCCGCTATCTAGTATTGGAAGCGCATTCAGGGTCAAACCCCCATGTGTACCCATATATATATATATATATATATATCACAGAAGAAGGTTCCCCTATTGCGCCCAAGATGGTAATGAAAGCGGCAACTCTAATAGACCCCTGTTAGCCGGGCCCGGGTAAGCAAATAGAGATAAAAAAGAAATATAGAGTGCGCTACATACAGATCAACAATTTTAAAACAATAAACATTTATTTTTAGTCTTCACAAAGACTTCCAATTTAAAAGGTACAGCTGGTCTGTTATTGATACAGATGGTGTTGTAGGCCCAACGCGTTTCGTCAATAAATTGACTTCATCAGGGGCTTAGCGAACAATAAGTCAGCAAGGCGTAAAATCACTGTAAATAATACAAATAATAGAGTTCATTTATATGAACACAAATACAAAAAGCAAATCATGGATGACAGTCATGATACGGAGTGGAGGACAGCGGAGAGGAAAAGAAATTTTAATGCCTTAATGAGCTCCTAACATAATAGGTGGCAGGCGTGAGGTTTTAATCCCGTTTGGTAGCATCAAATGATTAACATAGAAAAAGCTATTGAAATAGTCCCAAGAGATACAGAATCACCAATAGTGTGTAGTCACCTAATATTGATAATATTAATACCTTAAGCAGATTTAGCGGATCACATACAGTGTCCAGCAGATGACGGAGTGAAACTCAATGCGCACCCTGAGTAGGTAATGGGTGTTACTATAGGAAGGAATGTAAATATTACAAAATGCTATAAGCACACCTTCACCAGCACTTCTAGCTGGAAGTTCTCCAGTGAAAGTATAAAGACTTACATATATGACACAGGAAAGCTGATAATACGTCTGTGGGTCAAAGACCCAAACAAGTCATTCACACAGGTGTATTTCAGAGATGTGCCTTAATAGGAAATGGGCATATCTATGGGAAGAAATATGGATAATCAAATGATCATCTTTAACTATTCCCTTCACCTTCACCTTTAGCCAATATGTGACAAACATATGTTTTGGAACTTACAGCGTCACAAGAATGAGTGCAGATGTAGTAACATAATGGTCAAAGACCTACATCAGCTTTTCAATAGTTTTCAGGTATGGTTCCTAAAGCACTTCAGAACCTTTGAAATAAATACAAAACAACTGTGTTTTACAAGCCAGGGACTGGTATAGAACAATGACCCAAAGTTAAATGCCTTAAAAGGGTACTTACTTTTAGGAGTAAAACCGGAAGTGTACAGCTAGGGATCCAAAATCAGAATGAACTCATATGAGAGATGCAGCTATTTATGGAGCACTGGGAGTGTGACTACTTCCTGTTACCCAAAACTAGCAGTGTGTGGCAAAACGTATATATATACGCTGAATGAGCATAGTATTAGAAGGGCTGGGTAGATTAATGTATATACATACTAGGGCTAGTTGTCGCTATATAAAGGGAATAGAATAAGTGGTTTTATTCCCTAATTACGCGGTGGAACGCACAGCGTCTCCGCTGTGCGTTCCAAACGGGCGCCATATTGGACTGCGCCGACGTCATACCTCATCCTTAGTGGTTAAGCTACAGCTGGGTGGGCGTACCTCCGAGTGAGGATGTAACTAAGCCTGTGGAGCGCAAAGCTAGTATATATGCGTTCCAGACAGGCGCCATATTAGGGGGAACTTTATAGCTTATATGTGGAAGTTAATAGCACAATGGCCCCTTATACATACCATTATCAACTCGCAGTATATTATCTCAAAAACTATATATATATAATCAGTGAAATATAAAATAATAAAAAATAAAAGATAATAAATAATAAAAAATAGGGCTGATAATAATACATGAAAGAAGTGCCATATTAGTTAATGTATACCACTAATTGTGGATATTATCAGTGAACTTATTAGATACATATTTTTTTATATATATATATATATAATTAATTAATTATTATAAGCCTTATAATAGTGATAACTACCTAGTTATCATGTGGGGTGACACATATAAAAGTGTATGAGTGCTATAAGTACATATATAGGAGTGGCTACATATGGATGTGCTACAATCAGGTTTATTACTGTGAACCTCCTAATTATTATGTGGAGTGACACTAGTTTATGTGCATAAGTGCTATAAGTACATATAACGAAGGAGGCTACATAATAGTGTACTATAATTAAATGTAATCCTAAGACCTCCTAATCATTAAGAGAGACAACACATGTAAATGTACTAGGGTGTGGTGTATACCAGTATAGAAGTGGCTACATGGGGGTAAGTTCCCATCAGGAGTATATAAGTACAATGTCTACAGTGCGTTACCCTATACACAGAATAGTGATATTAATATAAGGAATAAAGGGGTACAACGATATATAGATATGGGATAGGGGGTCGCAAATAGTAAGCCCAGTATAGGCATGCCCATTGAGGTCATTGTCCCATTTACATCGAGATCTACCTATTAGTTTAGAGTGGAACAATATATACACAGATATTTTAGCAAAAGGGCAAAACAATAAGTGCCAGAATAGAGCAGAGAGAAAAGCACCAGAAATAGTCGAAGGGTAAGAGCTAAATGAAAGCTACAATATCAACTCCCTCATTAAGCCCTCTGGGAGAGAGGGTATTCAGGGTATAGATCCAAAAACTTTCTTTTTTTATAAGTTCTTGACCCCTATTGCCCCCTCTAGGGTTAACAGGGACTTTTTCCAAGATCGTAAACTTAAAGTTCTCTTTTGTGACCTCAGAGTTGTGTTTCTCCTGGTAGTGTCTGGGGAGACTGTGCACTCTTACTTTATTTTTGATGTTTCTCATATGCTCCTGGATACGGAGCTTTGTTTGTCTTATTGTTTTGCCAATGTAATGAAGGTTGCAGCTACAGGTGATTCTGTAGACCACATGGTCGGAATTACATGTCACTGCTTCTTGGATTTTGTACTCTTTTCCGTTCTCCAGGGTGTGTTGGAACTGGATTTTGTCGAAAAAGGGACAGCAGATGCATCTGTTACAAGGGGTTGTACCCGTTTTTTTGTTCAAGAAATGCGTTGTTTTAGGAACTGCAGATGTGGTAGGTTTTAATCTACTGGGGGCAAGTATGGACTTAAGGTTATTGGCCCGGCGGTACACCAGATTGGGTTTAGGTGGGAGATGTTGACCCAAAATAGGGTCACGCAACAGGGTTGTCCAGTGTCTCTCTAGTACCTTTTTTATTTCATGGTTTTCACAATTAAATTGTGTCACGAAGGGGCGGCTCTTGAATTCTTTGGCCGGTCTCACTTGTTTCGTCAGTAGATTTTCTCTTTCTTGTGCGAATGCTTTTTGTCTGGCCTCTTCGATATGATTTATCTTGTATCCCCTTTCAATGAATCTGTTGGCTAAAAGTTGGGACTGGGACCAGAATTCGCAATCTTCACTGCAGTTCCTCTTTATTCTAAGGAACTGGGCGTACGGAACGCTATTTTTCCAAGAAGGCAGGTGGCAGCTGGTTGCTGGGATAAAACTATTTGCGTCAACCTTCTTAAAGAAGGTACAAGTTTTGATTTCTTCACCGGGTGAGCCTATAAGTTCAAGGTCTAAATAGTCGATAGTAGAAATATTAGTTTTGAATGTAAATTTTAAATTAAAATCATTGATATGAATATATGTCATAAAGTCCGATATGCTCGTTTCGTCACCTCTCCAGATCAGCAGTAGGTCGTCTATATAACGTTTATAAAAAATTATGTTGTTTTCAAAACGGGAACCGTATATATGCTGTTCTTCCCAGGCTCTCATATGTATATATATATATATAACAATAGATACGTGGTTACCAGCACTCCAAGATACACATGACAACTGCCCGGGTGCTGCACTCAAAGAAGTGATTCTATCCTTGAAAATGGAATAAAATTTGAAATGTTGGAGCTGATTGCGTTTGCGTAGTCATTTTTGTGAAGTCCAAAGGAGTGCCACTTTCCACACACACACACACACACACACACACACATATATATATATATATATATATATACATATACATATAATATATATCTTTACTGTATATCCCCTGAAGTTACCCATTGACCAAGTTTATACTGCCTTTACTCTGTGTTTTGACAGTGTAATATTCTCCCATGATGTTTGCGGCCAGTAATGACAAGTGCAAGGCTTAATCTGGCATTGGGTGAGCTATTTTGTTTCTGTGCAGGGAAAATAGAATGGTGAACTAGAATAAGGCCCTAAGGCCTTTATTCAGATCTGGTCACAGTACAAATATGTTTGGAAAATGGGCAAAACCATGTGCAATACAGGTGGGGCAGATGTAACATGTGCAGAGAGATACCAATGTTCCGCACCCTCCTGGCCCTGCTTATCACAAGGAATGTGTGATATTTTTAGACACACAGGGTGAGATTTAATAGGATGAGAGATTCAGAAAGTGAGAGATTTTGTGAGAATTCTCCAGTTTTTTAAAGCGGCAATCATTTGCACTTCACAATCAAACTAGTTTTGCAGTGTAAATGATTACCGCTTTAAAAAAACCTGGAGATTTCTTACCAAATCTCTCACTTTCTGAATCTCTGATCCTATTAAATCTCACCCATGATCCCCTGACTCACAGAGAGGGGAGAGAAAGAAAGAACCATAAAATCAGGGGCACAATATAGTAAAAAACATGTGTTGATTTTATAGAAGTATCACCTGCAGCTCTCAAATGAGGACCACTGTGTCTCTCAAAGGGGGGCCAAGGAAAGTACAATTTTAAACAAAAAGTATTGTTTAAGAGAGCGCACATTTGACACTTTAAATTTTAAACACTTTTAGAAATGTATTAGCATAACACATAAAAAAACAATCATAATAATAATAATATTAAAACAATAATATCATTAATATTTAAAAGACATTAAAAACAGTGGGAAGAGGGCAGGGCTGAAACTAGGGTTTCCGGCGCCCAGGTCAAGGCAGTCATTTGGTGTGGGGGAACCAAATGACCGCCTTGGCCCTGGCGCCAGAGCCCCCCCTCCCCCTCCCCACTGACAACATACATACCTCCTGTGTGCAGCCAGCGGGGGTCCGGGGACAGGCAGCGGGGATCCGGGGACTGGTGTAGCCGCTGTAGCGTCAGCTTGACTCCGTCCG
This sequence comes from Crinia signifera, assembly GCF_055691185.1. NCBI lineage: Eukaryota > Metazoa > Chordata > Amphibia > Anura > Myobatrachidae > Crinia > Crinia signifera. Next base: position 243,005,631 of record NC_139222.1, on the reverse strand, counting down.
TCTCTCCTAGTAGCGCGGCGGGAAGCGCTGGTGATGACTTTGAAAAGACTTGCCGGACGCTGATTGGCTGAATTCAGCCAAGTCTTTTCAAAGTCATCACCAGCGCTTCCCGCCGCCGCGCTAGTAGGAGAGAGTAGAGACGGACGGAGTCAAACTGCCACTACAGCGGCTACCCGGAACCCCGCTGCCTGACACCGAACCTCCGCTGGCTGTCCCCGGACCTGACAGCGCCCCCCACTCCAGCGCCCGGTGCGCGTGACCCCCCAGCCCCCCCCCCCCCTAGTTACGGCCATCCTTTAAAACCACTATTACGGTTGTGAATATAGATGGAATCTCTTTAGATGTTTTTAATTGTTCACAATTAATTTTTGTATCCGGTAATCAGCTGAGGACCTGTCCTTACACTTGTTTTTACATACCGGCACAGTCCTGGATATGGAAAAGGTGGAGAACAGCATGATGGTAAACACTGCGTTTGTCCTCTCTCCTGATCTTTATGTGTATGTACCAGCAAAATCCTGGATAGAGATGAGGGTGGAGAGCAGCGTTTGTGGTGAATACAGCGACTGCTGTATATGAAGCCAGACCACAGCGTGAGACCTGCTTACTGTAACTGCGTCTGTGAGTAGTCCGCTCTCACTCAGCTGGGGGCGGACACCCTTCCTCTACTTCATCTTCAGTCTCCTCGACAATTTCCACACTTACTTCAGGACTGATGCTGATTTTATTTCTACCAGCTATACCCCTATTAGGGTTGTACCTAAATTTAGTTTCCATTGCCATGTGACAGGAGCATGGTCAGACCACGTGATGGGTAGGATATCTACCCCTTTAGTATGTTGTAGGGACCATTTATCGCATAAAATGTAATCAATTCTAGAGTATGTGTTGTGCACCGGAGAATAAAAGGTATACTCACGGCCGGTAGGGTACGTGGTTCTCCAGATGTCGTAGAGGTCGAACTCCAAAAGTAGGTTCCGGAAGGGTGTGGGTGCGGTGGGTTGTCGTGGTGGGCGGGAAGAAGGTTGGTGGGACTTGTCAATTTTGGGGTCTATTGTTAGGTTAAAGTCTCCGAGTATCACCAGAGAGCCCTTAGAGACTTTCCGAATGAGCAGAAATAGCTTACGTAGAAAGGAAATTTGGTTAGAGTTAGGGGCGTACAAACAGACTATGGTTGTCAATTTGTCTTCCAGAAGGCCAGTTAGAATTAGGTATCTACCAGCTTTATCAGCGGTCTGAGACTGGAGGGCGAAGGTGGTATGTTTACTGAACAGGATAGCAACTCCATTGCGTTTGGCTGGGCCATTGGCATAATATGATGTGGGATAGTTCGGATCTTTGAATACAGGGGGGTTGAAGGAGGAAAAGTGTGTTTCCTGTATGGCAACTACATCTGCTTTGAGCTTGTGGAAATCAGAAAGGGCTAGCCTACGTTTGTTAGGGGAATTCAACCCCTTAACATTCAGTGAGAGGAGGCGGGGCATTCTGAGGCGTGGTTAGGTAAAGTAGGGAGTCCAAGCGTCCCAAAGTGTGAGCGATGTAATGGATACTCATGGTATCTGCAACTACTGAAGTCCTGGGGGGGGGGGCTGGGGTGGGGGAGGGGTTTAGGGTGGGAGGGGGTGAACAGGTACAAGACAGAGAGAGAGGTAAAGGGAAAGAAAAACCAAAAAGGTCCAGTGTATAGGACCTGCATGACTACTGCAGGGGAGAGAGAAGGGTTAATGCAGTAGTATAGAAGAGGTTGGGGGGGTGGCGAGGCTGACGTAGGGGTCTACGTATGAATACGGAGCCCCCACTCACCAGCTGATGTATAGAGAGTGAGAGGGGAGACAAAGAATCTAGTGTCTAAGGGTGTGAAACACAATAAACATATTACATGCGGCTAAACTTGTAATGCAAAACTTGTAATGCAAATAACTCTATCCTCGAGAGGAAAACAACATTCGAGACAATAATATAGGGAACTAAGTGCCTCGGGACTTGCCTGGCTGGGCAAACAATACAAACAATACTTAACGTGTGAGCCCCATCCCGGTGGAGGGGGAGGCAAGAACAGATGTGGCACAGTTCACCGGGCCATAACGTATAGTCTGCAGGCTCTGTGTGGAGGCTTCAGGTTTCGTCCCATTCCTGTTGCAGGGTCCGTGCGCGTTTCTGATCCTGGGGGCTCGTGACCGTAATGTCCCAGTCCATTAGGAGTTTAACTCCTGCGTCCAGGGAGGATATGGTGTAGGTAGAGTCATCATAGAAGATGAGGAGCTTGACTGGGAACCCCCAGCGGTACCGGATGTCGTTGGAGCGGAGTGCAGTGGTGATAGGGGCAAAGGCTCTTCTGGCGGCAATAGTTGCAGGAGAGAAATCCTGGAAGATTTGGAGACCCCCCAGGGTATCGGTGTTTTTTGATTCCCGGGCCGCCCTCAGAATTCTTTCTTTCACTGTAAAGAAGTGGACCCGAAGGAGGGTATCTTTTGGCAGGTCTGCGGGGACCGTTTTGGGTCTGGGGAGGCGATGAATACGGTCGATCAGGAGGTCTTTCGGGTCTGTAGTGGGTAGAAGTTTGCGGAACAGGGTGCAAGCGTAGTCCTCCAGCTCGGAGTTTGCCACCGAGTCGGAGATGCCTCTAATTTTTAGATTATTACGTCTAGACCTGTCCTCCAGGTCCGCTAGCTTAGACTTAAAGTTGTCGATGTCGCGTTGTTGTCGGTCGAAGGAGGTTATAAGGTCATTGTGGGACGTAACAAGTTCTTCCATTTTGCGCTCCAGGTGATCTGTTCTGTCGCCGATGGCGGTTAGTTCGGTTTTGACTTCCCGGATAGCGGCTTTAAGATCTTTGGACATTTCTGCTTGGAATGCAGAGAAGACTTGACAGAGTGATTTCAGTGTCACAGGTTCGTCCGATTCCACGTCTATCCCCGCTACTCCGATGTGGGGGACTAGTGCTTCCGGTGTCCCCTGGGGAGGTGGATTGTGTTTTGGGGGAGAGGAGTGAGCCGGAGGGGGCTGGGGGGGCTTCTTGGAGGAAAGAGAAATCTTGGTGGGTAGAGGGTCTTTGCCTCTTTTGGATGGCATGATGAGGGGGGGGGGGGTTGCACTCGCCGTATAGGCCGAAGAGAAACGTAGACAATGGTACTTGGGGGTATTGTATAGCTCACTCTATCATGGGTGCCACTAGATTCAAAGCATTGGTGAGTGGGGGTTGTGGCAGGTCTAAAGTCACATTAGCAGGCTTGTGAGGAGTAAGCCGACGGATTAATTTGGGTGAAGCTGTCCCTCAAGGCAGGGTGAGCGAGGTCTTGAACGTGGGTGGTAGGGTTTTCTGAGTAGGGCCAGTGGGGGAGATGCAGGGGGCGCTATCAGCAGACCTGGGTCAGACCTGGGTCTAATGGGGTAGATGTTGCAGGCCCCTTATAAAGCTGGTATGAGTTGGGTTGTTCCAGCAGAGAGGGGGGGGGGGTCGCCTGTGGAGTAGGTCAGAGCGGAGCAGAGAGCACAGGGTTAATGGTAGGGAGTGTCGTGGGGTTAATATCCCCAGCAGCAGCCCTCCCAAGATGGCGTCGGTGAGGTGCTGTAATAGGATCAAAGTCAGCTCCGTTTAGGTATGCAGGGGGAGCACGTATGGGTGTCCTAGGAGGGGGCTCACAGACAGGGCAGTGTGCGGCTGGTGTATTCCGCCTGAGGCGGCGGGTGTCACTCACCCTGTTGTTCCCGACTGTGGCCGCGGCTCCGGGACTCGTTCAGCGGCGGGCGGCAGGGACAGGTTCAGGTGGGGCGGTGGACCAGCGGGGAGGTCACCGCCGGAGAGATCCCCACGTCCCCCTTCTTCTTTTCGGCGGGTGACGCGAGGTGCGAGTACCTCGTCGTGCGCTGCGGCTTCTCTGCCCGAAAATCTATGTCCCGGCTTCCGCTTCCCGACTAGGCCGCAACCCGCGGGAGCGCTTACAAGCACTCCCCGGCTCCGCGGCGGGGTCGGAAGCGATCCGGGCCCAGGGAGGGTAGGGTAGGGAGAGGTGGGTAAACTATGTTGCGGCAGGGGATGTGGAAAAATAGGGGTACAGGGGTTGGTAAGGCCGGAGCTGCTGTGTAGCGTGACCGGTCGGGTTGCTCGCCAAGCCACGCCCCCCAAATTCCCTCTATTTCTAACTTTCTGCCACTCATCATTATTCTCATTATTACGATTATATCTAAATGGCCTATCTCTAGAAACATTATGCTGAGACCAATTACTACATTTCCATTTTTATAATCCAAAAGATCTTGTTTGAATTTTTTCACTTTAATCTCAATAACCTCATCCTCTATCTTTGCAATTTTAATGTCACTATTTTTCTTCAATTCTTTGAACTCTTTAAGTTCTTTTACTGGTTCAAGCCTTTTCTCTATATTATTAATCTCGGCATCTACCTTCAGAATCTCTCTCTTTCTCTCCTTAACTATCAGACGCATTAAATTAAAAGAACACTCGTCTAAAATGTTATTCCATGTTTCTAAGAATTCTTTATTCTCATTTCCAAAAGTGGGGTTCTTTAAAATCCTCAGACCCCTGGGGACTCATTTAGACTCAACATAGTTCTCTAGGGTCATAATCTCCCAGCTGAATTTCATTTCCCTAAGGGAAAGTTTCTCCAAAGTCGCGTGCATGGAGTCTAAATCATTTTCCCTTATAATTTTATCCACATTATAGTTCTTATTATTTAACTCCAAGCTAAACCTTTTGTGGCAGTCTTCAAACCGCCTTACTCTGCGTTCCATAATAACAAGAAAAATAAATAAATAAATATATATATATATATATATATATATATATATATAAATATATATATATATGTGTGTGTGTGTGGTACAATGTGATGGCATAGACAATGATTAACTGGAGGTTGCACCTTTGATCTATATAATTACGGCTGAGAATTTTTCAGGTAAAAAAAAAGAGATTGGATGGTGGGTATAAGGGTCAGGGTAAAAGGGTCATGCTGGGTGTGGTATGCCTGGTAGGGTAATTGGGGCTGAGGTTGGGATGTGGCAGGTGGGGTAAAGAATGGGGTATGGATGGTCAGCATCCAAAAGTCACAGTCTGTAGACAAAATCAGGCAGGTAAAGTGGCGTGGGAGGCTGGCATCCAGTCCACCCTACGGTAAACTCTTACCTGTCTTACAAGTCCCCTGCTATCCTTGCTGCTGTTCTTGTGTAGTGGAAGCGATGTCTTGCTTCCTGGTCCTTACATGGTTCCTCTGGGCTTTGGTATGGCCACAAAGCGAGCGGTATCCCGCTCACCCGTGACTTCAACCTCTGCCGGGCACCGTGCGCTCGACTCCCCATGCCGGGAGGAGACTTGTGCAGGATTGTCAGTTTATCTCTCCAATGCGTGTCGGGTATCGTTAGCCTTCTTCAGGGAGTATTGAGCCTCTGTTGAGAGGGCTTTTTATAGGAGTGGTGGCCATCTTCAGTTGTGTACAGCAGTGGCCATTTTGGATCAGGGAAAATGTATGTTATTCTCAATGGGACACCATTTTTGTTATGATATATGGGAAAAAACGGGAAAAAGGTGGATGGCGTCTTGTCATGTGCATGCTGCTTAGTCCTCCATCTTTTATCATGGCAATGATCCCTCATTGCTATAAAGTCTGTTAGTCTCTGCAATCAATGTCTCTTGATTGGGCTATCTATGCAAGTTTGTAGTATCTAATGGCTTCAATAATTAAAACTGTTATTATAAAGTTGGGTTTTATTCAGGGAGTATGAGGCCTCTATTCAGAGGACTTTTTCTGTGAGTTATGAACAACTTCAGTTATTTATAGCGGTGGCCATTTTGGGTCAGGGAAAAAGTCTATTATTCTCAGTGTGATGCCATTTTGACCATGGTATATGAGAAAATTGGAAAAAGAGGGATGGCGTTTTGTCATGTGCATGATGCTCGGTCCTCCATCTTTTGTCATGGAACCAATCCCTTATTGCTAAAAAGTCTGTTAGGCACCGCAATCACTGTCACTTTAAATGGCCTACTTGAGGGAGTTGTAGTATATAATGCCTTCAATACTGTAATTCAAACTGTTATTATAATGTTCTGGCTGTACATGCAAATAATCAATTAAGTAATATCTAACCATGATTGTTCATTCTAGGTGGTCGTGCTCTAGGGTGAGGCATGGCCCGCCATCTTTTGTGTGGGCTAAACTGGATATGTGCCTATAATCCTGTACTTAGCCTGTATTTCGCCTGTACAGAAAGATTCAACCTGTTATTATTGATTTTATCTCATTATTGATGTTTAAACCTTTTGGGTGTAGGGTTCTGAGGGAGAAAATCCACTTAAGTTCTTTTTTATTTATTCTGTTAATGTAGTTCCCTCCCCTCCAGTTTTTCTCTATTAGCTTGATTCCTATAATACTCAGGTCTTTGGGGTTCTTGTTATGTACATCTTGAAAATGTTTTGACAGGCTGTGTAGGCCCTTTTTGATGTTCCTGATAAGTTCTCCTGCTCTTGTCTTCAGGGTCCTGATTGTGCGTCCTATGTATTGTAGGTTACATGTGCAGGTGTCTAGATATATGACTCCTGTACTGTGGCATGATATATGTTCTTTTATTTTAAACTGCTCTTGTGTGGTATTTGAGATTTTCTTGGTGTTGGTTTGTTGCATTTTGCAGTATATGCATTTCCCACAGTGGAAAAAGCCTATACTTTGGGAAGTTTCATTTCTTCTGGTTATATGATTGTGTGTTAGTTGTTGTCTCAAATTGGGGGCCTTTCTGTATGTATTTTTGGGTTTGGGTGGAAGGATGTCACTGAGGATTTCGTCTTGTCCAATGTTTGCTGAGAATTTTTTGCAGCTTAGAGTTATCTTGATTGTACTGTGTAACGAAAGCTGTTTTGAAATGTTCGTTATTGGTTTGGTCTTTCTGTTTGTATGTAAGAAGTGAGTCTCTGTGTAGATTTGCAGCCTTATCGTATGCTCTTGTGATATCTTCCTCACTATGGGCCTTATTTTGGTTCATTCTTTCTGACAAAATCCTTCTTAGATGGGCAAAACCATGTGCACTGCAGGTGGGGCAGGTGTTACTTGTGCAGAGAGAATTAGATTTGGGTGGGGTTTTACTTCAAAGTGAGATCTATATTGCAGTGTAAAAATAAAGCAGTCAGTATTTCCCCTGCACAGAAACAAAATTACTCACCCAAATCTAATTCTCTCTGCACATGTTACATCTGCCCCCCCTGCAGTGCACATGGTTTTGTCCATCTAAGAAGGATTTTGTCAGAAAGAATGAACCAAAATAAGGCCCTTTATCCTTTGTTTTGGAATTGTGTGCATAAATCAAGTCTTTGTGTTTCATACTCTTTTAAATTGGAGCAGTTATTCTTTATATGATTGAATTGATTGAATTAAATGGTAGTGCCCACTGGTTGATAGAATATAGCTGTTTACATCCACAGACTTATGGTATGTTTTTGTGCATATGGTGTTGTTCTCAATAAAAATTTTGAGATCTAAGAAGATTACCTCTCTTTGGCTGTATTCTGTGTTGAAGATGAGATTATGTTTATTGTTGTTGAGTTGTTTAGTGAATGCTTGTAGACTGTGCTCATCCCCCTTCCAAATGAAGAGGATCATCTATATATCTCCACCATAGGACCAGATTCTCCCCAGAACAAAAAGGGAATACCGACAGTTTTTCAAACGCTCCTTCTATGTACAGATCCAGTTGTCACTCCATCATAGTTGCCTTGATAAAGGACAAATTGTCTGAAATGCGTTGGCGGAGGGGACTTGTAAACACTGGAGGGTACACCAGGACTTAACATCTATAACAAGCATCCAGGAATGTGTGGTTTACCATCTTATGCTGTGTTTGTCTACTTTGCATAGTGGACATTTATTTCCGGTGAGAGTTCATTGTTTACACCCATTATGAAATGTATTGATTTTTAATCTTATTAAATCGTTATTTCACCATCTGGAGATATATTCTTTGTTTTTCTGCATGTGGAATAACTTGGAGAAAATTGGAGAACCCATAGGAGTACCCATCTCTCCCTCAATCCTGAGCGATTATAGTCTAATTTTGATTAAGTGGACAATTACATAGGGTATGATTATTATTATAAACAGTTAAACCTGTTAGAATTTGTATCTGATTGTTAGGATCCGCCTCCAGCGGATCTGTGTTATGCGCAGATTTCCATATTCTGTGTGTAGTTTCATGTTCTCCCTGGATTCTGCTCCCTGGGTTTATCTCAGCCTGTGTGTGTGTTTACTCGCTAGTGGCATCCAGTGGTCAGCCTGGGCCATTGCAGGTTACTTTCAGTACTGTGTGTTCTGGACTCAGGTGTCTTGATTAGGCTCCTAGCCTGCAGTGCACACCTTTAGGCAATGTGTAATCAGCACCACATTGTGCTCTCTATATAAACCCTCTGGTTGTTCAGTCCCATGCCGGTTATAGCTTTTGTACCTCAGGGTCTCAAGTGTTCCTGGTTCCTGTTCCCTGTCATCCTGCATCCTGTCGTTGATTCCCAGCTGTGTCCTCCGTTCAGTCTCCTGTCCTCCCGGTGTCCGTGTGTCGTCCTTTATCCGTCTCCCGGTCCCTGCAGCTCCTGTTGGTCTTTGTGGGATCCCTTCTCCAGCGTGGTGCTTCCTTCGGCTGGTTCCCTGCCTTGTCCGCAGCATCTCAGCTCCAGCTAAGTTGATATCCCTCGGCGTTCAGATAAGTTGGGAGATTCCCCCTCTTTGTCTCCTTACTAATCATTTGCTTATTGTGTCAGCATATAGTGTATTGTTACACCTGTCAGCAGTACTTATTGTGTCAGCATATAGTGTATTGTTACACCCGTCAGCAGTTCTTAGTGTGTCAGCATATCGTGTATTGATACACCCGTCAGCAGTTCTTAGTGTGTCAGCATACTGTATGTGGTTACACCTGTTAAGCATTAGCACAGCGGGTTCCTGTTTAGAGTGCTATCCACTGGCACCCCTCTCCGCAGGGCAGGGTGGTCCTCGCCTCTTTGTTTGTTAGATAGGTTTCCCCTTGTTCATCACTGGCCTTGGCGTGTGTGTTGTCCTTAACATAAGACCAGGTGGCATCGAGGTGGGAGCCTGACTAACGGGCTCCCACGAACGCGGCTATTATTGGTGAAGCCTAGCACCCCGCACACACACGTCAACTCCATCTGAGTACAACGGAGTCAGGTTGGCGAGGCTGCCCTGGTCCTGTCACTATCTCCTTCCAGCCAGTGTCACGTGGTGTCTCGCCAGACAGCGTGGCACAGGAGATCCTAACATTATAACCGGCCATAACAGATAACTCTGGAGCTGAGTTCTGCCCTCTCAGTCCTGCAGTTTTCCTGTCTTGTCACAGTATCTGTTTTGTCACTGTCCTTGTCAAGCCACTTTTTGTCGTGTCATTGTTTGTTGTGTCTGGTCTGTAACCTTGCACGGCTATATCATGCAGGCCATGCAAGAAACTTTAGCGGCTCTAAATTTGGCATTTTCTGCCTTTAAACCTGGGCAGTTAGAGGTTTTGCAGCAGTCCTTACTGCAGTTGCAAAAACTCCTCACAGAAATTTTTCTGATCCTCCCAGAGGTCACAGGGGTTCATTCAGCCCCTAATGGGACCCTGCCTAAGGAGGTATTAGGCAGCAAGTCCTCAGACCCAGAGGTTCAGGTAATGCATAGAAGTGTTCTACGGCCGAAGCTCCCATCGGAGGAGCGTCAGCGGCGTAGAGACTTTAATCTATGCTTATACTGTGGAGATTCAGGCCACTTTGTGCAAACTTGTGTTTTGCGCAACTCCAGTGGTGGCAACAGGGTGTTTCCTCTGGCCAAGTCGGGGCAGGTTGTCAGATCTATGCCTGTCTACACTGTGGCAGAGGAGTGCTCTGAGTCTCCCAGTAAAAGCGCTCTGATTAATACGGTTGGTCCAAGTGCTGGGAGTCCCCATTTTGGGTTTAATAATCTGCAGAGGAGGTGCTCCCCGCATGATGGGATTTCTGTTCATATTAAGTCAGAGTTGCAAACCCTTAAGGGGAAAACCCAGGTGATTGACTCAGATGCCGGGGGCCCGCCGAGCCAGTCCGATGCCGGGGGCCCGCCGAGTCAGTCCGATGCTGGGGGCCCGCCGAGTCAGTCCGATGCTGGGGGCCCGCCGAATCAGCCTGATGCCGGGGGCCCGCCGAGCCGGTCTGACGCCGGGGGCCCGCCGAGCCGGTCAGACGCCGGGGGCCCGCCGAGCCGGTCAGACGCCGGGGGCCCGGAGGCCGCAGCCCCGAGTGGGGGCCCGGAGGCCGCAGCCCCGAGTGGGGGCCCGGAGGCCGCAGCCCCGAGTGGGGTTCCGAAGTGCGCAGCCCCGAGTGGGGTTCTGAAGTGCGCAGCCCCGAGTGGGGTTCCGAAGTGCGCAGCCCCGAGTGGGGTTCAAGTGGGTGTTGCCCCAGAAGGGGTTCAAGTTGGTGTTGCCCCAGAAGGGGTTCAAGTTGGTGTCGCCCCAGAAGGGGTTCAAGTTGGTGTCGCCCCAGAAGGGGTTCAAGTTGGTGTCGCCCCAGAAGGGGTTCAAGCCGGTGTCGCCCCAGAGGGGGTTCAAGCCGGTGTCGCCCCAGAGGGGGTTCAAGCCGGTGTCGCCCCAGAGGGGGTTCAAGCCGGTGTCGCCCCAGAGGGGGTTCAAGCCTGTGTCGCCCCAGAGGGGGTTCAAGCCTGTGTCGCCCCAGAGGGGGTTCAAGCCTGTGTCTCCCCAGAGGGGGACTCTGTCCATCTAGTCCCTAAGAGGGATTCTGATTGTCTTGTCTCTGATCAGAGTTCCAGCCATGTCGGTAACATGGAGGAACCATCTGTTGGTCTTTTTGTTGTTGCCCAGCCAGAGTTTCACTATAGTGCTGCCCACTTAGAAGTGCGTCACAATGGTGATCGGCCAGAGACTCATCATAGTGCTGCCCAACCAGAAAGACCATCAGACTTGGAAGAGGTCATAACCTCTAAGGGGGTCCCTAAAGTCTCAGCCTCAAGGGCCATAATTCCAGCTATACAGACCAGTCAGTTAGCTGATAATGAAGTTACTGTTGATTCTTTGAACGATATCTCTACATCTCTAGTCTTTGATGGGGACTTAGCCCAATTTGTTGCACTCGCGAACCACTATGTCTCCATTATGGAGTCCAGACCATTTTTAGGTATCACTTCTGATAATATTGTGTCCTATATGATCTACTCCTTCAGAGGGAAGCCTTCCAAATGGGCGTTCGAATTGATTAATTCTGAAGATCCCCTTCTTAAGGATTTCCGGGCATTTAGTGATGCTGTAGTGAAAAAATTTGGTCCCAATAAAAGTGGTTCAGATGCCTCTGGGCCGACCATCTTGTCTGCAGAGACTCCATGTTTAGGAGAGTCAATACAAAGGGCCCAGCCCATAGCTATTGCCTTGACTGCAGGATGTGCTTTTCTATCTTCCTTTCAGAGCCATTCAAAGAGAAGGAGAAAGAAGAATAAGCACTGACCTTTTGCTTTGTCCTGTTTGTCATATCTGTTTGTCTGGTTTTGTTGTGTCCGTAGGCCACCTTTGAGAGGGGGGCACTGTTACAAGCTGCAGTCACAGCTTGTTTCTGTTTGTTGGTTGATACCCATTCCAGGGTTTGGTATTCTCCATGTAGGGGAGAACCTGGTATTGGGGTCCCTTGACCCCTCTTCAAGGGGGGGGTACTGTTAGGATCCGCCTCCAGCGGATCTGTGTTATGCGCAGATTTCCATATTCTGTGTGTAGTTTCATGTTCTCCCTGGATTCTGCTCCCTGGGTTTATCTCAGCCTGTGTGTGTGTGTTTACTCGCTAGTGGCATCCAGTGGTCAGCCTGGGCCATTGCAGGTTACTTTCAGTACTGTGTGTTCTGGACTCAGGTGTCTTGATTAGGCTCCTAGCCTGCAGTGCACACCTTTAGGCAATGTGTAATCAGCACCACATTGTGCTCTCTATATAAACCCTCTGGTTGTTCAGTCCCATGCCGGTTATAGCTTTTGTACCTCAGGGTCTCAAGTGTTCCTGGTTCCTGTTCCCTGTCATCCTGCATCCTGTCGTTGATTCCCAGCTGTGTCCTCCGTTCAGTCTCCTGTCCTCCCGGTGTCCGTGTGTCGTCCTTTATCCGTCTCCCGGTCCCTGCAGCTCCTGTTGGTCTTTGTGGGATCCCTTCTCCAGCGTGGTGCTTCCTTCGGCTGGTTCCCTGCCTTGTCCGCAGCATCTCAGCTCCAGCTAAGTTGATATCCCTCGGCGTTCAGATAAGTTGGGAGATTCCCCCTCTTTGTCTCCTTACTAATCATTTGCTTATTGTGTCAGCATATAGTGTATTGTTACACCTGTCAGCAGTACTTATTGTGTCAGCATATAGTGTATTGTTACACCCGTCAGCAGTTCTTAGTGTGTCAGCATATCGTGTATTGATACACCCGTCAGCAGTTCTTAGTGTGTCAGCATACTGTATGTGGTTACACCTGTTAAGCATTAGCACAGCGGGTTCCTGTTTAGAGTGCTATCCACTGGCACCCCTCTCCGCAGGGCAGGGTGGTCCTCGCCTCTTTGTTTGTTAGATAGGTTTCCCCTTGTTCATCACTGGCCTTGGCGTGTGTGTTGTCCTTAACATAAGACCAGGTGGCATCGAGGTGGGAGCCTGACTAACGGGCTCCCACGAACGCGGCTATTATTGGTGAAGCCTAGCACCCCGCACACACACGTCAACTCCATCTGAGTACAACGGAGTCAGGTTGGCGAGGCTGCCCTGGTCCTGTCACTATCTCCTTCCAGCCAGTGTCACGTGGTGTCTCGCCAGACAGCGTGGCACAGGAGATCCTAACACTGATGGAATTATACTATATTCTGGTTTTTCTTTTTATGTTGCATGAGCTATCATCAGTGATACCTATGATGGAGTGACAACTGGATCTGTACATAGAAGGAGCGCTTGAAAAACTGTCGGTATTTCCTTTTTGTTCTATGTGTTGTGTGTATGGTGACACACTTACTGTATAGTTCAAGCCTGCTCCAAGTGCAGTAAATTCCCACAAACCCATTTTCTGTCCATCAGATTCTCCCCAGCCCTTGCTCCGATGTGCATCATCCTCCCATTTGCTCATGAGCAGGTTAGCATAGCTGGGGGTGAATCTGGTCCCCATGGCAGTCCCCTGAATTTGTCTGTAGTAGGTGTCCCCAAACCAAAAATAATTGTGTTTCAGAATATAGTGCATACAGTTGATAATGAATTCAGACTGTGGTACTGGTGTGTCTGGATCTGTTGAGAGAAAATGCTTACTGGCTTCTATCCCTTGGTCATGTTGGATTACTGAATAAAGAGATCTTATGTCGCTAGTGCATAACCAAAAACCCTCCTCCCATTGTATTCCTTGTAATGTATTGATCGTGGCTGTTGTGCCTTTCAAGTGGGATTTCTGTATGTGAATGTGTGGCTGTAAAAAAATATTGATGTATTGTGACATGTTGGAGGTTAGTGAATTTATGCTTGATATAATCGGTCGTCCTGGTAGCTGTGTTATGCTCTTGTGTCCTTTGGGGTTGTCTAGATGGTTGAAATCTTTCTCTGTCAGGATTCCAGTGTGTTTGCCTTGTTGTAGAAGTTGTCTAAGTTCCTTTTGGTATGTATCTGTTGGATTGGACAGCAGTCATTCGTAAGTGTCTGTGTCATTCAGGATTCTCATTGATTCCTTGATGTAGTCATGTTTGTTCAGCAAAACTATGCCCCCCCCTTTGTCTGCTGGCTTTATTACTAAATCACTATTGTCTCTTAGTAATTTTAGAGTCTCTAATTCTTTCTTTGTAAGATTTGGTCTTGGTTTGTGTTTGTCTGGTTTAAGTTGTTCTAAATCATGCGTCACTAATGTCTCAAAGGTGTCGATAAGGTGTCTTTTCATGTGCTGTGGGTAGAAATGTGATTTGGGATGTAGTTTTGTGTGTTTGTATGGATCTGGGTCATGCTCTTTCTGTTGGTATGGTATTGCTTTGTGGTGTTATTTCTGTAAGGACAACTTCCTGATGAATTTGTGAAGATCTATGTATGTCTCAAATTTGTTTAAACTGGCTGTGGGTCAAAATTTAAGCCCTTTGTTGTGTAGTGTCATGTGCCTTTTTTCTATTGTTATGTCGCTGAGATGATTCCGGTGTTGTCTGGCTCTCGTGTTGTTGTGTTGCTTTTGTTGTGTTTAAGCTTTTGTTTACATGAACCACCTCTTCTAATCCCTCTTCTAGTGTTTCTAAAGTTTCTAACTTACTTTTGTTCCTCATTGTCTTGTTTGGTGTGAGTGGGTGTTCTTGTGTCTGATTCTGTTGGATCTGAGGGTTTGGTTGTCTTCAGACCCCCGGCCCTGCTGTCACTTTAAAAAAATTGTTGCTTGCACATGATGTCTCAGAGAGTGATGTTTCAGTATGTAGTACACTTAGGCTCTGCAGTGTACTGTTTCCTGTTATGCCCGTGATATTTGTACCTTGTTCAAAGGACAGTCTACAGTAGCTAGCGTTTCGTAGGTGTCACTCTCTACCATATCGTCACTATAGGTTGAAAAAAATGTATTGTCTAGCTCTTCTGAAAGATTGGTGGACACAGATTTGAGCTGTTCTCTCAGCTTAGGTGATTTGTTGCTTTGGTGCAGTCTAGTCATATACTGTTGATAGGTTAGGTTCAGTTTCTTGTAGACTGGTGTTCCTTTACAGTATCTCTCAGTTGTTTGGGGGTGTGTTTTACTTTAGCGTTTTCTTATTTTTGCTGTCTGTTCTCTCTCTAGTCGGTGGGGTCGAAGATCTATGTTTCTTATGTTTTGTATCTGTTTTTTTGGTCTCTTAATGTGTGTGGTCTTGTCTCTCAAAATTTTGGATTTTTGTTGTTGAAATAATCTTATCTTCATGTCTTCTTAGCCTTTCTTGTGTGAGTTGCTCTAAATGTAAGAATTCTGAATTTGATTTGTATTGTTCTAGTGTTGAATTCAATACTTGAATCTTTGTATTCAATTTCTCTAGGTCTGTCATATGTGTAGCAATTACCGTATATACTCGAGTATAAGTGGACCCGAATATAAGCCAAGACACCTAATTTTACAACAAAAAACTGGGAAAACGTATTAACTCAAACGGGACCCGAGGGGGGCTTTTTCAGCATAAAAAATGTTCTGAAAAAGTAGGCTTATACTCGAGTATATATGGTATTAGTTGAATAAGTTTGTTTAGGCAATCTGTAAGAATATTCGTCCATTTATTCATAAATGCTGTGTCCTCAAGGTGGTGTGTGGGTGGTTTATTTACCTTAAGCCCTTTTGGTATGGTTTGGTTGTCTAAATACCATTGCAGTGTTTTCATGTCCCACCATACTGTAACTTGGATTCTTTACTCACTGCTTTCTATAAATTAAGGAATGTGTCACAGAATGCTCTGCCATTGTTTTGTATGTTTGTGTTTGTTTTAAATTTGCTGAAAATAGCATCTGCTACTGTGTCTCTATCCAGACATATGTCTAGTATACCCATTTAATGGGAGCTGCTAGCAGTGGTCTATACAGATAATGGTACAGGGTTTTGCAGCTGGGGCTCGCCGTCTCTGTGTATACTATAAGCAGAGGCAGTGGGTTATATGTGAGGAGGCCTGCCTCACAAAAGTAATGTATCAAACAAGTTTTGTAACCTGCGCTCACACAAAATCTGTATATATATATATATATATATATATATATATATATATATATATATATATATATATATATATATATATAAGCATTAGAGATAGGCCTGGCACTCCTCCAGCAGGGTAAAGTACCCAGGTGCCCTCTAAATCAGTAGTATAGAGGTGTTGATAGGAGAAAACAAATGCGGCACTCTGGGAATTTAAGAATAAACGTGTATTGTAGCAAAAATAGCTTCCAACGTTTCGGGGTCTGTATCACCCCTTTGTCAAGGAATATTGTGCAATAAAAGATACATAAATGTGCTTACCTTTATCAGATAAGTGAGAGGGTGAGCAGGTCACGTTACAGAAGGCACTTGAACAACCGCATCCCACTGTCCCAATATTTTTCACGCTGCCTAAGATCCACAAAAATCTTCAGGATCCGCCTGGGCGTCCAATTATATCTGCCCGCAACTCAATCTTCCAGCCTATCTCCCAGTTCCTGGACGGGATATTACAGCCTCTCATTAAAAATCAGCCTACTTACATACAAGATACAACAGACTTTCTGAATACCCTCAACAAGTTCCAGTCGGTACCACCAAATACACTACTGTGCGTCATGGACGTCAGTAGTCTGTATACTTGTATCCCCCACAGCGATGGCCTACAAGCCATGAAATCCTTCCTGAGATCCACTGAGATGCAAGACCTCAATCATGATTTGTTTTTAGACTTGTTGAAATTAACTCTCACCAAAAATTACTTCCTGTTCAATGGAGGCTTCTATAAGCAACTATCCGGGTGTTCTATGGGAAGTAATGTTTCCCCTTCCTTCGCAAACATCTACATGTTTCAGGAGACCAAATCGATGTTCATTGATAACCCGGAAGCCAGTGGCAAGATCATCCTAATTACACGCTACATAGATGACTTGTTCATGCTATGGGGGGGCAGCATCGATGATTTCAATCTCTTGATGGAGAACATCAACAGAAGGGATTCCCCAGTGAAGTTCACCCACCAATCATCATTGAGCACGATTAATTATCTGGATGTCCAAATCAATATTGCCGAAGGGTGTATCACCACTAGTCTGTTCACCAAACCGACTGACAAAAATAACGTACTCAGGGGTAATAGCTTTCATCCTACATCTTTAAAAAAAGCTTTACCGAGGTCCCAAATGATGAGAGCTGCAAGAATCGTCAGCAGCACCGAAGAACTTGAATTTGAGGCAAGAGGCTACAAAAGTGATACCCTGCAGACCCAGAAACTGGAGGTACTGAAGATGTCCAGAAAGTCCTTACTGTCTACCAATTCCAAGAAAATCCGACGTGACAATGCGTTACCATTTGTGACGAGATACAACACAGCATCATATGTTCTCCCAAGGGCCTCCAGGGCACTGTGGCCTATCATAAGGAGTGATACAAGTCTTACTAGTCTGCGTGATAAAACACCTCTTATATGTCACACAAGGGGCAGCAACATCGGCGATAAGATCGTCCATAGAGACATTACTGGTTTTTCCAAAAGCATTACAGTCACTGAGCCTGGCTTCTTACAACGACCAAGTGGATGCTATAAATGTCTACATTGCACCACTTGTCAGCACATGATGACTGGACCTAAGTTCCATCATCCAACAGATGGGAGATCGTTCCCCATCAAGCATGTAGTCACTTGCACTACCACTCATCTGATTTATGTCATCCAATGCCCGTGCAAACTCTTGTATGTTGGGAAAACCATTAGAACACTACGCACTAGAATGGCCCTCTACAGGTCCTCAATCAACAAGGCTCTCAGTGGCAAAGAAAACGAACAGCCCGTTGCTAAGCACTTTGCCCAGATGGGGCATACCCTCAATGATATGAAGCATATGATTGTTGATCACATCCCTGAATCGTTACGCCGGGGTGACAGAGATGGACTTTTATTGAAAAAAGAGGCGACGTGGATACATAAATTGAACAGTGTCAGACCAAATGGACTCAACGATAAATTCAGCTATGCGATCTTTTTGTAAACTGATCCGAAGAAGATACTTGACATTATGCTTCCTCATATGTGCTGTCCTTCACCCATCGTTATGTTGCCACCATTGCCACAGGATGGATGCATACCACTTAACCTCAACGAGGACATTTGTGTGCTTTTTCTTCTCTCTGCTTATCTTACTATCACTTTCCCCTTTCCGATTATTCATTTCTTTTATCCCCATTAGACAATTTTTGTTATCCCTTCTAGACACTTCACTATATGTGTCACTTAATGCCGACAGAGTAGGTGTTGACATTTATTGCCCTCATACCATTCCAGGATTATAATCATCCTCATATGTGTGCTTTTTCTTCATCTCCGCTGTACTTACTATCTCTGCACCCGTTTCCGATTGGTTAATTTCTCCCTACATTTTTCTTGGTTTTCCCGAAGAGACTGACATCCATTTATAGTGGGTACTCGAAGATTACGCAGTGTGCTTTCTTTCATCTCCGGCTTATCTTACTATTCTGCTCCCTTTCATTCTATTTTTGTTGTCCCATATTTAACTTTTGTGTTTGGACCTATATGCTTAAACCAAATGACCATAGATATACCCTGGTATATAATGGGTTACACTAAGATAAAATGCTTATAGATCACGTTTGACACACGACTTTTTCACTATAGTACTTTCGTCACCCTAATAGACTCTGACTCAATAGGTCACAAATCATGTCCTGGATGACATGTTAATGTGACAATGTGGGTTGTAGCCTACACAGTGTGCTTTATTTCTCCTCCTACTTATCTTACTATACTGCTCCTCTCATTACATTGATTTGTCCCCCGTTTTCAATTTAATTTTGGACACATACAACCTGGCGACAACATAAGTTATTGATTACATGATGACAATTAGACACATCTTGATGAGCGGGACTTTTTAAACCGTGTGCTTTACTTCTTCTCTGACTTATCTAACTATACTGTCCCTTCGTTACCTTCATTTGTCCCTCTTTTATAATTTTGGTTTGGACCTACATAACATGCCAACCCGTTTAAGCTGATTATCCACAGTGATATTTATGCTTTAATATGCAATTACATTAAATTGAGAGGTATTACCTGTGACATTTGACGACACGGATTGTGTCGACTAACAATATTCATTATATCTAAACTGAGTGTTCTCAGTATATTTATCCTTCAATATGATGCGGAATATACAACAGTTGACTGATGTCACCAACCAGTTCTTTCTCCCATGTATCGTTTTGTGTATTGCTTTGTTTATTAACACTTATTTTTGCCTTAATTTTGCACTTGCTTTGCATCACGTTATGAGATGCATCTTATTGTTTCACTGTTTGCGTTATTACCAAATGTAAATGCACATGTCTTATGTATTACAGGGTGAACCAGTCACGCCAGGGTAAACCTGGGATCTCAGTAATAGATGCGCGTCTAGGGCTTTGTCATAACGATCTCCTTAGCAACCCATAGCTTGCGCTCCACACTGCGTGTCATAGGCAGGAAATCCGCCGCCTATCACCGCTATTCCATTTCCTGTTTGATCCCAGCACGCCCGCAGACGTGACCTGCTCACCCTCTCACTTATCTGATAAAGGTAAGCACATTTATGTATCTTTAATTGCACAATATTCCTTGACAAAGGGGTGATACAGACCCCGAAACGTTGGAAGCTATTTTTGCTACAATACACGTTTATTCTTAAATTCCCAGAGTGCCGCGTTTGTTTTCTCCTATCAACACCTCTATATATATATATATATATATATATATATATATATATATATATATATATATATATATATATCACCACAATAGTGTTAAACAGCGCCCAGTATTTCTTTGTCTTTCCTTAATTTAAATCATCCATAAACAAACAAATTTTTACAAATATATAAAACATTTATTAAAAATACACTTCTTGAGGTGGACTTCCGGTGGGCGGCCTGACAGAGTGGCCGTGTGTACAGGTAGCTCCCCGCTCCGGACCGGTCTGCCTAGCCAACATTCGTAGGCGGCCGGATTTCAAACACCGGAGAGTGCGGCCCAACGAAAACGAGTGGCCGATAGTGAGCGCCTGCTTCCCAGGGATCATAGCGCTGTTTTCAGCGCGCACTCACCCCCGTTCATAGAACACCGCGTCATCGGGTCTCGCTGCCTACAAGTCCCAGCATTCCACGGGAGAAGCCGGAGGTGACGACAGGAGGCCTGCCGTGTAGCTCCCGTGCGCGAGGTGTGAGTACCGCTTGACGGAGGCGCTTGGAGAGGCGGTGAGGCAGAGGAGAGTCGCCTGACCGCCTGGTTGTGTTGCGGGCGGCAGCAGGGAGTGGACGCTACTTGGCAGAGGACCGGAGCAGTCTGGTCATAAGGTGCCCATTGGATACACTACAGCCTGCGGTCTTGGGAGCTGGTTAACTACAGTGACCTGGACAGTGTAAACCACCCTGCAGCTAAATCACTGGAGAGGTGAGAGCTCTTGGATATCTTCTCACTGTATGCATGTACATCTTGAGGCCATAAAAACTTTGCTATAATAACACAAGTGGGGCAGAAGCTACAGCCTACAGGGTGATCCCTGCAATCCAACCTAAGTTAATATCTACTTTATGGGGGCCACATTGTTTGGTCTGGACTGCATCACAAGCGCCCATTGTGTGCTATAACGATTCCTGATAGCAATCTAAGACGCTGGGAAAGATAGTGGAGACAGAAAGAGGTATCACCCGGTTGGTGTATGTGCATAAGTAACTACTGAAAGAGCTTACAAGGCTCCTGACATTGGGCAAAGTACTTACTTGGTGGAGGAAGGTGATGGATAAATACATGGGTAAGGCCCAGAAAAGTGACAAGGGTGGCAAAGGTAATGCAGCGGCTAAATCAAAAGAAAACAAGGCCAAAGGCCAATCTTTCTGCAGCCCATCGCCATCTCGGACAAGCGATGACATCAGTAGAGATCTACCTGACTCCCCACAACACACAGTAGCCACATCCTTTAAGGCTAAAGAACTATCAGAGATCCTGGCCCCCCTATTAGATACAAAACTCGCAGGCCTTAAGACAGCCATAGAAGCCGTAGCAACACAATTAAAGGAATACAACACCCGCTTTGAGGAAGCAGAACGCAGAATAATGATCATGGAAGAAGAACTCTCCCAAGCCAGAGCCACGATTGCGGCTCAGGAAACGGCTCTAGTTGCAGTACAAGATAAACTAGAAGAGATCGAAAATAGGGACCGTCGTAGCAACATTCGCCTAATAGGGCTACCAGAGTCAGTAAAAAACAAAGATTT
This sequence comes from Crinia signifera, assembly GCF_055691185.1. Classification (NCBI taxonomy): domain Eukaryota; kingdom Metazoa; phylum Chordata; class Amphibia; order Anura; family Myobatrachidae; genus Crinia; species Crinia signifera. Next base: position 242,984,697 of record NC_139222.1, on the reverse strand, counting down.
AATGACCTTGGTCTCAGCCTGGCTCCCTAAAGAGCTAAATTGTATAATGACTGAAGGCCCTCTGCAGATAGAAAGAGTGCACCGCATAGGGCCAGAACAACCAGAGAGGCGTAGACCACGACCGGTAATTTTCAAATTACTAAAATACACAGACAAGGTCAAAATCATGGAAGCATTCAGGAAATCCAGGAACTTGGAATATGATGGAGAAAAACTATTACTGTTCCAAGATTTCTCTCATCAAGTAGCTATGAAAAGGAAAGCTTTTTCCCCTATCTGTAGTCAATTGTTCAAGTCCAGCATACGTTTTTCATTAATGTACCCCGCAAAACTGAAGGTTTTCCATAATGGCCAACAACAGATGTTTGATTCCCCTGAGATGGCTGAACCATTCCTGAACTCTCTACTAACAAGCTGAGTAGATGTATACGCTAAGCTGGATGACCCAGAGGTTTCTATTCAAAGTTCTTAGAAACAAAAAAGAGAAACTCCCCTCCCTCCCTTTTTTTCTTTTTTTTTTTTGTTGTTTCTTTTCCTTCTTCTCCCCTTTTTTTTCTGTTTGCGCCCTTTATGCCCTTCTGCCCTTTTTTTTTTTTTTTTTTCTCATTACAGGTTTTCACGTGGACCCTATCGGTTATTCTTATAAAGGCACATGGGAAGAAAACTTACATGGACACCGCTTCTTGTTAAGCACTATTAGAGTGTCACGAGGATATTTTCAGGTGGACATTTTTGCACTTGTTAGTTGGAGCACACAGAAAATGGCCACTGGGCCACAGCTTACATTATGTTATATGACTATTTATAGAGGTATGAAAAGTAAAATAAGTAGGTTGGTTTTTGGATCACTATAATACTATAATGAGGAATGGAGTGGTAGATGCACAGTATAGTTACAATATTTGGCACTGTATAGCAATGTGGGTAATGGAGGTATGGGGAAAATGTTGCAAAGATTTGCACTACATTATTATCACTTTTTTTTTTTTTTTGGCAGGAGGATATAAGATTTAAAAGATATAAAATATGAGTGCAACAGAGGAGAGACTAAAAGATAGAATCACGTTCCTCTCGTGGAATGTGGAAGGTTTGAATTCCCCTATAAAAAAGAAAAAAGTTTTGCAACACTTAAAAAAGTTAAAACCGGATATAGCGGTCTTGCAAGAGACCCATTGGCGGAGTAGTGATTTAAATACACTTAGGGATAATTGGTTCGCCGAGGTGATAGCAGCATCCTATACCAAGAAAAAAAGAGGGGTAATGATACTTGTGAATAAATCTTTACATTATAACATTTTAGATAAAAAAAAAGACTCAGAAGGGAGATATCTATTCCTAAAAATAACACTAGAAGGGGAACTATATACAATTGTTACAATATATGGCCCAACTGGCCCTAACTCCGCCTTTTACACTGAGCTATATGTGAAACTACAGGACTGGGCAGAAGGTCATGTTATAATAGGTGGGGACTTTAACACCACGGTTAATCAGAGATTAGACAAAACAGGAGCCAGCAAAAATGATAAAACTCCCCCGGCACTAGCGCTATTAATGGAAGCATTGAACCTAAGGGACCCCTGGCGATATGAACACCCAGTGGGCAGAGAGTTCACTTTTTACTCGCACCCACACGGTTCATCATCCAGGATTGACTTCTGGCTAATTCCGGTACCTCTGTTATCCAGAATAAAGAACACCGGTATTGAGAACATTGCCATATCAGACCACGCCCCTACTTGGTTTTCCCTAGCAATGGCCAACCCTAGAGCAGTCTCGTATAACTGGCGGTTTCCTAGTTTTCTGTTTGATTGTATTGACTTTAAGTCCTTCTTAATACAACAATACAATAACTTTATGGAGGACAATAAACAACATATAAAGGATATAAATCTTTTTTGGGCAGCCTCTAAACCGGTTGTTCGTGGTCAGATAATGGCCTACGTAGCGAGCAAACGGAAAAAGCTAAATAGAAGATTTGCAGAACTTAGCAGGGAGGTCTCGTGTGTATACTCTGAAATGCTAAGAAACAACACAACAGAAACACGTAAAACTTACACAGAGACCAAATCACTGTATGATGCTCTATGTACGGAGAAAGCTAAATATAACGTGGAGTGTCAAAAGAACAAATATTTTAGAGGGGGAAATAAGGCGGGGAAACTGCTGGCATCTCTAATAAGGTGTAAAACCCCAACAACTCAGATAACAAAGCTAGTAAGAGACTCACAGCAGATTAAATCCACAGAAGAGATAGCTAACATCTTTTTAGATCACTTCTCCAACCTGTATAAAAATCCTGGTGATGATCCAGTAAAAGGAATGGAGTTTATTAGGAATGCAGGGATCCCGAAGTTATCAGAAGCCGAAAATGTAGATCTGTCCAGACCCATTTCAGCATTGGAAATTAAAGATTGTATTGGAAAACTAGCAAGAAATAAAACCCCTGGGCCAGATGGAATGAGTTCTGAATATTATAAAATACTGGCAGCACAGGTGACGCCTCACCTGCAACTATTGTATAACGCTTTACTGGGTGGTTCACCGGCCTTTGAAGAATTTAATAAAGCAAGAATTATTCTAATCCCCAAAGCAAACAGGGACATGACCCAAATAACTTCATATCGTCCGATCTCCCTGTTAAATCAGGATTTTAAAATATTAACATCTATTATGGCCAACAGACTACAACAAAAACTTCCCAAATTATTACATAAAGCTCAATCGGGCTTTCTGAGAGGAAGATCATCGGTGCAAAATATGCGCCAAGCTATTGCAGTTCTGATAAGGGCTGAAAGTGAACCAGCCGGGAAGGCAATAATGGTGGGGTGTGATGCAGACAATGCGTTTGATAGGGTAACGTGGTCGCACCTTCTCAGAATGCTACACGCCCAAAATTTGGGTGTCGGTTTCATTACCCTTTTCCGCAAACTCTATTCTTCTCCCACAGCTTTTATTACGGTGAATGGGAATAATACACAGGAATTCCCCTTGGCCCGGGGCACAAGGCAAGGATGTCCCTTGTCGCCGTTACTATTTAATATAGCGTTAGATCCTTTAATCAGACACTGTTACCTAGCCAAGGAATGGCAGGGTTTCCAGTTTGGCACAGAAGTGCTGAAAGTAACGGCCTATGCCGATGACCTATTACTACATATAAAAAACCCTCACGCAGCAATCCCAAAGTTGCTGCGGATCCTAAGTGACTTTGAGATAGTGTCTGGTTTCAGGATAAACAAAACTAAAACAAAAGTACTGGCCTTGAATGCGGGAGCTAAAGAGGGCTGGCAGGACAACTTCCCTTTTAAATGGGTATCCTCAACCATGACTTACTTGGGTATTAATGTGCCTAGACATACGGCTGAACTCTACATCAATAATATTCAGCCAATGATCGCACGTACGCTGAACGACTTCAAAGCCTGGCGATGCTTGCCTTTATCATATCTTGGGAGAATACACTTGATTAAAATGGTGGCTTTTCCACGAATATTGTATTACACACAAATGTTACCCTTTATGGTTAAGGACATGGATTTGAAAGTGCTTAACGCAGCAATGAGTAAATTCATCTGGGCCGGGAAAAAACCTCGAATAGCTAGGCATAAACTTATTCAAAACCCGAAATTGGGTGGTATAAATTTGCCTTGCATTCAGAGCTATGTGCTAGCGGCCAATCTCAGATACGCCATAGATTGGATAAACAAAACAGACAAATATTCGAATATTGAAATAGAACAATCATTTTGCCCAGAAATCCCTCTGACAGGCCTTCTTCATACGCAACCCTCAAAAACTCCGCACAAGGTTAAAAGAAATCCATTGCTGAACACTACCTGCGGGGCGTGGAGGAAAGTAATGGTTAGAAGGGGGTTATCTCCGTACAGAACGATATTCATCCCACTATTATTTAACATAAAGAAACAGTCCTTTTTACTTCAAAATAACAAGCTGATGCAGAATGGGATAATAGGGGGTAGGGGGTGCATCTCAGATGTATTGGAAGAGAGAAGTATGCAGATACTTACGATGGAGAAGATGTTAGAGAAATTTGATACTAATATGCTGTCTTGGTTGGATGGCCTCCAGATAAGAAGTTATGTAACCGAGATAGTATCAGAAATAATAAATAATGACACCTCTGACGAATTGATTAGATTAATTAATATGGCCCATGACAAGAAGTGCACCACTGCATTGCTCTATCCACAGATCAAGAATATAATTCATTTCGATAGAGTCCACTCTGGCCTGGTGAAATGGACAGAGGATCTCCCAGGGTTAAATCTACAGATGATCCTTTCCGCCTTCAATCGTATCAACAAATATTTGGTGGGTGCCTCATACCTAGAAATGCAATATAAATTACTGCATAGGGCGTATTATACCCCGAGGAAAAGGTTTCTGATAGGTAGCTCCACTAATTCAAATTGCTTTAAATGTTCACAGAACGAGGCAGACCTATTTCATTGCATGTGGTCATGTCCAGAAGTCTTGGGATACTGGGAAATGGTGGGTAGATTTATACAGGATGAACTCAAGATCACAGTGAAACCTACTCCTGAATGGGCTTTATGGGACATACATACAAATACTAGTTTAAAAGGTCTCACCAAAGGCCACCGAATACTCTTGGCAAAAATCGCCGCGGCAACTCGGAAAACAATCTTGTCGCAATGGATCGAAGTAAATACATTAACCATTGCACTCCTAATCCCTAGAATTGCATATTTGTTCCAAATGGATTGGTGTGAAATGGTTAAAAATAAAGAACAAAATGTTGAAAATTTTTTCAATATTTGGTTACCGCACGTTAGGTCACTTTCAGAAGCGAATAAATCTATGCTGAGAAAGGTAGTGTTAATGACGACATGGTATGAGAGAGAAACACTAACTAATGGGGATCGCCCCTTTTAAATTTGGCAAAATATGGGCATGGTACACAGTGCATTTAGGGGGAATAGGCCAGCTAACGGGTTTCCAACTAGGCAGCCGACATACCGGAAGAGTATACAACACCTATTGAAATGTTTTGGCAGGCGTTATGAACAGGAGCCGCAAGCAGAAATATTAGCAGTAGACTTTTGCTTAATGGGAAAGAGAATTACCAGAGGGAAGTGCCATTTTTATAGGGTTGTAGGGAGAAAAGAACACTCGCTTGGTACCTTGCATTGTGCATCTTTTTGCCGGTGGCCCTTTTTCTAGCTAGGAATGAACGGGGGGGTGGGGAGGGTGGAGGGGGGGGGTTGGGGTTTTGTATTTACATAAATTGTGATATAAATTTAAAGCATTGGAAGGAAGTGGATCACAGTCAGAGAAGGGTAGGGAACATAAAACTGGGAAGACTGGTTGGGCCGCACTATCTCTACTTAGCGTAAAAATTGTGGAGATCTATTAAGCATAACTGTACTAGGTAGAGGCTGCCCGCCTATAATGCAAATAGAAAAGATACATCTAGATTGTGAGGGGGCATGCCCACAGTGGGGTTATGGAGAAGAATGTGAGGGGAATTTCCCACAGCAGGATAAGTGGTAAGATTGTGCGGGGACTCTCCCTCAGGTATGATTCTTTTCATGTCCCCCTTGATATGCATACTCAAGCTCTTTGAAACTGTGACCCAATGTACTCTCTTTTTATATTGTAAGGTGATATAAGAAAATAATAAAGATTATATATAAAAAAAATACACTTCTTAAAACAAAAATAATTCCTTGTCAGAGGATTTTCTTATAAGACAATGGATGAGAATAATAGCCCGAGACGTTTCATCTCACTAGATGACTTCATCAGGGGTGCTTTACAAACATCTTAATTGGTCTATAAGAGAATTTTCTCCTTATTTCAAAGGTTATAGTTCTCTATGTAGATTATTTGTAGTACCAAATGTGTGAATTTTTCGTTTGATGTGATCCTACTTTTATATAAAGTTTTTCAGTGTGTTCTTAAATCGCTTTTCTTTTAGGCAACAACTATAGAAATACCAAACAGCTCAGGGCTCAAAAATTGAGGTCTCAAAATTGACCGGGTAACAATACGATCAATGGAAACTTCTCATATATATGAAAATTTTACTTCAGGTCAGAACTGAAATTCCAGCTTTTTTCTCCACTGAGCATATAATAGAGCAATCCCTTTGGAATTAAATCCAATTTTTCAAGGCAGTAAGTAATCCCTGGTTACCACCAGCAGTAGTGTACTCCTCTGTGTCCAATGTATATATGTGTGTGTGTGGTACAATGTGATGGGAAAGACAATGATTAACTGAAGCTTGTACCTTTGATCTATGTAAATAAGGCTGAGAGTTTTTCAGGTAAAATGTAATCTTTTATTCTCCAAAAAAGAGATTGGATGGTGGGTATGAGGGTCAGGTTAAAAGGGTCAGGCTGGGTGGGGTACGCCTGGTAGGGTTTATAGCAATTAGGGATCATTGGCATGATAAAAGATGGAGGACTAAGCAGCATACACATGCCAAGATGCCCTCCACCTTTTTCCAGTTTTGTTCCCATATACCATAACAAAAATGGCATCCCATTGAGAATAACAGACATTTTTCCTGATCCAAATGGCCACCGCTGTACACAACTGAAGATGGCCACCACTCCTATAAAAAGCCCTCTGGGCAGAGGCCCCATACTCCCTGAAAACGGCTAAGGATAGCCGACATGCGTTGGAGAGATAAACTGACAATCCTGCACAAGTCTTCTCCCGACACGGGGAGCCGAGTGCACGGTGCCCGGCAGAGGCTGAAGCCGCTGGTGAGTGGGATCTCGCAATACCGCTCGCTTTGCGGCCATACCAAAGCCCAGAGGTGCCGTGGAAGGACCAGGAAGAAAGACACCACTTTCACTACACAAGAACAGCAGCAAGGACAGAGGGGGACCTGGAAGACCGCCTCCCGCACCACTTTACCTGCCAGTTTCGGTCCACTGACTGTGACTTTTACCTGCTGACCACCCATACCCCATTCTTTACCCCACCTGCAACATCCCAACCTCATCCCAAATTACCCTAAAAGGCGTACCCCACCCAGCCTGACCCTTTTAACCTGACCCTAATACCCACCATCCAATATCTTTTTTTTGGGAGAATAAAATTGTAAGTTTTACCTGAAAAATTTGCAGCCTTATTTACATAGATCAAAGGTACAATCTCCAGTTAATCATTATCTTTGCCATCACATTGTACCACACACATATACATATATATTTATATATATATATATATGTATTTTCTGTGAGCGCAGGTTACAAAAAACCCCTTGTTTGATACATTACTTTTGTGAGACAGGTCTCCTCACACGTAACCCGCTGCCTCTACAAATAGTATACACAGAGGCGGTGAGCGCCAGCTGCAAAACCCTATACAATGTTCTAAATATGTAGAAAGAAAATACAATATTGTTTGCATACAATTAAGCTAAAATTAGTGTGACCTAGCAAATCATATTCTTTTTATAAAACCTATTCAGCTACACTACTCTCATCTTTTTCCAATATGTACACAATTGGCTTGTGACTTCTGAATTGCTTTGCAAAGCATTAACAATTTTTGTTATTTCAACACTTATGCAGGTTTCACCTTCCCAAATTTCATTGATTTGGTACAGGTCAAGTATCCTTAATCAGAATATCCAAAAACTGAAATACTCAGAAAACCACAGGGTTCAATCCCCCCCCCCCCCCCCCCCCCCCTAACAGTTTCTCAAACTCTCTGGGTCCTTTGGCAGTCCCACAATGTCCAAGGCATCTATGGCATCCATTGGGTTAGTCTTTAGAGGCATTCCCGGTTCCAAGGATGCAGTGCTCGAGTGCACCAGAGACATCATGATGTCACCGGCACACCAGCACAATGCATCCTTAAAACCGGATCAGAGCTTTTGGTCTGCCAGCAGTAACAATGAGGATGGCTCCATCTGTATATCTTTAGGCCGAAGGTTTCCAACGAGGTAGCTGGATGACTATGGCCCTTATTCTGGTACACCTGTAAAGGCAAATTCCTTCTCAAATGGACAAAACCATGTGCACTGCAGGTGGGGCAGATGTAAGTCACTTTAAAGTAAAACCCCACCCAAATCTTATTATCTCTGCACACGTTACATCCCCCCCCCCTCAGTGCACATGGTTTTGTCCATTTGAAAAGGATTTTGCCTTTGCAGGTGAACCAGAAAAAGGACTTACAGATGGGGCAGGCCTCTTCTTTGCTGGCGAATCGCCAGAACATCAGCGCTGGTGATCCGCCAGCGGCCTGCCTCACCATCTGACTGAGACGCGCATGCGTCTCACGCGCACGCGCGTCTCAATCTCCGTCGGCGGGGCGACGGGAACCCTGTCCGTCTGCGCTTCAGGGAGACGGACAGGGTTAGGGGGGGTGCGGGCAGGCGGCGGGGAAACCTGGGTCACCGCCAACAAGCCGGCGGCGACCCGAGGAAGCGTTGGAAGCGCCGTCGGAAGGGGACGCGCGCGCCTTTCGTGCGCGCGCATTGCCTTTCGTGCGCGCGCGTCGCCTTTCATGCGCGTGCGTTGCCTTCTCGCTATAGCTATGGCGCTGGCGGAGGTTGGGGGCTGCAAAGATGGGACCTGCCTCATCTGTATGTTACATAGAAACATAGAATTTGACGGCAGATAAGAACCACTTGGCCCATCTAGTCTGCCCCTTTTTTTAAACATGTTACCTCAAACCATATTTGATCCTTATTTTTTTGTAAGGATATCAATATGCTTATCCCAAGCATGTTTAAATTGTACTACTGTATTTGCGTCTACCACCTCTGATGGTAGGCTATTCCACTTATCTACTACTCTTTCTGTGAAAAAATTCTTACTCACATTTCCCCTGAATCTTCCTCCCTCTAGTTTCAGTGCATGTCCTCGTGTTCTGTTGCTCCTCTTCCTGTGAAGAATGTCTCCCACCTGTACCTTGTTAAAACCCTTGATATATTTGAAAGTTTCTATCATGTCCCCCCTTTCCCTTCTCTGCTCTAAAGTATACATATTAAGATCTTTTAGTCTTTCCTGGTACCTTTTGTGATGTAGGCCATGCACCATTTTAGTTGCTCTTCTTTGTACACTCTCTAATGTATTTATATCTTTCTGGAGATATGGCCTCCAGAACTGAACACAATACTCTAGGCGAGGTCGTACCAATGACCTGTACAGTGGCATTATTACTTCTTTCTTTATACTGCTGATACCTCTCCCTATGCAACCAAGCATCTGACTTGCCTTCTTCATTGCTTTGTTACATTGCCTACCTGCTTTTAAGTCCCATGAAATAGTGACACCTAGATCCCTCTCTTCCTCAGTAGTTTCCATTATAGTGCCATTTATACTATATTGAGTCTTTTGATTTCTGACCCAAGTGCATGATTTTGCATTTTTTGGCATTAAACTGTAGTTGCCATTCTCTTGACCATTTCTCTAATCTACCTACAGTAGATCCTCAATCATTTGTTTTACCCCTCCTGGTGTGTCTACCCTGTGCATACCTTTGTGTCATCTGCAAAAAGGCACATTTTACCCTCAATTCCATTTGCAATATCACCAATAAAGATATTAAAAAGCACCGGTCCAAGTACAGATCCCTGGGGTACTCCACTTGTAACCTTTCCCTCCTTTGACTGTACTCTGTTTACTACAACTCTCTGTTTTCTGTCCTGCAACCACGCTCTTATCCATTCAACTATCTTAGAATCCAATCCCAAACTTTCAAGTTTATTTAACAGTCTGCGATGTGGGACAGTGTCAAAAGCTTTACTAAAGTCTAGATAAGCTACATCTACAGCCCCACCTTGATCTATTACTTTAGTCACCCAGTCAAAAAAGTCAATAAGATTTGTTTGACATGATCTTCCCCCAGTAAACCCATGCTGTTTTGGATCCTGTAAATTGCTGGTTTTGAGATATTCTACAACTCTTTGTTTTAAGAGTGTTTCCATCAATTTCCCTACTACTGATGTAAGGCTCACTGGTCGATAGTTGCTTACCTTATCCTTGCTTCCACTTTTGTGCAGTGGGACTACATTCGCTGTTTTACAGTACTCTGGGATTACTCCAGTAGCTAGTGACTGGTTGAATAATTCTGTTATTGGTTTTACCAGCTCCCCTTTAAGCTCTTTTAGTATCCTTGGATGTATCCCATCTGGCCCCATTGATTTATCCACTTTCAGTTTTGAGAGTTCTGTGAGGACTTTCTCCTCTGTAAATGTACTTGTCTCTCCCTCAGTTTTCTGACTATACTTGCAACTTAACTGTGGCCCCTTCCCCTCTCTTTCAGCAGTGAATACTGAGCAGAAATAATTATTAATATTATCTGCTATTACATTGTCCCCCTCAAGAAAACTTCCACTCTGTCTTCAGTCTAATTATTCCACTTTTTGTTTTTCTCCTTTCACTTATATACCTAAAAAAAGTTTTTCCCTTTTACCCACTGACTGGGCCATTTTCTCTTCAGCCTGTGCTTTTGCACATCTGATTACCTTCTTAGCCTCCTTCTGTCTAACAAGATACACCTCTTTGTCCTCATTCTTCTGCGTCTGCTTAAATTTCTTAAAGGCCAACTTTTTTGCTTTCACAATACTTGCTACTTCTTTTGCAAACCACAATGCCTTTCTTTTCCTTGTGTTTTTCCTAACTCTTTTGACACAAAGTTCTGTTGCTTTTAGAATTGCACTTTTTAATTTTTCCCACTTATCCTGCACTCCTTCCAAGTTCTTCCACTCTGCCAAAGAATCCCTTACAGAGTTTCCCATCTCTACAAAATCAGCCTTCCTAAAATCTAACACCTTTGTTTTTGTGTGCGATGAGTCGGTCTCTGTCTTTATTTTGACCATACTGCTTGATGGTCACTGGATCCAGATTTTCACCCACATTTATGTCAGATATTCTGTCACCATTTGTAAGTATTAAGTCTAATATTGCGTCCTTACGAGTGGGCTCCCTCACCAATTGCTGGAGGGATGCTCATTGCAAGGAATTCAGCATGTCCCTACTTCTGGAAGAACTTGCAACAGGCAGCTCCCAGTTTACATCAGGTAGATTAAAGTCTCCCATGATTATCACCTCTCCTTTTAATGCCATTTTATTGATGTCCTGCAATAGGCTCTTGTCTAGTACCTCTTCCTGACCAAGTGGAAGGCACAAACAGATGGCCGATTTAGGAGTGGTACTGCAGTGGTAGACAGAATGACAGAATGGCAGTTCTAAATACTAGGCCCAATAAAGCACATAATGCAAATAAAAGGTTTAATAAACCCATAATTTCAGCAACAGGTGGTCCCCTGAAAAAAAGTTGACCAAGTTCTCTGAATCATACAACCTCCATATTGTATGACTTTTCACATTCTAAGAAGCGACGAGCAGTATATGATTTTTGAAAAAGATGATTCTTAAAAATGATGCTGTTGATAAAAGATGATTTTTGAAAAAGATGATTTCTGATTTTAAAAATGATGCTGTTGTATCATATCACCTTAAGTTTTGATGACTTTTCACATTCTGAAAAGTGGCAAGAGGAGGAAGTCAGTGAGGACACATCAAGCTGCCAATGACACCAAGTAGCAAGGAAAGGCTAAGACCTTGGCCTGTGGTGTTTATGCCTTTTGTGTTGCTCCAGGACTACGGACTGCATCTTCAGTTGCCTTATGCCTTTAATCCACAATTGTCCGGATTGTACTCCAGTCTATCTTCAACCACCCAACTAGTTAGTACACAGCACAGCAGACAGGCAGAAGCACCCCTGGACTGATAGGGCAGACAAAGAAAAGAGGTACAATATGGAATTGACCTTTGGCACTCCTACTTATGTTGTATAAAAAGGACACATACACTTTAACAAACCAATAATTTCAGCAACTGGGTCTGCCACAAGACTGTGGCTGAAAGGATTGATTTTTTGGGCCCCCACAAAAAAGAAAGCAAGTAATCTCCTTGCACAAACTGGCTCTACAGAGTCAAGATGTCATCGTCAATCTCCTCCACCAATTTATCACCCCCTAAAGTTTGTACATCCTCTTCCTCACAGAGTATTAATTTGTCCCCTCTGGAATCCACCATCACAGGTCCCTGTGTAGAGTCTGGAGGCAATTGATGGTAAACTTTTTCCTGGAAGAATTTATAATTAATTTTGATGAACGTCATCTTCTCCACATTTCAGTGCAGTAACCGCCTCACCTATAACTGACAAGATTACCGACTGTGCTAAACATTTTCAGAGTACACACTGGAGTGGGGACAACTTACAGTAGGTAATACAATGCCAATTTGTGCAAGGGCTTCCTAATTGCCTCTTTTACCTTATGGCAAAAATATAATAAGGTGACTTTGTGCGCTATCTCTACCAATATCACACCTCCACCTTACCACCAAATGTGTATGTGGGGTTAGGTTGAAAGGGGGTAACAGAGAATGAGATGAAACAACATTTCTCTTATCTTTTGTAGTCTTCACCTCTCAGAGGCCATCAGCGGTTCTGCCATGAAAATGTAGTTTTTTCCTCGCAGCCCAAGTTGCAGAAGAAAATGAAGGAGGAGTTGTTGCCATGTTATGTTCCACTTGAGCTGAAAATGTTCTCACCCGCAGGTCTGCAGACTTGTGTCCACCGTAAAAAGAGTAACAAAGTAGGCTTTACAACTAAGATCAAGCATGATGGCCAAAATGTAGTACCCATGGACTGAGCAGAGCAAAAAGGGCACCCTGGAGAATGACAGCAGACCCACCTGATGCCACCACCCACAAACAGACAGAGGTCCATCCTGTATATCCTCCTCTCCTATGCTATGAGTGAAGATTGTGCCAATTGGTGGGGACTTATATAGGATTCAAAACCCGTTAGAATCCAACAGCAGGATGACATTTTGCCTTGTTCTGGCATCTGAGTCTGGTGAAAAAACCCATGTCAGGCACGGATACGTCTCAGTTCTGGGGGAGGGGAGGCTCAGATCTCGGGGAGCCGAACGCACTCTTCCCTATGCAAAACCATGTGCACTGCAGGTGGGGTAATGTAGCATCTGCAGAGAGTTAGATTTTGGGTGGGATGCATTGAAATTTGAATATAAATTGTAGTGTAAATATAAAGCAGTCAGTATATGCCCTGCACAAAAACAAAATATCTCACCCAAATCTTTGTACACGTCACATCTTTTCCCTGCAGTGCAACATGGTTTTGCCCATTTTGAGATCAAATTTGTGCTGCGATTGAGTCTGAATTAGGCTGAATGTTACTGTACATGCATTAGTAGAAAATACAATCCTCAGGAAAGTCATAGATTCATTTCACACTGTACAAATAACTCAGGTCTGACCCTGGTTGTAGCTCTTTGCGTGTGAAAGCACCATTTAGAAAATCACAGGTCCAGCAACCCAGCATTTCAACTCAGGTTAAAAGATGGGTTTTACACTATAGGGAGGAGGCAGAATCAGCTGCAAGAACTGCCTCCTCCCTGCCCCCCGCCTCCCCCCGATGATGTCCTGCTACTCCACCCCGCCTCCATGTGACATCAGCAACCTGGCTTATTGTCGGGTCACTAGGGGGGAGCTTCACTTTACAAATACTGCGTTGAGACCCGTCATTTGCGATGTGGAAAGGGTATTAATGGAGTAGGAAATCTTACTTTGACACCCCTGACTTTTGTTAACATGTTGATACTGGTATGTTTCTCAGTGATGCTGATAATACAGAGTGGGGGTTATTCTGGTTGATTCACTCAGATGAAAATTCTTATCCTGGTGTCAACCAGATCCCGTCTTGCGAATGGTGGTAAGCTGGTCCACCATTCGCACAGCGCTTACGTTCGCACAGCATGCAAATGTATGTTTTACATAAACATCCATTCGCAGCCTGCGGGGAAATACCCACATAATTCGATGGTCGCTGATCATTGAATAATGTGGAAGGCACAGGCACATCTAAGGTTGCTTAGATCAAGCTTAGATGTGCATGTGCACTCTGAGGAAAGTGGGCGGGCAGCTGACATAGTGATCTCAGATGCAACCCCCCCCTGCACCAACGTCATTGGGCCATTAGCATGAGAATGCCCAGCGTTCATTTTTTTGGTGGGATGCATTGAAACAGAATTCCTAATTGCAGTGTAAAAAAAAAGCAGCCAGTATATACCCTGCACAGAAACAAAATATCTCACCCAAATCTAACTCTATCTACATATGTTGCAGTGCAGTATGGTTTTGCCCATTTTGAGAACAAATTTGTGCTGGAATCAAGTCTGAATTAGGCCTAATGTTACAACACATGTTACAATGCCCTGGCCTGGGCGCAGGAGACAATAGCTGGTTCCAGAAGACAAGGTGTTCAGGCGTGAGCCCGTAGCTGGGACCGCCGGTTAGGACGGCCACAGCGGGTACTACACTCACTCTGTTGAGTCCCCGAGGCAGATGGCAAACCTCTGCAGAGCTAGGCTTCACCTGGGGCCGCCGCGTCTGAAGGAGCGAGTTAGGCCCGCTCCGACCCCGATGCAGCCAGGTCTTATGTGATGACAAGGGGAAAGCGATCTCCACGGGGTAACCCAAGAGGACCAGCTAACTAATGGACCTAACTGGGGAAAGGCCCCTAACTGCCGGCACCAGGCCAAAATGGGAGTGCGACCTAGTCGCAGACACCAGCTGAAGGAAGGGAGTCTCCAACAATACACACCAGAGGGACCGTGACTCCCCAAAGCAGGTATCTGGAGGAAGAAGTGATACTCCTGCCTAAACAGAATTCTAATGACATACAGGGGCAAGGGAATATATACTGAATAGAATAAAGGGGATAAAGAGACACAAGAGAGGACACAAAAGATAATCCCACGGAGGGGCAAAGCCACGGAGGGCCAGCGGACAGGGAAGGAAAAGACCAGGGCTCCACTGGAGCACTTACGTGACCCACGGAAGATGAAGACTGTGGGTCCGATGCAGGCTCACAGGCTGAGAGTGGTACACAGCTGAGAAGTCCAGGAGATGACTGGAAATGCTCACCGCTGGAATAACTGACAGACAGACAGGGAACACCAGGAAGACTGACGCAGAGTACTACAGCCAGGAAAACCTAGGACCGAAGAGCTAGGGGACTGGAAGGCACAAGCAGTGTGCTAAAAAAGCAAAAAGCTATAACTGGCGTTTGTGCCCAGCAGACGCCGGCTATTTATTCAAAATTCGCCGTCAGGCGCGCGCGCTCCCGGCCACCGGGCAGAAGCTCGGGGACGTTGCCTAGCAACGCCCCAACGCTTAGCCTCAGAGTGAGGCTTGGGACGCTGCCCGGCAACGTCCCCTGCCGCGTCAGAGGAATGCCGCATCTGCCGTCCGTCCGGGTGCAGGGACTCCCGGACGGCGGCGTATAACAGTACATGCCTTAACGTTAAAGACAAATCCTCAGAAAAGTCTTAGTGGGGAAATGTCTCTGAGTGATTCTGGTGATACAGAGGGGGAAATTTACTAAGATCGACGAATACAGTCAATCCACCAATTCTCCTGATTTGTATTTTCTCATTCCGATGCCATTCTCATTTGGCTGCCGAGTTTACAGTAGTCAAATACGTCAGATCCGTTTGATGCTGCCCTGTATAAATAAAATAGAATTATTATTTTTTTAAATGGTGTTCGGTCCCTTAGTCTGGCAATTACCAGCCCCGGGCTCTTTGAGCCGTGGTTGCAGAAATTCAGGGGGGGGGGGGACTCTAGGGTCCCTCTGTATCTCTATAACCTGCACCAGGCTCATAGCCCGGTCCTGGTTCACAAAATATGTGGACAAATGAGTAGGTTTTTTTTTTTATATTTTGTAAACCAGCACTGGGCTCAAACAGCCAACAGTGTCATGTCACACCCGGGGGACACTTATTATATAAGGTTCCATGGTCATAACATGATCATCCTGGCTGGTCAGCTGGGGCTGGGTCCCTGGGCAGTGAGCCCCCCCTCTAGGGGAACTACAGCCTAGGCATTAGTGTAAAAAACAATGAATAAACTATTGGTTTATATTTTGTAATTACAAGTCCAAGCAAACCTCCACCACATACAGGGACTTGGAGGACCACAAGTCCCATCATGCGGGCATTAAAGGTCCAGCTGGGTCTTGTAAATATACAACAAAAAACAGTGTCCCAATAGAACACACACACACACTGTCGACCATCATGCTGTAGGCCAAATGATCCCAACCAAAATAATAACAGTCTCAATTTCTTGGACTTTGAATAATAAATCTCAATAACTTCTTGGACTTTAAATAATTATAACAGTCTCTATAACTCCTTGGACTTTGAATAATAAAGAAATACGTCTTAGCTAAATCCAGATGAGTAGTAGAATAGTGTAGGTGGAGGAGCCAAAAGGATGGAGGTAGCACTGGGTAGTCCACTGTACTAGCTGGGTGCTGACAATGACAGAAGCAGAGAGGATCACCAGTAAGTTTGACAGAATCGGAAACCTCGGGAAGAATCTGTGGTAGACTGAGCAGAGTGACCAAAGAAGGCCTAGGAAATCCGCAGGCTCCAGGAAGTGCACAGGAGACACTTTGGACTGACAGCTTCTGGTACAAAAAGCCAGACTATATACCCAGGGCTGAATCCCCATTGGCCGAGAGTCAGAAAGTACAGAAAGGAGTGCAGACTGGCCAATGGCACTTTTGCCCATACCCATGATTGGGGAGCCGTCCTCCCAGCGCTGACTAGAAACCCAACCACAAAACTCCTAGAGGCTGCTGCCACTGGACCCCCGCTGAGACCCCCATCCAGCACAAGGAGGGACGCAATAGAGTGGGTGAGTAGCGCACCCGTCGGCGGCAACCACAGCCCCCCATGACACTATCTAAAACAAGATGCATTCATCTCCAACCAGCCATATTAACCCCCATCCTCCCTCATTAGTCAATCAAACAATTGATTTAACATACTTTTACCCCCTACAGCTACATCCACCTACTTTTCCTTGTAGTGCCCTCGGGCCTCTGATCTAGTTCTTGATTAATGAAAACATTCTTGGTTTGAATTTTAAACTGCCATCCGATCTGCCAATGCAGATCCACTAGATGGGCCATGTTTGATCTTGAATTACCATGCATTTGTGCCGCCCTCTGATATCATTTTTCTTAATCAGACATCTAGCTCAGTGCCACCCTCTTGGCGCAAACTGGATTAAAACTATATTGTGAGCTGTTATGTGGTCACAATTGACTGGGAATGATTGGTAGAGAGGTTAATAATACTGTAGGAACAAAAACTGGCCAAAGTTACATGACTTTAGAAGCATTTTTTATTTAAAGAAAAAAAAATGCTGATCCAAAGCCAAAACATGTGAGGGGTGTTTTGTTCAAATTGGAATCCAAATAAAAACACAAAATTAATACAAATCCAAAACCAAAACATGGAGGTTGTTAACGTCTTTAATTATAATATAGCAGAAGAGTAAAGTAGAGGCCTTCAATATTGCAATCATTGCAATGTAAATAAGCCTCATCTCTAATACATTTGCTAAAGTTAATAATTGTTGACTTGAGAAAACTTTCTCTCTCCAACTTAATAAAAAAAAACTTTTCAAAAGCTTTGTAGAGTCCCTGAGGGACAAAACATCTTATAATATAACAGTGGAAGCCACAGTTACTGTTTATTCACTGGGACCAAGCCAGCATCTCTCAGCACTTGATAAAGCAGATAAAACAGATTAGATGGTGGCTCACTGGGGTAGGTAAATATATGGAAAAACATGTTTTAATCTGTGCATTTGTGATATACACATATATTAAAATGTTTAATTAATTGGGACTGGACTCTGTTAAGACAGAGGAGGTAGAACAAGACCCCCCTCCAGGACGGAGGATTGGTCTGCCCCATTTTATTGTACTTTGGGCATTAGTCCATGTTAAATAAAGTTGCAGGAGGACAGAGAGAGCAGAGAGAGGAAACAGGTCAGAGCCTGAGCATGCAAAAATTCAGGACTTTGGTGAGTCAAACCCAGGGAGACCTCTTGCTTAAAAAAGACAGAGTACTGTTCACAGCAGGTTGTTCTCGGATCTCATGTGAGTTGTGTAAATGGACAGTTTAAGAAGCTGGGCAAACAGAATTCATCTTTAAGTGACCCTCTCCCAAATCTAACCAGCCACATCAAGAAAGACTGTCATGTTAATAAACTGTATCGAATAACTCCAGAATTGCTCAGTTGCAGGGGATGAAAGTATCATTGGCCCATGTTGTTACAGCTTATAGAAGAGGCAGCTGAGTTAACCAATATCATACTGCATTGGTTTGTGTTTAACCTCTTAAAGTTTGATCCTCTTGAACAAATGTCTGCTGCAGGAAAGACATTTAATATCTCACTAATTATGGCCAAAACCCAGTGGATTGCAACTACCCAAGACTCCATTTGGATATACAAAGGAAAGGACAAATTAGGGTAAAGACGTACCATGATATCACTCAGGCACTAGAAGTGCACATAGGAACATTAATTATTGCGCAATAATAATAACTTTCTGTTTATCTTAATCTATGCAATAATAATAATTTTCTGTGTTATTCTGATTTATGTGAATATGATGCCCAAGGTTATGTTCATTTGAGAGTACCTCTTTGACAGTATTACAGTTACCAATAGCGAGAAGTGAACTGCATTGATTATTTGCTTAAACCTGTAGTTTGTAGCAATGGACGTAGCGACCCCTGCGGTCGTAGTTAGATAGCGTACGCGGTACATTATTCAACTGCCATAGTGTTAAGTGATGTTATTGAAAGCAACATGTTGTTTGTAGTGTGGTGCAAATTAAAGTGTTAACCCTTTTGAGCAATAACTGGTTTCCCGCCTTCAATTCTTTCCCAAGAAGAAGAAGCAGCACCATCCAAGCGGCAACACCGGTAAGAGAACACAAACAACCGACACGTGGTTATCACACATTTACTTATTATGAGACTTGGAGAATATACTACAGTATATATTTTCTTTTTTGTTTGCAACTTTATTCTTTTCAATGAAAAAAATTGCAACTAAATACATTTTTAGCAGATTTAAAGCATATAAGTAATACTGTATATGATTCTCTGTTTCTCAAACTCTGTACCTCAGGATCTCTGACAGTTCATATTTTCCATACCACCTGCTGATCTGTACTATGGGCCTTATTCAGATCTGATCGCATTCCAAATTTGTTCTACAAATGGGCAAAATCATGTGCCTTCAGTTGGGGCTATGTGCAGCAACTAAGGGGTTTATTCTAGTTCATTCTTTCTGACAAAATCCTTCTTAGATGAACAAAACCATGTGCACTGCAGGGGGGCAGATGTAACATGTGCAGAGAGAATTAGATTTGGGTGAGTTTTTTTTGTTTCTGTGCAGGGAAAATACTGACTGCATGATTTTACACTGCAATATAGATCTCACTTTGAAGAAAAACCCCACCCAAATCTAATTCTCTCTGCACAAGTTACATCTGCCCCACCCGCAGTGCACATGGTTTTGTCCATCTAAGAAGGATTTTGTCAGAAAGAATGAACTAGAATAACCCCCTAAGTGATCTAGGAAATGTGAACTGTTAGGGACCTTGAGGACTGAGTTTGAGAAACACTGATATAGATACTATTGTTGAGATGGAATTTATTTGTATTTCCACACAAGATGAAGATTGTAAGTTAATAGACATTATATATATATATATATATATATATATATATATATATATATATATATTCAGCAATACGTCTCCAAGGACTTCTTAAAGTGTAATAGACTATTCCAAGCCGAATATTCTGTTGCCATCAATCAAAGACCAAGCAACAAGCTATTCTGAAGTCGTCACCTGCTGTTGTCAATAAAACTTGCATGTACTGTATAGATTTTATAATATATACATTACAACATGTTTTACGTCAGGGAGCCGAATAGAACTGCTGAATAAACTGTTCTACCATATATGTAATCAGTGGCGTAAGTTCATCCCAGTTGCCTGGAGGCAAGATAAATATTGGTGCCCCACACACACACACAACGTTATTCCAAATATATATAGTCTGTTATGAAATATATATTATATTCTGTATGTATATACAGAAAGAGAGAGAGGGAGAACACATGTATATTTCAGAACTCAGCCACAGAAGCGATTTTGATGGCTTCCAATTAATGGATTTAAACTGGCAGTGGTGGAGAGGTGTCCCCTTGAGAGCAGGAGCCCGGCGGCAGATGACTCCATTGCCTCCCAGAGTTCTGCCTCTGTATGTAATTATTATAAATAACATAGTTAGCATATTTCCTTATATGTAACATCCCTTTTTTAAATGTGCCCATATCTTAGAGGTTATCAGGTATATATTATACCATGTGACCAGAGCTGAGCTGAGTGCCGGGGGCTGGGCTGACTAAAAGCTGACAGCTGAAGCTGAGATGGGACAAACTGACTTCTAAACCATGATAGAAACAACCTCAGCCCAGCTCCCCATGCCTTCATTGCTATTCTATTGAATGGAATAAATGTTTGCTGATAGTGAAGTTGTATATAGGTGTCTTTGTTTTAGTTTTGTGTTGTTTTTTTTTAGATGTTTTGATTGTCATGGTCAGAATCAGTAATTACACCATCACTGATTTGATGCTACAGATTGAGTCTGCCATATCTGAAATGTTTTATTGTAGTTTTGGAATTTTTGCATTCCATTTTAGAGCTACATATCTTGATAATGGGATCCAAGTCTAAATACAAAATGCATTTGTGTTTCATATACACCTTATACACATAGGAGCCGACATCACAGGCTGTCAGCCGCCACCACCACGTCTTCGGGCAGACACAAGCAAATACAAGTCAGTTCAGACTGACTTTTATTTGCAAATTCAGGAAAAATCATTTGATGGTCGGTGATTATTGAATGATTTCTCCTGCAGCGTCATCATGCCAGGGGATGTCTTTGTTACACATCCCCTCGTATGGTTGCGAGAGGAAACGGGGACAGGGGGAAGGTATTCGGTGGTGCTGTGGGGTGGCCTCTCTAGCTCTCGCTTAGCTGCACTCTACGCAGCTTACGAGCCAACCAGAATGAGGCCCCATAGTCGGAAGGTAATTTTATACAATATTTTATAATCATGTGCATTATATAAAGTTTGGGTACATTGAACTATTAGAATTATTTTGGGTTGTCAGAATATTTTGCTTATCATATTTTCATATATGGAAAACTTAACGTCTAATATCATCTCTAGTCAGTGTCATATTGAGAAGTGTTCTAACTACATAACATATTGCTGACACAAACAGGGATATCATATTATCCCCGATAAATTATTGGGTGCAAAAACTAACAATTATCCCAGATGCTTTATTGATGTTTTTATTTATCGGACTATCCAAGATGGATCGCCAGATAAAAAAACATGCGCTCTCCCGAAAACACACATGATCAGTGACAATTGTACTGTATAATTTCAGCCCCAGCTCCACATTTGGCTTTTCATTATGAACATTCGTATTACAAGGTCATCCAATTTAAATATTGCCTAAATTAATAATTGCCAACTTAAAAAAAAACTGTGCAATAAGATTCTCCACTCCCAGACAACACTCTAATATACTTTTCCTCTGACCTAAAAAATCCCAGGTATTTGAACATGAACATGCAGCAACCCAGCGACGGGGAGGCGGTGGACAACAGCGGAGAGCTCCATCAGAACGGACTGCGCAAACGAGCCCTCTTCCGATGGATGGTGGGGCCTGGTGGCTGGTGGGGGCCTGTGATTCTATCGCCAGCCCTCGCAACAATGAGAGGGGCTCCATCTGTATTTACAGCCATGCAAAGGGTCAGGAGGAATTTCTGGCAGGACGATGTTTACTTGATCGCTGAGCCCAGTGATCAGGTCTAGATTAGGCCCATGACAACTACTGAGTGAGCACGCTGTTCTGTAGAGGAGACGAGGACTCTGGGATGTCACAGGGTCCCCATCTCCACTATGTAACATCACAGGGTCTCCGTCACCACTACAGCAGTCAAGTAGTAGTAGTAGTAGTAGTACGTTTATTTATAAGGCACCGCAAAGTGTCCGCAGCGCCGTACATAGCAAAAAAAAAAAAAAAATTACAAGGTAACGTACAGGGTGTGTTGAAATATACAGTATAAATAGGGGTATAGCTGGTAGAACTAAAATCAGCATCAGTACTGAAGTAGGTGTCAAAATTGTCAAGGAGACTGAAGATGAAGTAGAGGAAGGGAAGAACAGGACAGGAGCACAGGTGAGGTAATGAGGTAGGGTGAGTACGTGAGGAAGGAGGGCCCTGCTCATAAGAGTTAACATACTAAAAATAGGTGGGTGGACGAACGAAATACAATAGGATAAGTAGGAACGGAGGGGAACGGAGGCAGGATAGGAGGATCAAAAGAGGTTAGGAGGAGGGATAGGCTAGTCGAAAAAAGTGGGTTTTGAGGGAGCGCTTGAAGGAGGTAAGGGAATCAGATAGCCTGATGGGTGGCGGGAGGTTGTTCCAGTGCAGGGGGGCAGCGCGAGAGAAATCTTGGACACGGGAGTGGGAGGAGGTGATTAGGTGAGAGGTCAGTCGGCGGTCAGCGATGGAGCGAAGAGGACGGGAGGGAGTGTGGATAGAGATCAGTGAAGAGAGGTAGGGAGCTGTGGAGGAGGAGAGAGCCTTGTAGGTGGTGGTGAGGAGTTTAAAGAGAACTCGGAAAGGAATGGGGAGCCAGTGAAGAGATAGACAGAGGGGGGAGGCGGAGGTAGAGTGGCGGGAGAGGAAGATGAGCCTAGCAGCAGAGTTAAGAATGGATTGGAGAGGTGCGAGGCGGGTGAGGGGTAGCCCAGAGAGAAGGATGTTGCAGTAGTCAAGGCGGGAGATGACAAGAGAGTGAATGAGAATTTTGGTCGCGTCAGTGGAGAGGAATGGTCTGATGCGTGAGATGTTGCGTAGGTGAAAGCGGCAAGACTGTAAGAGAGCACGAATGTGGGGGGTGAAAGAGAGGGAGGAGTCAATGATGACACCGAGGCAGCGCGTTTGGTCGGTGGACGTGATCTCGGTTTCACCAATGCTGATGGAGATAGTGGGAGAAGAGGGGATGTTTGGGGGATGGAAGATTAGAAGTTCAGTTTTAGCCATGTTTAGTTTCAGGAAGCGTTGGGTCATCCAGGCTGAGATGGCCGTGAGGCATTCGGAGACCTTGGACAGGAGTGATGGGGATAAGTCGGGGGAGGAGAGATAGATTAGGGTATCATCAGCATAAAGGTGGTAATGAAAACCATAAGAGCTGATGAGGGTGCCCAGAGAGGTGGTGTAGAGGGAGAAGAGGAGAGGGCCAAGGACTGACCCTTGGGGAACACCTACTGGCTGTGGGGTAGTAGGAGAGGAGGAGCTCGGAGTGGAGACGGAGAAGGAGCGATCGGAGAGGTATGAGGTGAACCAGGAGAAGACCGTGCCAGTGATGCCAAAGGAGCGGAGAGTGTTGAGCAGGAGAGGGTGGTCAACAGTGTCAAAGGCAGCCGACGGATCAAGCTGGAGGAGGATAGAGAAGAGGCCTTTGGATTTAGCCGATAGTAGATCAGTGGCAGAGATGATAGCGCTGCACCTGGTACTATAAGTATGTGTGAATGAATTGAAAGTGTAAAAAGAGTGTATATTAAAGATATACATTTCTGTGTGTGTGTCTCATTAACTACACATTCTTTTTACAGGTGAACTATGAGACCCAGTGGGCACTTTAATGACCCCATGCTGGGATTTGTAGTTCTCCTATATAAAGCAATGTGTCTTTTTCTATTTTTTACACACATCAGCCTGGCGTCTAGCGCCCTGGGATGCCAGGGACAGCACTGGACTTCAGCCATGGACAGGGGCCCCCTTTTAATGGGGGGGGGGGGGGTGTTTGACTCCCCTATGAACACCGCCCAGGGCTGACCATCCACATGCTCATAGTATGCCGGGCAACCTTGAATAATAAGTATATGACACCACATGCAGTTGGAGCCCGGTGCTAGTTCCAAAATATGGGGGGGCATCATTTTTTTGGATCCCTGTATTTTTGGAACCAGGACCAGCTCAATGAGTAGCTCAAATAGTGTGACAATGACGCACTTACACTGGATCAGATACATATTTTCGTAGCAGGTCAACAGCATACCAGGTAATCAACACAGTAAGTAAGGTTACAGCATTGCAGCATACATGTCTCACAGCATTGTACAAACACCTCAGAAAGCTCCAGTGATCCCTATCATAGCCCACACCCTGGCCTATCACTTGGGCAGCTATTCCACTATCAAGAGCAATGACACTCTGCCCTGGAAACCCTCATACTGTATCAAGAGAATGCAGGTGCTCCTTAATCAGCCCAATCCAATTCACATCAATTAGGAAACCTGGACTGGATCTAATTTTCATGCTGCTGCTGCTGATCTAAGACCTGGTGTGGATTTTCCACATTATCCTCAGGTGGAAATATGGAGTATCTATCACACTATGGACCTTATTCTGGTTGACTCGCAAGGCTACATATGTGCAGCCTTTCCAGACCACCAGACGCCTGCAAATGCCAGGAACAAACTAAAATCACACACTGTGCTCCTTTTCAAGGGCTGTGAATGGATGTTTTACATAAACATCCATTCGCAGGCTATAGGAGAACACACACATTATTCAATGGTCATGACCATCAAATAATATGGAAGGCACATGTACAGCTAAGGTTAGTCTGAGGTAACCTTAGATGTGCGTGGGCATTCAGAAGGAAGTGGGCGGGCCGCTGACATCCGTTGATATCAGCTGCTCACCCCCCGCACCCACATCACCGATTTTCATAACCCCTATGAATACAAATGTACATTTTATAACTATAGTATAGAAATGTATTAAACATTAGTAACTGTAACCTGTAATGAAACTATTTTTATTTTCAAAGGTTTTTTTTTTTCTGCCAACAGGTTGTAAAAATGTGACAGAATTCACACTGCTGGGCCTGTCTGATGACCCGGAGTTACAGATCCCAGTCAGTGTATTACTTATATTTGCCTATTCCATAATATTATTAGGAAACCTCACCATCATTTCTGTTTTTTCTTCTGATTCCCATCTGCACATTCCCATGTACATCTTCTTGTTCAACCTTTCCATCATTGACATCGCTTCATCATCAAATATTCTGCCGACATTATTTAATATGATCTTCACAAAACATAAGATGATTTCATTTGCAGGATGTATAACCCAGATGTATATCTTTGTGTCCCTGGTTGGTACTGAGCTTCTCCTGCTGGC